>NC_135232.1:389059567-389368909 GCF_051348905.1 Ranitomeya variabilis
CTCTATGTGGGCTTTTTTCATATGTCTTGCACTGAGGAGAGGCTTCTGTCGGGCCACTCCGCCATAAAGGCCTGAACTGGTGGAAGACTGCAGTGCTAGTTGACTTTGTGGAACTATCTCCCATCTCCCTATTGCATCTCGGGAGCTCAGCAAGAGATCTTGGGGTCCTTTTTTACCTCTCTCATCAAAGCTCTTCTCCACGATTGCTCAGTTTGGCTGGACGGCCAGGTCTAGGAAGACTTCAAGTGGTCCCAAACTTCTTCCATTTAAGGATTATGGAGGCCACTGTGCTCTTAGGAACCTTGAGCACTACAGAAATTCTGTTGTAACCTTGGCCAGATCTGTGCCTTGCCACAATTCTGTCTTTGAGCTCCTTGGCCAGTACTTTCCGTACCCACTGTAGATCATACATTATGGCTATACCTATACCCATTCCCTTTATCTTTTCTCATCCCTCAGTTAAACTTGATGGACATGTGTCTTTTTTCAACCACACTATATAGGCTATATTCAGTGTCCAAAAACATACTGGGCTCAGTGGTTTAGCTGGGCTCTGCTACAATCTCTACTAGTGAGCCTCCAGACATACCCAACTATGCTGTTTCACAGGGATCTACTAGATTGGTCCTGACATACCTAGCTCTGACTATGATGTTCTGCTGGGCTTTGATGGATTGTTTTACTGGGCTCTGCTTCATTGACAAATCTACTCTACTGTAGGGCTATTTTGACCCTGCTTCTTTGGTTTACATTACCCGAATCTCCAGCTTACCTTTCCAGAGTCTCCTGTGGCCTACTACCCTACTCCTCATCAGCCATCAGCGTTTACCACTTTACCTGCATCATCTGCCAATGCAGATGCCTGGGCCAAGGACAATAAGGATTCATCCCACCAGGTGAGACATAACAACTCACCACTTAATTCCCCATTGCTCCTGCACTGTTGCTTCATTGGTCTTGCTGGTCTTGGTTTCATTTGGATGCTGCAGTCACATGCTATACATCCACATAACCAATGCATTCCATCAGTGACATCTGTAGTCTCACCATCCATCTCTCTCCCCTTCTCAAAGATATAAGAAAACCCTACACCTACGAAGATTAAAAGAAGGCAGGTACATTTTCAGCCATTCTTAAATTTAGGAAACAAACTGCTGCAAAAACTAGAGAAAACGGGCTAGAGTTGCAGCAAAATAGAGACATTTTTAATGATTTTCTGAAGACATTGACACTTCCCATTCAATGTATTTGCTCATTGTTTCATAAAGTTTTAAGGTGACACTTTATTAGCTGTAACAATTTTCTTAATTTCCATAGAATTTCTATAGCGATATATGAATATGTTTTATCTTCACAGATGTGGTGTGATAGGGCAGGTTGGTTTAAACGCCTTTCGTTTCACTTCTCTATTACCATATATGCCACTTTCATCTTGCCAAGTGTTTCTTCCATGCCTTCTGTAGTCCGCTGTATCTGTAAATTGGGAATGGCACTTTTTGAAGGCAGAATAGTTTGGAACTTCTGGAACTTTCTGAATATCAAAACAGAATATAGACAAACATGATTTTAATTAGACATGATGCTGTATAATAAATGATTTGTAAATGTATTGTTATAACAAACAGAAGAAAAGATTACAGAAGGTTGCTGGTTGAAAAAAAACACTATCTTGTCGGACTAAGACTATCCACTGACATTATTCCTCTACTGTTCAGTTATGTATTGATGTGTACTACTTAGTTACTATGTTACACATACAGATCCTTTACCTTGTATTTTTAAAAGCAAATGAATAAATTAGGTTTTTATATATATTTTCTTGCAGTTGCTGTATATCTACTCCTCTACACTATTATTCCAAATTTCTGCAATTGAAAAATACTATTTATACCACAAACAAGATCTCAGTAACAGAAAAAGTTATTGCTAAGTTGCAAAGAGTAATAATTTTTCAAAATATGACCACAGGTTTATTCCCACAGTTTTGGGAGATTGTACATATTTTATAGAAAATTGAACATGGCTTATGAATTTACTGAAATCGATCTGCTTTAAACTCATTTTTCATCATCTTCATACAGACGTGATATACAATATAACACACGTGGTAGTGGAACCACTGTGCCATGGACCGAGGAGAACCTGGAGGGGTGTGACTAGGTGAACACCTGACTCTTCGCAAGAACAGCTGATGGTGTGGTTAGACGTTAGGTGCTACTCCAGGATAGACCTCGGACACACAGCCGCTGACCCCCAAAGGGGTAGGGAGCTGGAACGGCCTGTGGGCACAACAGGTATAGGCAGGCACGGCTGATATACAGAAAGGCACAGCAGGTGCTTTCGGGCACAGCTGCTATACAGGAAAGCACGGCAGTTGCAGGCAGGTATGGCTAGTATACAGGAAGGCACAGCAGGTACGGCAGATACACTGGAAGAAACAACTGGACTATAGGCAGGCACGGCAAATGCGAGTAGACAGTGTAAGTATACTGGGATACAAGCACTTGGGACCTGAGCACTGGCAAGCATGCAGACTGGCTGACAGAACACGTTGCTCAGGCACCTTCCATAAGGTGGACGTGCGTTAAATAATAAGTGTGTCCAAGCCATTGAAATGACCGTATATCAGGTAGAAAGTACAAAATAAATCAACAAAAATCACTGACCTAAGTACCATATCAGCAGTTAAATCATACCTTTTATTACAATTATGTAAATGAGTATAATCATTCAAATGAGTTTTACTTAAAAAATTACTCGAACCATAGATTAATCTGTCTGCACTCCAACAAGAGAAGAGGTTTACCATAATTGGCCACTATTGTCTCACTACCCTGCAGCAGAGGTTGGCACCTTTAACCTGTGCAATAGTGCCCCGCTCAGTCAGCTATCCCTCCCTGGCCCTATATGGCCCTATAGAAAAGAGAATAGAATATAGAAATACCAGCCGCAAAATACAATATGGTGTATAGATTTACAGAGACAGCAAAGTACAATACAGTCTGTAGATTTACCAAGATGGTATCCAAAAAATATGTTTTAGGACATTCAATACACCTAGGGATATCACCAAGGTAAAGGACAGAATATAATTCTTCATAACAAAAAAAAACTTCTCATGAACCATTAAGTTCAGATTCCCTATTAAAACACTGAGTGTCTTCGATAGATATATACTCAATGTCCAAAGATATCCCATACTGCTGTCCTGTATAATCTTTACACCAGTAATAAAAATAGACGGTAGATGCAGAATAACAAAATATCAAATACATGTCAAGATCCAATATTGCACTTATTCACAGTAAATCCGAATATTCTCAACACATTTCCCATCCGATCAGTTCATCAGAAAAACATACTAGCCTTTTTCATAGCGGAACGAAACATGCAAATATAGACATGTAAAGATTTAGAATGAGCTTAATTAGCGGTCATTCAGAGAGTCTAGGAGACAAAAGGGGACCAGTATCCGTCCATGTGTATCAAGGGATCAGTGTCCACCAACACTGATCCCGTGATACACATGGACGGACACTGCGAGAGGAGGATGGGTATCACGTAGGGACACCAGTGAAACAGTACCCCCCTTATGGGGCATGGATATTCTCTTTGGGCTCCCACAACCTCTCCTTGGGACCCAACCCCTTCCAATCTACTATTAAAAGAGCTGACTTCGAAGAGCTAACTGGAGCAGGAGTGGTCCCCGGGTCCTTGAAGAAGGAGTTTAAGACAACAGGCTTGAGGAGAGACATACTGTATGGAATGAGTTGGGGATACATAAATAGGCCGTGAGCTTGAGCTTGTAGGATGCTGCATTTATCTATTTGAGAACCTCGAAAGGACTGATAAAGTGAGGACTCAACTTGAACGAAGGTATCTTGAGAAGGAAAAACTTCAAATAAAACCAAATCTTGTCCCCAGGATGAAACAGAGGAGGGTCTAAACGCTTCTTGTCTGCATCTGTGTCTCTCTTCACCCATTCTGAAGACTTCATCAATGTGGCCTTGGTGTCCTACCAAATTTTAAAGAAGCCCTTGGTGAGAGCTTCGGCCACAGGGATGTCAGAGGTAGTAGCTACAGGGAATAGAATATTGGGGTGTTGACCATACACAATTAAAAATGGAGACTTAGCACAGGACTCACTTATATGGTTATTGTAAGAGAATTCAGCCCAAGGTAGGAGTTTGGCCCAATCAGGGGTGGATTAAGGGTAGCCAGTGCCCCGGGCTGTTCAGACACTGTGGGCCCCCCCCCGGTCATGTGACGGGGGGTCATGTGACGGGGGTCATGTGATACCTGAACCAGATTATTCCAGAAAAATGGCCGGGCCCAACTCTACTGTAACCTATTAAATATTTGTTAAAATATGCAATACAATTTAGGTATATTTTGATTTATTTTTCAATTTTTAAAATGACCAATATCACATACAAGGAACAAATACCACCGCACCATGACCAGGCCATAAATTACAACCACAGTAATCGAATAATATCACACACAAGGAACAAATACCGCAACACCATGACCAGACCACATATTACCACCACTTGGTGACCAAATAGCACATACAAGGGACAAATACCACAACACCATGACCAGACCACATATTACCACCACATAGTGACTGAATACTACAATACTGATCAGTGATAAAAAAAACACCCCACAATACTATCACCATCAGTGCCAGTATTCACAGGAGATCTGTACTTAGTATGCAGTGTCTGTGTAGAGGTTATACAGTGAACACCGGTGACATTATACACAGGAGCTCTGTATATAGTATACAGTGTATAGTGTCAGTGTATAGGTAACACTGACTCACCAGTGACGTCTCTAGGTGAAGTGCTTCATCTTTCATCCAGCACAGACCGCCATCATTTCTTCCAGCCAGGACTCATCTCTGCAGGAAATAACACAGTTATCTCAAGCTCCGCTTGCAGAACACATTACTTAATGGCGACATAGTGTCACTCTGCACAGTAACAGGCCCCCCCCCCATTTAAAACAGTATACTCAAAAAATAAAAAAAATACATCACTGCAGTAATAATATCCCTTAATTAGCCCCTATGGTAATAATTATATCCCCCATCCTGGCCCCGTTTATCTCATTCCTGGCTCCAGCCATATGTTCTCGCATCCTGCCCTCATGAGTATCCATTCTACCCCATATGATCTCCCCATCCAGCCCCATCTGTCTCCATCGTATCCATCCTGCCTCATGATCCAATCCTGCCCCATGTCTTTCATTCTGCCCCGTGTCTCCAATCATACCCCGTATCTACATTCTGCCCATGCCTCCAGTCCAGTGTGTCCAGCAATCTGCCCCAGTGTGTCCAGCATATTACCCCCTGTGTGTCCAGCAATCTGCCCCAGTATGTCCAGCATATTGCCCCAGTGTCCAGCAATCTGCCCCAGTGTGTCCAGCATTGCCCCTAGACAGTGTGTCCAGCAATCTGCCCCAGTGTGTCCAGCATATTACCCCAGTGTGTCCAGCAGTGCACCCAGTGTGTCCAGCAATCTGCCCCATTGTCTCCAGCATTGCCCCAGACAGCGTGTTCACCAGCAATCTGCCCCAGTGTGTCCAGCATTGCCCCCAGACAGTGTGTTCAGCAATCTGCCCCAGTGTCTCCAGCATTGCCCCCAGACAGCGTGTCCACCAGCAATCTGCCCCAGTGTCTCCAGCATTGCCCCCAGACAGCGTGTCCACCAGCAATCTGCCCCAGTGTGTCCAGCATATTGCCCACAGAC
This sequence comes from Ranitomeya variabilis, assembly GCF_051348905.1. Lineage (NCBI taxonomy): Eukaryota > Metazoa > Chordata > Amphibia > Anura > Dendrobatidae > Ranitomeya > Ranitomeya variabilis. The sequence goes on from NC_135232.1 coordinate 389,065,327, forward strand.
AGTGTCCAGCATTCTGGCCCATCCGGGCCCCCCGGATTGCCGTTATCAAAAAAAACAAAAAAAACGAGTTCTCCTCACCTGACCTGTGCGCTCCAGCGGCGAGCTCCCTCCTAGCAACTGACAATGACGTCAGACGCCGGCGACGTGTGCGCTGTGCCTGCGGCCGACTTCAGCCGCCAGCCTCCAATTGGCTGGCGGCTGTCAACTATTGACGTGCGGGCGCGCGCCCGCATGTCAGTAGGTGAAACTGCCGCAGCGCCGGTAGGGGCCCGGTGAGCAGACGAGACGGGGCCCGATGCGGGCCCCCTCTGCCCACCGGGCCCATACGCCAGTCAGGGCAGTAATGCCCTGATGGCGGCGGGCAATCTGAGCGGTAGCCCAGGGCCCCCCCACACCACTGGGCCCTGGGCTACCGCCCAGATTGACCTAATTATAATCCGCCCCTGGGCCCAATCACTGTGGTGAGTATTGACGAAATGCCGCTGGAAACTAGTTAAGATCTGGTTGACGCGCTCTACCTGGCCGTTGGATTGAAGATGGTAGGTTGAACCATTATGTGAACTGGATGCCTCTATCAGAAACTATAGGGAAAGGTAACCCGTGAAGATGGAAGATATGCTGGATGAACTTATCAGCAAGCACAGGAGCAGAAGTTAGGCCAGACAACGGAGTAAAGTGGGCCATCTTAGAGAAGCGATTGACAGCTACCCAGATGACAGTACAACCCTCAGATACTGGAAGATCGGTAATGAAGTCCATCACAATATGCTGCCAGGGAGCTGATGGTATGAGCAGGGATAGTAATAGGCCAGGCAGAAGCTGATTCGGACTCTTATTCTGGGCACAGGATGAGCAGGCTGAGATGAAATTCGCAATACCTTTGCTCAGGGATGGCAAACAATAATACCGTGAAATGAGAAGAGCTGTTTTCTTCTACCTGGCATGACCAGCCAATTTAGATCAATGACCCTACTGAAGAACCCGCTTCCTGTCTGATTCCGTGACGAAGGTCCTCCCGGGTGGAACTTGAGACAAGTTCACAGGAGTGACCGTAAGCATCTTGGAGGACTCAATGATGTATTGAGGCTCTTCCTCTTGGTCAGAAGACAGAACGGACCTAGAAAATGTATCTGCCTTGACATTGTCTTCTGGCCGGAAATGGAGAAAAAAAATTAAAGAGGGTGAAGAACAATGACCACCTGGCTTGACAAGGATTTAGCCTCTGTGTGGACTGCAGGTAGGCCAAGTTCTTGAGGTCAGTGTAAGTAATTACGGGATAAACGGTTCTTTCAAGTAGAAAGCGCCACTCTTCCAAAGCCAATTTAATTACCAACAGTTCTTGATCACTAATCAAGTAATTGAATTGTGTTCAGGACCTGAAAAGGCTTTGTTAAAGAAACCACATGTCACCATATGTCCGGTAAAAGACTTCTGAGTAAGAATGGCACCGGCCCCAGCGGAAGAGGCATCCACTTCCAAGAGAAACTGCTTATTAGTGTCAGGTCTGTGCTGCATTGTAGTTGATGAGTAGGCCCATTTTAAGGAGACAAAGGAGCTTTCAGCCTCTGGAGTCCATACCCTAGGATTAACAGCCTTGCTGGTAAGAGCAGAGATTGGAGCTGTCCAAAAATATGGTATGAACTGGAGATAGTAATTAGCGAATCCCAGAAACCACTGGATTACTTTCAATCCGCCTCAATCTTTGAGGTCATTTTGGACATCCCTCCTGTGTGTGGGCAGATCAGGAGAAAACCCCAATATGTCGTCCAAGCAGACCATCACACACTAGTAGGGTAGATCCCGGGAAATATCATTCACCAGTTCTTGGAAGATGGCTGCTGCATTGCTGAGCCCGAAAGGCATTAAACGATACTTATAATGGCTGTCCTGGGTGTTAAAGGTAGTCTTCCATTCGTCCCCTAGCATATTCAGATCAGGTTATATGACCCCTGCAGATCAAGTTTAGTAAAGACTCTGAAACATCTGAGACAATCAAAAAAACTCTGAGATGATGGGCAGAGGATACTTATTCTTGATCGTAATCTGGTGGTAGCCCCTATAATCAATACAGGGACGGAGTGAGCTTTCCATCTCAATAAAGATGACTTCTGGATAAATCCCCTAGCTAGATTCTCCTTGATATATTTGGACATGCTGAGTCTCTGCCTGGGACAGAGGGTAGATATGGCCTTGATGGGGAGAAGAACAAGAGAGAAGGTCTATAGGGCAGTTATACGTCCTGTGAGGTGGTAACGTCTCTGCCTCCTTCTTATCCAAAATGTCTGCATAAGTCCAATAAGCGGGAGGCAAGCCAGGTAAATTTGATGGAGTAGCCAGAGGCCAGGCAGCATGGATGGGGACAAGGAATTTCTCATAACAGGTCTGACCCCAATGGAGTAACTCTCCATATCTTCAATCCAAGGTTCATGCGCTCGTAACCATGGCAGGCTCAGGAGCAGAGAATGTGACAAAGCTGGTAGTACATAAAAGGAGATCTTGTCCAAATACAAAATATTTCTACCCGAAGTTCTACTGGCTTGGAAACTAAAAGAACGGCTTGGAATGGAGGTCTCCCATCCACGGATGTTACGACTCTGAAAACGTTGGATGGGGATCTGAAACTGGTTCACTATTGCCTGTTGTATGAAATTTCCTGCGGAATCAGAGTCCAGATAGGCCGACTCAATGAAATGGGTGTTGCTGCAGGAAACGGACACTGACAGAGTCAGGGGGGGTGAGGTGTAGTTCTCATACATTGTAGCCTCACCTATTGGCCCTAAGCTTTGGAGTTTTCCAGCTTCCCAGGACAGAAGCAAATTAAATGTCCAGGACTACTGCAGTAGAAGCACCTCCCCTCAGAGCAACGGACCTACTGAATGCTTAGCCAGCTTCCCATGGTCAACTTGCATAGATTTGGAGGGGGTTTCAAAGCAGAGGTCCATGGCATGATCAGCCTCTGGAAGGTAGGAGCCAAGCCCATAGGTTTTTTTCTCTTGGATCACCTCCCTGGAGAGCTCCTGAAATCTGAGGTTGATTGATGAGCCAGGGATACTAGTTCATCTAAACAGGCAGGAACATCTCGAACAGACAGTTCATCCTTAATATTCCCAGGTTGGTCCTCCCAGAAGGTGGCTATCAGGGCCTCCTTATTCCAAGCGAGATTGGAGGATGAATGCTCGGAGGGTACAAAAACCAAGGGCATACAATGAGATTTCTTTTCCTTGGCGAAGTCTGAGGAGAAAGCATGCTGCAGACGAAACTCGGCCTGGCTCAATAAAGACCTTGCGGAAGGTCTCTACGAAAGTCTGGAGGTTGGAGATTAGGTGATCCCTTCTCTCCCATAAGGGGTTGTGCCATGCAAGAGCCAACTAGATGGTGCATGATAAATACCACTTTAGCCCAGTTAGATGAGAACTAATGTACCAATAGCTCAAAGTGTAGATTGCTCTGATTCAGGAATCCGCTGCATAGTGTAGGATCACCGTGAAACAACAGAAGAGCAGACAGACTGAGTCGGGAACCAGGAAAATAACTAGTGGACTGAAGTGTTATAGAAGAGGTTGCTGTAACTAGGACAAGAACAGATGGGGCTGCAGATGCTCCAAATAACCTGTTTCAAATCTTTAAATGTCCACTTTTCGTAATGGTTTGCAAACTTGAACCGACGCTTCTTATGACAATATTGAAGTTGAGGCTTCTTCACCTTTTTTCGGGCCACCATTCCAGACTTGAGTAATGTGCGTCACAGGGTGCTTGCATCGACGTCTGTGATCTCACTATTATGAAGCATACGAGCCACCTCTACTGCCATGTTTGTCACACGAGAACTGATAGACCTCGGGATGAGCCGACTTGACTCTGATATTTTGCCTGGATGTCCACCTTTTGGCTTCTGAATGATGGATGGACATCATTTCGTATTCTTCCAACTGTCAGGGCACTCACATGATGCAGTTTGACAATTTCCTTGGCCAAGAGACCGCTATTGAAGAGCTGCATGATGCTGTATCTCTTTTCTTGGTAAATTGTCTTCATGGCTTCTCCTTGATTAGAACCAATGACCATTCACTTGGGAATCAACCTTATAATACACTAAACTATTAGGGAACATGAGAACAGGTTGTATTTTGCAGTATTCAGGAAGAAAAATATTTCTCCACCACCCGGAGAAAAACAGGAACAATGCAGTAGCATGACAAGAATCTGCATCACTAGTCATATGCTAAATAGTTGCAAAGCACATTTATGTATGAGATAACCAAGATGATTGTCTATAAAATGATGGTCGAATCGTCGATCAATCAAAGCAATAATGGACGGTGAGACATGGAGCCTGAAAGTCAAAAGTTCAAAACTTTGTTACCCTCTTGCTCTTCACTGTACATATATTCATTACTCAAAAAAATAAAGGGAACACTTAAACAACAGAATATAGCTCCAAGTAAACCAAACTTGCGTGAAATCAAACTGTCCACTTAGAAAGCAACACTGCTGTTGTGCAAATAGAATAGACAACAGATGGAAATTATTGGCAATTATTAAGACACACTCAATAAAGGAGTGGTTCTGTAGGTGGGGACCACATACCACATCTCACTACTAATGCTTTCTGGCTGACGTTTTGGTCACTTTTGAATGTTGGTTGTGCTTTCACACTTGTGGTGGCATGAGATGAAGTCTACAACCCCCACAAGTGGCACAGGTAGTGCAGCTCATCCAGGACGGCACATCAATGCAAGCTGTAGCAAGAAGGTTTGCTGTGTCTGTCAGCGTAGTGTCCAGAGGCTGGAGGCGCTACCAGGAGACAGGCCAGTATACCAGGAGATGTGGAGGGGCTGTAGGAGGGCAACAACCCAGCAGCAGGATCGCTACCTCAGCCTTTGTGCAAGGATGAACAGGAGGAGCACTGCCAGAGCCCTGCAAAATGACCTCCAGTAGGCCACAGAAAACCGACTCCATGAGGATGGTCTGAGTGCCCGAGGTCCACATATGGGGTTGTGCTCACAGCCCAACACCGTGCAGGACATTTGGCAGTTGCCACAGAACACCAGGATTGGCAAATTCACCACTTGCGCCCTGTGCTCTTCACAGATGAAAGCAGGTTCACACTGAGCACATGACAGAGTCTGGAGATGCCGTGGAGGGTGATCTGCTGCCTGCAACATCCTTCAGCGTGACCGGTTTGGCAGTGGGTCAGTAATGGTGTGGGGTGGCATTTCTTTGGAGGGACGCAAAGGACTCCAGGTGCTTGCCAGAGGTAGCCTGACTGCCATTAGGTACCGAGATGAGATCCTCAGACTCCTTGTGAGACCATATGCTGGTGCGGTTGTCCCTGGCTTCCTCCTAATGCAGGACAATGCCAGACCTCATGTGGCTGGAGTGTGTCAGCAGTTCCTGCAAGATGAAGGCATTAAAGCTATAGACTGGCCCGCTCGTTCCCCAGACCTGAATCCGATTGAACACATCTGGGACATCATGTCTCGCACCATCCACCAACGTCACGTTGCACCACAGACTCTCCAGGAGTTGGCGGATGCTTCAGTCCAGGTCTGGGAGGAGATCCCTCAGGAGACCATCTGCCGCCTCATCAGGAGCATGCCCAGGCGTTGTAGAGAGATCATACAGGCACATGGAGGCCACACACAACTGAGCATAATTTCCTTATCTTGAGGCATTTCCACTGAAGTTGGATCAGCCTGTAACTTCATTTTCCACTTTGATTTTGAGCATCATTCCAACTGCAGACCTCTGTGAGTATTAGTTTTGATTTACGTTGATCATTTTTAGGTTTTATTGTATTCAACACATTCCACTACGTAATGAATAAAGATTTATAACTGGAATATTTCATTCAGTGATATCTAGGATGTGGGATTTTAGTGTTCCCTTTATTTTTTTGAGCAGTGTATGTATTGAAATTGCAACACAAGAATGAAGAGTCAGGAATTTATGGAAATTACTGGCATGATAGACATGTTAATGGTAAGCAGATGATGAAAAAATGGAAACAAAATTTGTAAATCATTTAATTTTAGATAGTATTGAGAATAAGTGCCATGTGCAGAAATACATGCACTTACATGTCTTGGCATGGTATTAATTAGGTTATTAAGGGCTTTCTGAGGAATGTTCTGCCACACTGAATGCACTTTGGCTTGCAAATCATCAAGATCCTCTGCTGACAGCTCCCTTTGCAATTGCCAACCAATGATGTCCTACATGTGCTCAATGGGAGACAAGTCTGGAGGTGCTGTAGGCCATGGTAGGATGTTTAGGCCACACACACTATTCACAGCAGCATGAGCAACATGCGGCATGGCTCATACTTGATAATAGATACTTGCTATCGCGATGTTTTAAAAATGATGTTTCCATTTTTTCATCATTTGCATTTTATTAGCATGTCTATCGATTCTGTGATTTTTATAATTACAAGATTTTTCCTTCCCTCTCTTATATTTTACATACACATATACACACACACACACACATGTCCTTCTCAATAAATTAGAATATCATCAAAAAGTTTATTTATTTTAGTTTGTCAATACAAAAAGTGAAACTCGTATATTATATAGAGTTATGAGACACAGAGTGGTCTATTTCAAGTGTTTATTTTTGTTAATGTTGATGATTATGGCTTACAGCCATTGAAAAGCCATAAGTCATTATCTCAGTAAATTAGAATAATTAACAAAAACACCTGCAAAGGCTTCCTAAGCATTTAAAAAGGTCCCTTAGTCTGTTTCAATAGGCTCCACAATCATGGGAAAGACTGCTGAATTGATAGATGTCCAGAAGGCAGTCATTGACGCACTCCACAAGGAGGGCTAGCCACAATAGGTCATTGCTAAAGAAGCTGGCTGTTCAAAGTGCTGTATCAAAGCGTATTAATGGAAAGTTGAAAAAAAGGTGCACAAGCAACTGGAGATTCACAAGGAGTGGACTGCTCCTGGAGTCATTGCTTCAAGAGCCACCACACACAGACGCATCCAGGACATGGGCTACAATTGTCGCATTCTTTGTGTGAAGCCACTCATGACCAATAGACAATGCCAGAAGCGTCTTACCTTGGTCAAGGAGAAAAAGAACTGGACTGTTGCTCGGTGTTCCAAGGTGTTGTTTTCAGATGAAAGTAAATTTTGCACTTCATTTGGAAATCAAGTTCCCAGAGTCTATAGGAAGAGTGGAGGGGCACACATTCCAAGCTGCATGAGGTTTAGTGTGAAGATTTCATAATCAGTAATGGTTTGGGGAACCATGTCATCTGCTGGTGTAGGTCTACTGTGTTTTATCAAGGCCAAAGTCAGCGCAGCCGTCTACCAGGAAATTTTAGAGTACTTCCTGCTTCCCTCTGCTGACAAGCTTTTTGGAGATGGAAATTTCATTCTCCAGCAGGACTTGGCACCTGTCCATACTGCCAAAAGTACTAATATCTGGTATAAAAACAACAATATCACTGAGCTTGATTGGCCAGCAAACTCGCCTGACCTTAACCCCATAGAGAATCTATGGGGTATTATCAAGAAGACGAGAGACATGAGACCCAACAATGCAGACGAACTGAATGTGCTATCAAAGCAACCTGGGCTTCCACAACACCTCAGCAGTGCTACAGGCTGATCGCCTCCATGCCACGCAGCATTGATGCAGTAATTGATGCAAAAGGAGCCCCGACCAAGTATTGGAGTGCATTCACTGAACATACATTTCAATAGGAAAACATTTCGGATTTTAAAATAATTTTTTAAGCTGGTGTTACGCTGGGCATAAATAAGTACATCCCCTTTGAAATGTAAGATTTTAATCAATATCTCACTGAACAATAGAACAGTTTCCAAAATAGTGAGTTTCAGAGAACTTTTTTGCAATCCATAACACAAAAGTAAGGTTAATAATCTAACTTCCATTACAAAATCTTCTGTTTTATTCAAATAAGTTGTAAAAATGAATACCCCAAATCAAAATCTACTACATCTAGTATTTTGACCTCCATGATTTTTAAGGACAGTACCAAGTCTTCCAGTCTTCCAGGCCTAGAATGAACAAGGTGGTGAGTCGGTGACATATTGCAAAATCAATCTTTTTCCATTCTTCAATAACTTCTTTTTAGAGCCTGGATGGAGAGTGATGGTCAACTTGTCTCCACAGAATTCTCCATAGGTGTTCGATTGGGTTCAACTCAGGAGACATAATTTGCCACTGAATCACTTCCATGCTGTTCTTAAAACATGCAACAGATGTGTGTTTTGGTTCAATGTCATGTTGGAAAAGTGAACGTCTTTCAAGGGAGTGATGGTAGCATCTTCTCTTTCGATATAAAGCAGTACATCTGTGAATTCATGATGCCATCAATGAAGTGTAGCTCCCTGACACCAGCAGCACTCATGCAGCTCCACATAATGAAACTACTACCATCATGTTTCAATGTAGGAACCATACATTTAGAAAAATCAATTGAGAAAAATTTTGAAAGCTATATTATTAACCTTACTTTCATAGTATATGTTAAAAAAATGTTATATGAAACTCAGTCTTGTCAAAGTTTTGGAAATTATTCATGTATTCAGTGAGATATTGAGTAAAATCTTAATTTTCAAATGGGTGTACTCATTTATGCTGAATATAGTAAATATATATATATACATATAGATAGATAGATAGATAGATAGATAGATAGATAGATAGAAGCATGGAAAACATACATGGCTTCTGAGGAAATAATAAAACAACCTCATTTTACCATACTTGAAAGAAGCCAAATATATAGGATGTGCAGGACACACCAAAAACATGCCTCCCTTGAGGAAGGTTTATCCTAAACGTGCTTCGGGAGGTCTGGGGACGCCGGGGCCCTTTGTCCAGCATCTATTTTTATATGGTATGTTAACTGTATTTATGCTTTGATTTTGCTGTTGTTCTCCCTCTGGTTTGACCCCCATGGCTGGGTTATACTTCACTTGGGAGGGCTAATTACCTAGGTTTCAGCATTGCACTATGATCTACTCCACCTGCTGGATTATAAGTGCCGTGTCGTTCCCTCACCATGCAATCACGGCTGTGTAGCCGATTTTAACCCTTTACTGTCACTTTTGACCTGTTTTGTATTTATACTTTAATAAAGTTTGTATTTACCGTATATACTCGAGTATAAGCCGAGATTTTCAGCCCAAATTTTTGGGCTGAAAGTGCCCCTCTCGGCTTATACTCGAGTCACGGTCGGCGGCAGGGTCGGCGGGTGAGGGGGAGAGGGCGCTGAGGCATACTTACCTGCTTCCGGGGCTCCTGGTGCTGTCCCTGCAGTCCCACGGTCTCCAGGTGCCGCAGCTCTTCCCCTGTTCAGCGGTCACGTGGGACCGCTCATTAGAGAAATGAATAAGGACTCCACTCCCATAGGGGTGGAGCCGCATATTCATTTCTCTAATGAGCGGTAATGGTGACCGCTGATAGAGGAAGAGGCTGCGGCACCGAAGACCAGCTGTCCGGGGGAAGGAGCGGGACGCCGGGAGCAGGTAAGTATTACATATTCACCTGTCCGCGTTCCACACGCGACTGTAGTAGAGCACCTCACTCGGCTGCACACGGAGGTAGACACGGGTACACTCCGGATTTAAGAACATCCATTTGTGTATTCCAGGCAGCATGAACTAAGGTGTAGCAAAGAAAATACAGCCCTCTGGGTGAAACAGGAAAACAAAACAAAATGGTGGCAGAACAAACAGTCCTGTGAACGGGGTTCCTCCCGCTCATGGCTGGGAGAACACACACTGTTCAGGTTCACCAGTCCAAGCAACACTTTCCTGGAGCATTCCTTATCCAGGCCCAAACTGAACACTGAAAGCTCTGGTCTTCGACCATTAAGCCTTGACCTTGTGACTCCTCCATCATGTGACTGATCACATGATCCTGACATCACACAGGTCCTGTCAGGACTCTGCAGGTGGAGATATGGTGGACCCCCTCCCACCCGCTCTATGGAGGTCCACTAAAAGCAGCCCATGTCATAACTCATTTAATCCTCTCAACACGTATTGTGCTGGAGGAAACTACTTTACATCACTGACGTCATCATGCGCAGAGACACGTATCTCCCCTCCATCACTTCATCAGTGACTCTGTCACAATACACACGCATATATACACACTTATATAGTACTGTGCAAGGGTTTTGTACGTTTTCTGGATGTTTCATGGAGCCTGTTTTGCCCTCATCCAGGATGGAGTCTGGTACTTCGCCTTGTCCTTGAACCTCCTGTCAGTTCTGTTATTTAAGTCCAGGTCGGGAAACACTGCTTGTCTGAGTATTTTGTTTGCTGTTGGCTTCTGAGCTTCCTCCTGGCTTGCTTCTGGAGTTCCTGCTGCTGCTCGTTTACTCGGTGCTCTGCCTCATCACTTCCAGCTGCCTTCAGTCCTCTGTGCTGCTTCCTGATCCTGGAGGTGGTTACCTTTTGTCCAAACTAAAGAAAGAAAGAGAGGAGCTATACATCTCTGGTTCTACTGTGGTCTGTAAGAATTTCTGACATTATTCTTACCTGAGTATTACTTCTTGGAAAGTGTTTGTGTGGGTGTCAGCGAGAGACTTGGTGAGCGAGAGCTAATAACCCGGGCTCCTGAAATTTCCCTAAGACTAGGGAAATCCTGACTGACCCTCTACCTGAAGTTTACACTGATGGTGTGCATGTTCAGGCCTCGAACCTCACCCTAACTCCTGAGCTCAGCCCTAGGCTGAAACCTCCACCCACCACCCAGTGAAGATGTAATACTTAAATACCCACAGTTAGCACAGACAAGGATAAAGGAAAATATACACCATGCCGCAGACACTCAGGAATACACTATAAATGTGCAGGGCAAAATAAACACAAATATAGGAAGGAGTAAATAAGACGAAGGAATATACACCACCAGCAACGAATCTCCAACCACCAGCTCTCCACTCCAGACCGAGATAACAACGCAAGACAGAAGCTATAATCGGCGACGCCCAATGATCAGGAGAACTATTTAAAGGCCATGGAAATGGCCCAGCTTCCAATCCGAGGATCAGGTAAATTAACCCCGGAACAGCTAGACAAAATCTAGCAGACGCCAATGAGTCAATAGTGGTCAAAAGCGGAATTACCGCTGTCTGTCGGACGACCTGGTCTGAACAGGGTCCGACATGACAGTGCCCCGCCTTCTACGAGGGACCCCAGGGCCCTCACGGCTTATAGGACCCGGCTTGTCCGGATGACGGTGGTGAAACAACCTGACCAGCCGGTCAGCATGAACGTCCGAGGCTGGTACCCAGGACCTCTCCTCAGGCCCATAACCACGCTAGTGTACCAAGTACTGTAAAGTGCGATGCACTACACGAGAGTCAACCACCTTGGAGACTTCAAACTCCAAATTACCATCCACCAAGACTGGAGGTGGCATAGGCGCCGCATCCACAGAACCCACCTGTTATGACCCCAATGGCGAGGGTCTCAGAGGAACGTGGAAGTCTGCAGAATACAAAAATCCAGCTCATAGGGCAGTGGTAACTGGGTTGACCATATATCTACTCCTAACGCCAACACTAGAAGTAGCCGGGGATCATTCCTACGTTGATTCTAGATGACACGCGCCAGCCGGAGAATCTAGCTACCCCTAGTAGAGGAAAACAAAGACCTTTCTTGCCTCCAGAGAAGGGGACCCCAAAGCTGGATAGAAGCCCCCCACAAATAATGACGGTGAGGTAAGAGGAAATGACAAACACAGAAATGAACCAGGTTTAGCACAGAGAGGCCCGCTTACTGATAGCAGAATAAAGAAAGGTAACTTATATGGTCAACAAAAACCCTATCAAAATCCACACTGGAAATTCAAGAACCCCCGAACCGTCTAACGGTCCGGGGGGAGAACACCAGCCCCCTAGAGCTTCCAGCAAAGGTCAGGATATATATTTGGAACAAGCTGGACAAAAATACAAAACCAAAACAAATAGCAAAAAGCAAAAGGCAGACTTAGCTGATATAACTGGAACCAGGATCAGTAGACAAGAGCACAGCAGACTAGCTCTGATAACTACGTTGCCAGGCATTGAACTGAAGGTCCAGGGAGCATATATAGCAACACCCCTAACTAACGACCCAGGTGCGGATAAAAGGAATGACAGAAAAACCAGAGTCAAAAAACTAGTAACCACTAGAGGGAGCAAAAAGCAAATTCACAACACCCACCACCTTCTTTAGAAGAGACCTGTGGAACACTGTTATGAACTGGTGGCCTAGGAGCAGCATGGACGAGCTCTGGAGTAGGTGGCCTCTATACTGACCGCAGACCCTGAACTTAACACATCAACTAGAAGTAGCCGTGGGATGTTCCTGTCACTCCCTAGACACCTCGTCACGGCCGGAGGACTAATTACACCTAAAGAAAGAAACAGGAATACTATCTTGCCTCAGAAAATTCCCAAAGGAAAGACAGCCCCCCACAAATATTGACTGTGAGAGGAGAGGGAAATTACAAACGCAGACTGAAAACAGAATTTAGTAAAGGAGGCCACGCTACCAAGAAAGAAAAGACAGGAAAGAGTACTATGCGGTCAGTATAAAAAAATACTACAAAATCCACCACAGAGAATACAAAAATCTCCACACCTAACTAAAGGCATGGAGGGTAACTCTGACTCCAGAGCTTCCAACTTGGCTGAGTAAATCTTAACACAGACAAAGCTGGACAAGAAAAAACATAGCAATTCACAGAACTATTAAGTCCACCGCATGTGGACTGCAAAAACAGAGCCAGGACTTATCTTTGATGATTTGGACAATCCAGAAGGAGAAACCAAGCAGAGATGTGGCTCCCTAGAAAACAATGGACAACTGGCACTCAATAAAGGAAGGAGCCAGACTATATAGCCCCATCCAAAGTGGAAGCAGCTGATGACTGTTGTGAAGGACAAACAGCAGCACTACCACTTATAACCACCGGAGGGAGCCTAAGAGCAGAACCCACAACAGAATTCACAACAGTACCCCCCCCCTTGAGGAGGGGTCACCGAACCCTCACCAGAGCCCCCAGGCCGATCCGGACGAGCCAAATGGAAGGCACGAACCAAATCGTCAGCATGAACATCGGAGGCAACAACCCAAGAATTATCCTCCTGGCCATAACCCTTCCACTTGACAAGATACTGAAGCCTCCGTCTAGAAAAACGAGAATCCAAGATCTTCTCCACAACATACTCCAACTCCCCATCAATCAACACCGGGGAAGGAGGATCAACAGAGGGAACCACGGGCACCACATATTTCCGCAACAAAGATCTATGAAAAACATTATGGATGGAAAAAGAGGCTGGAAGGGCCAAACGAAAAGACACTGGATTGATAATCTCAGAAATCCTATAAGGACCAATAAACCGAGGCTTGAACTTCGGGGAAGAAACCTTCATAGGAACATGACGAGAAGACAACCAGACCAAATCCCCAACCCGAAGCCGGGAACCCACACGGCGACGACGGTTGGCAAAACGCTGAGCCTCCTCCTGAGACAACACCAAATTGTTCACCACATGAGCCCAAATCTGCTGCAACCTGTCAACCACAGAGTCCACCCCAGGACAATCAGAAGACTCAACCTGCCCTGAAGAAAAACGAGGATGAAACCCAGAATTACAAAAAAATGGTGACACCAAGGTAGCAGAACTAGCCCGATTATTAAGGGCAAACTCGGCCAATGGCAAAAAAGCCATCCAATCATCCTGATCGGCAGACACAAAGCATCTCAAATAAGTTTCCAAAGTCTGGTTAGTTCGCTCGGTTTGGCCGTTTGTCTGAGGATGAAATGCGGAAGAAAAAGACAAATCAATGCCCAGCTTAGCACAAAAGGACCGCCAAAACCTAGAAACAAACTGGAAACCTCTATCGGACACAATATTCTCTGGAATGCCATGCAAACGAACCACATGCTGAAAAAACAACGGAACAAACTCAGAAGAGGAAGGCAACTTAGGCAAAGGTACCAAATGAACCATCTTAGAAAACCGGTCACAGACCACCCAGATAACAGACATCCTCTGGGAAACAGGAAGATCCGAAATAAAATCCATAGAAATATGCGTCCAAGGCCTCTCAGGGACCGGCAAAGGCAAAAGCAACCCACTGGCGCGGGAGCAGCAAGGTTTGGCCCGCGCACAAGTCCCACAGGACTGCACAAAAGAACGCACATCCCGTGACAAAGAAGGCCACCAAAAGGACCTACTAACCGAATCTCTGGTACCAAAAATCCCAGGATGGCCAGCCAACACAGAACAGTGAACCTCAGAAATCACTTTACTAGTCCATCTGTCAGGAACAAACAGTTTCCCCGCTGGACAGCGATCAGGTTTATCAGCCTGAAACTCCTGAAGAGCCCGTCGCAAATTAGGGGAGATGGCAGAAAGAATCACCCCCTCCTTAAGAATACCAACCGGCTCAAGAATCCCTGGGGAATCAGGCAAGAAACTCCTAGAGAGGGCATCAGCCTTAACATTCTTAGAACCTGGAAGATACGAGACAACAAAATCAAAACGGGAGAAAAACATGGACCATCGGGCCTGTCTAGGATTCAGCCGTTTGGCAGACTCGAGGTAAATCAGATTCTTATGATCGGTCAAGACCACAATACGGTGCTCGGCCCCCTCAAGCCAATGTCGCCACTCCTCAAATGCCCACTTCATAGCCAACAACTCACGATTGCCGACATCATAATTGCGTTCCGCAGGCGAAAACTTTCGAGAAAAGAAGGCACACGGTTTCATCAAGGAACCATCAGAATTCCTCCGAGACAAAACGGCCCCTGCCCCAATCTCAGAAGCATCAACCTCAACCTGAAAAGGAAGAGAAACATCCGGCTGATGCAACACAGGGGCAGAAGTAAATCGGCGCTTAAGCTCCTGAAAGGCAGAAACGGCCTCAGAGGACCAATTAGCTACATCAGCGCCCTTCCTCGTCAAATCGGTCAGGGGTTTAACCACACTGGAGAAGTTGGCGATAAAAATTAGCAAAGCTCAAAAATTTCTGAAGGCTCTTCACGGATGTGGGCTGGATCCAATCATGAATGGCCTGAACCTTAGCCGGATCCATTTCTATAGATGATGGAGAAAAAATGAAGCCCAAAAAAGAAACCTTCTGTACACCAAAGAGGCACTTAGACCCCTTCACAAACAAGGCATTGTCACGAAGGACCTGAAATACCATCCTAACTTGTTTCACATGAGACTCCCAATCATCTGAAAAAATCAAAATATCATC
This sequence comes from Ranitomeya variabilis, assembly GCF_051348905.1. Classification (NCBI taxonomy): domain Eukaryota; kingdom Metazoa; phylum Chordata; class Amphibia; order Anura; family Dendrobatidae; genus Ranitomeya; species Ranitomeya variabilis. The sequence goes on from NC_135232.1 coordinate 389,080,587, forward strand.
CAAATATACAATCATGAATTTATCAAGATAATTCCGAAAAATATCATGCATGAAGGACTGAAACACAGATGGGGCATTAGAGAGTCCGAATGGCATCACAAGATACTCAAAATGGCCCTCGGGCGTATTAAACGCAGTTTTTCATTCGTCACCCTGCTTAATACGAACCAGATTATATGCCCCTCGAAGGTCAATCTTAGTAAACCAACTAGCCCCCTTAATTCTGGCAAACAAATCAGAAAGCAAAGGCAAAGGGTATTGGAATTTGACCGTGATCTTATTCAAGAGGCGATAATCAATACAGGGTCTCAAGGAGCCATCCTTCTTGGCAACAAAAAAAAAACGTGCTCCCAATGGAGAAGAAGATGGCCGAATATGCCCCTTCTCCAAAGACTCCCTTACATAGCTCCGCATGGCGGCATGTTCAGGCACAGACAGGTTGAAAAGTCGGCCCTTAGGAAACTTACAGCCTGGAATCAAATCAATAGCACAATCACAGTCCCTATGCGGTGGAAGGGAACTGGACTTGGGCTCATCGAAAACATCCTGGAAATCTGACAGAAACTCAGGAATTTCAGAAGAGGGGGAGGAGGAAATTGACATCAGAGGAACGTCATCGTGAACCCCCTGACAACCCCAACTAGTCACAGACATAGATTTCCAATCCAACACCGGATTATGTACCTGTAACCATGGAAACCCCAGCACAACAGCATCATGCAAATTATGTAACACCAGGAAGCGACAATCTTCCTGATGGGCTGGCACCATGCACATGGTTAACTGTGTCCAAAAATGAGGTTTATTTTTAGCCAATGGTGTAGCATCAATCCCCCTCAAAGGGATAGGGCTCCGCAAAGGCTGTAAGGAAAAACCACAACGTCTGGCAAATTCTAAGTCCAATAAATTTAAAGCGGCGCCTGAATCCACAAATGCCATGACAGAGAATGACGATAATGAGCAGATCAGGGTCACAGATAACAGAAATTTAGGTTGTACAGTACTGATAGTAATGGAATTAGCGATTCTCTTGGCACGTTTAGGGCAATCAGAAATAACATGAGCAAAATCGCCGCAGTAAAAGCACAACCTATTCTGACGTCTGAATCCTTGGCGTTCCGCTCTAGACAAAATCCTATCACATTGCATAGGCTCAGGTCTCTGCTCAGAGGACGCTGCCATACGGTGCACCACTTTGCGTTCGCGCAGGTGCCGATCAATCTGAATGGCCTGAGAGATAGATTCGCTCAAACCAACAGGCGTGGGGAACCCCACCATAACATCCTTATGGGCTTCAGAAAGACCCTTTCTGAAAATTGCTGCCAGAGCATCCTCATTCCATTTAGTGAGCACAGACCATTTTCTAAATTTCTGGCAGTATAATTCTGCCGCTTCCTGACCCTGACACAGGGCCAAAAGTGTTTTCTCAGCATGCTCTACAGAGTTAGGTTCATCATACAATAACCCAAGCGCCTGAAAAAAGGTGTCTACATTAAGCAAGGCCGGATTCCCAGATTTCAGGGAAAATGCCCAATCCTGCGGGTCACCACGCAACAGAGAAATGACAATTTTTACCTGCTGGATGGGATCACTAGAGGAACGGGGCTTAAGAGCAAAAAACCGTTTACAGTTATTTTTAAAGCTCAAAAATTTGGACCTGTCCCCGAAGAACAGATCGGGGGTAGGAATTCGAGGCTCTAAAACAGGAGTCTGCATGATATAATCAGAAATACCCTGTACTCTAGCAGCAAGTTGATCCACCCGAGAAGCAAGTCCCTGAACATCCATGTCAACGCCTAACTCCTGAGCCACACAGAAGTGAAGAGGGAAAAAAAACCACAACAGAGTACAGAAAAAAAAATGGCTCAGCACTTTCTTTCCCTTCTTTTGAGATGCGGTTAACTCATTGTTGGCCAGTTGTACTGTTATGAACTGGTGGCCTAGGAGCAGCATGGACGAGCTCTGGAGTAGGTGGCCTCTATACTGACCGCAGACCCTGAACTTAACACATCAACTAGAAGTAGCCGTGGGATGTTCCTGTCACTCCCTAGACACCTCGTCACGGCCGGAGGACTAATTACACCTAAAGAAAGAAACAGGAATACTATCTTGCCTCAGAGAAAATTCCCAAAGGAAAGGCAGCCCCCCACAAATATTGACTGTGAGAGGAGAGGGAAATTACAAACGCAGACTGAAAACAGAATTTAGCAAAGGAGGCCACGCTGTTGTGAATTCTGTTTGTGGGCTCCCCCGGTAGTGTTTTATGGTAGTGCCACTTATTTGCCTTCTTCTATCCTTGATCACCTGTTGACACCCATTAGGGGAGTTTCCTATTTAAGGCTGCTTGGCTGCTGGTCTGATGCCGGCCAACAATGTATCAGTAGCATTCTGTTGCATTCTCCTGCCTCAAGATCCTGTTCAGCTAAGTTGAATTTTGTTTCTAGTTTATTCTATTTTTGTCCAGCTATTTGCAATGTGACTCTCTGTAGCTGGAAGCTCTCGTGGACTGGAATTGCCACTCCAGTGGCATGAGTTGTCACTGGAGTTCTAAAGTAATTTCAGGATGGTGTTTTTGAGTAGTGTTTTGAAGTTGACCGTGAAGTGACTCTTTCCTGTACTTCTGCTATCTAGTAAGCGGACCTCACTGTGCTAAATCTGCTGTTCATCCTACGTATGTCTTTTCCTCTTGACTCACCGTCAATATCTGTGGGGGGCTACTATCTCCTTTTGGGGTTCATCTCTGGAGGTAAGGCAGGCCTGTATATTCCTCTGATAGGGGTAGTTAGATCTCCGGCTGGCGCGTGGTGTCTAGGGCATCGTAGGAAACACTCCCCGGCTACTTCCAGTGTCGTGTCAGGTTCAGGTCACGGTCACTTTAGTTCCCATCACCCGAGAGCTAGTCCGTTGTTATTTTGATTTCCCTGCCATTGGGAAAATCATAACACCACGCTACCTAGAAAGAAAAGACAGGAAAGAGTACTATGCGGTCAGTATAAAAAATACTACAAAATCCACCACAGAGAATACAAAAATCTCCACACCTAACTAAAGGCATGGAGGGTAACTCTGTGACTCCAGAGCTTCCAACTTGGCTGAGTAAATCTTAACACAGACAAAGCTGGACAAGAAAAAACATAGCAATTCACAGAACTATTAAGTCCACCGCATGTGGACTGCAAAAACAGAGCCAGGACTTATCTTTGATGATTTGGACAATCCAGAAGGAGAAACCAAGCAGAGATGTGGATCCCTAGAAAACAATGGACAACTGGCACTCAATAAAGGAAGGAGCCAGACTAAATAGCCCCGTCCAAAGTGGAAGCAGCTGATGACTGTTGTGAAGGACAAACAGCAGCACTATCACTTATAACCACCGGAGGGAGCCTAAGAGCAGAACCCACAACAGAATTCACAACAGAACACGTTGTGTATCTTATACACCGTAGGGAGCTTCAATCAGTACGCAACTGGGTTAATGACGGCGGTGACCCTAAATGGACCAATAAACCGTGGACCCAATTTAAGGGACGGTATCTTGAGTTTTATGTTTTTTGTGGATAACCACACCCAGTCATCCACACTCAGGTCCGGACCTGGCACACGCCTACTGTCAGCCACACGTTTGTACCTAGCACCCACACACAACAGGCGCTATTTAACTCTCCTCCAGACTGATGACAATTGTGTTCCTAACTGGTCCTCCTCCGGAACGCCGGAAGAGCCCCTCTGACTCAAGGTACAAAATTGAGGATGTAGCCCGTAAACACAAAAAAAACGGAGACTCCCCAGACGACTCCTGGCGGTGATTATTGATGGCAAACTCAGCCAAAGGAAGAAAGGTAGACCACTCCTCCTGGTTATCAGAGACAAAGCAGCGTAAGTACTGTTCCAAATTTTGGTTCATACGCTCAGTCTGACCATTTTACTGAGGATGAAACGCCGAAGAATGAGATAACTTGATTCCCAGCCGTGAGCAAAACGCTCTCCAAAATTTTGCCACAAACTGAGACCCCCTATCAGACACGATGTCAGACGGAACCCCATGAAGTCTGACCACCTCCTGCACAAATACCTGAGCCAGAGTCTTAGCGTTAGGCAACGCAGGAAAAGACACAAAGTGCGACATTTTAGAAAAACGATCAACAATCACCAAGATGACTGTGTTTCCAGCTGATGAGGGCAAATCAGTGATGAAATCCATGGAGATTTCCGTCCATGGCTTACTAGTTACCTCAAGAGGAAGTAGTGTGCCAACAGGACGGGAGCGGGGTGTCTTAGCCCTAGCGCACGTGGTACAAGCTGACATGTATGAGACCACGTCCTGTCGGATCTTGGGCCACCAAAACCGATGTGACACCAACTCCAAGGTACCTCTAACCCCTGGGTGACCAGCCAGGACGGTGTCATGATGCTCCGCCAAAACCTTTAGGTGGAGATGAAGCGGAACAAAAGATTTGTTGACGGGAAGCTCAGATGGTACCTCCTCCTGAGCCTCGGCAATCTCAGCCTCAACCTCGGTAGTGAGAGCCGAAACCACAACACCCTTTTGGAGGATAGGTACTGGATCCTCCCGAGGTTCTCCCCCCGGAAAACACCTGGACAGAGCATCCGCCTTAGTGTTTTTAGACCCCGGTCTGTAAGTGACCACAAAATTGAACCGCGTGAAAAACAATGCCCAGCGAGCCTGCCTGGGGGACAGACGCTTGGCTGACTCCAAATACAGCAGATTCTTATGATCGGTAATAACAGTTACCTGATGGACCGACCCCTCCAAGAAGTGTCGCCATTCCTCAAAGGCCAACTTAATTTCCAACAACTCCCTGATGCCGATATCGTAGTTACGTTCGGCGGACGACAGTTTATTGGAGAAATAGGCGCACGGACGTAAACCACTCAAAGATGAGCCTTGAGATAGTACCGCCCCCACACCAACCTCAGACGCATCGAATTCCACAACAAATGGTTTAGATACGTCTGGCTGCACAAGAATGGGGGCTGAAACAAAACTGTTCTTAAGAAATTCAAATGCGCGCACAGCAGCCTCAGGACAAACAGAGAAATTGGTACTCTTTTTAGTCATGTCAGTTAGCGGTTTAGCAATGATGGAAAAATCATTGATAAATTTCCTATAGTAGATAGAAAACCCAAGGAACCGCTGAAGTGCTTTCAGGTTATCAGGATGCTCCCAATGCAGCACCGCCTGCACCTTAGCGGCGTCCATTTTAAAACCAGAAGCAGACACAATATAACCCAAGAAAGGCAACTCTTGAACAGAAAATACAGATTTCTCAAGTTTAGCATACAGCTTATTCTCTCTGAGAAGCTGTAACACCTGCCTGACATGATCTAAATGAGCCTCACGGTCACAAGAATATATGAGAATGTCATCTGGGTACACAATAACGAATTTCCCCAAAACATGCGAGAACACATCATTGATGAAATGTTGTAACACTGCAGGTGCCTTAGTAAACCCAAACGGCATCACCAAATTTTCAAAATGACCCTCAGGGGTATTAAAAGCCGTCTTCCACTCATCACCTTGACGGACTCTTATGAGGTTGTACGCCCCCCTGAGGTCAAGCTTGGTGAACCACTTAGCACCTGCCACCTGGTTGAACAAATCTGGTATCAGAGGCATAGGGTATGGATCACGAACCGTAATCTGGTTCAACTCCCTGAAATCCAAACACGGGCGTAATCCGCCATCTTTCTTCTTCACAAATCCTCGCCTGCTGCCACCGGCGAGGATGACGGCCTGATGTGCCCTTTGCTCAAGCTTTCAGCAATGTAATCTTTTAACGCTTGTCTCTCCGGACCGGAGATGTTAAACATCCTTGCTTTAGGTAATTTGGCCCCTGGTTTAAACCTGATAGAACAGTCATAAGGACGATGTGGCGGCAACTCTGAACAACCCTTCTCAGAGAACACATCCACAAAATCCTGAAGTGACTCCGGAACGCTTGAAGTCACCGCAGCCACACATGTGGCCAGGCAATTCTCCTGGCAGAACTCGCTCCACCGAATTATGTCCTGAGTTTTCCAGTCAATTACCGGGTTGTGCATAGACAACCAAGGAAAACCCAAAACCACCTGAGCAGGAAGATCCCTGAGCACCTTACATGTAACCCGCTCAGAATGTAGAACTCCAATGTGGAGTTTCACCTCAGCCACAAATTCAGTAATCTCCCCCTGAGAGAGTGGAGCAGCATTGATGGTGACCACGCGGATAGGATGAGAAAGTTTTTCAATCCTAAAACCTGCTGTGCGCACAAACCCCTCATCAATGAGATTTGTGGCTGAACCACTATCCACAAAAACAGTAATTGGCAGCTCACTGCCAGAAACAAAAACCTTAGCAGGGAGCATGCACTGAGAAACCACCATGGAGGATATACATAAGCTCAGACTGGTCTCCTCCACACCCTCTGAGCTCAGAAGTTTTCCGCCATTGCGTTTTTCTTAGGCAGCAGAGGACAGATGTTAATAAAATGACCAGTTTTACCACAGTAAAAACAGGCTCCCTGCTTCCTGAGCTCAGGGGCTCGATGCTTGACATGTGACACCCCTGCGATTTGCATAGGCTCCGTGGGCTCACCTGCAGCAACCTCACGGGAACCTAAACCCTCTCCCATAGGCGGTGTCTCATGCTCCCCTTGACGCAAACGGCGATCAATGCGGACAACCAGACTCATAGCGGAATCTAGAGAAGTAGGAGTCTCGTACATCAGAAGGGCTTTTTTAACCCTTCCAGAAATCCCATGTATAAACTGACTCCGCAGTGCTGCATCATTCCATTGTGTATCGATCGCCCAGCAACGAAATTCAGAACAGTAATCCTCTGCAACTCGCTCCCCCTGGCGAATAGAGCGTATCTTAGATTCTGCCAGAGCCAATCTGTCAGGTTCATCGTAGATTTTCCCAAGAGAAGAAAAAAAAACTCTACACAGAGACAAATGCCGCAGAATCAGATGGCAAAGAAAACGCCCATGCTTGGGGATCCCCACTTAACAATGACAACACCAGGCCCACACACTGAGCCTCATTACCCGAAGATATCGGGCGCATACGGAAATAAAGTTTGCAAGCTTCACGAAAAGAAACAAATTTACTGCGTTCCCCAGCAAATTTTTCAGGCAACCGAAATTTAGGCTCAGTAACTCTTCCTGTCGCACCAGCTTGCACATTGGACACTGCTAGTCCCTGTTGCTGCACTGCCCCCTCAACTCAGTGACCTGTAGGGACAGCGCCTCCAACTGGCGGGTTATGGAAGTCATGGGATCCATGACAAAACAAAAAAAAAGAAACCCTTTTTTTTTTTTTTTCTTTGTTGTTGTTGGGCCGATTATAATGTCAGGGAGAGACTTGGTGAGCGAGAGCTAATAACCCGGGCTCCTGAAATTTCCCTAAGACTAGGGAAATCCTGACTGACCCTCTACCTGAAGATTACACTGATGGTGTGCATGTTCAGGCCTCGAACCTCACCCTAACTCCTGAGCTCAGCCCTAGGCTGAAACCTCCACCCACCACCCAGTGAAGATGTAATACTTAAATACCCACAGTTAGCACAGACAAGGATAAAGGAAAATATACACCACGCCGCAGACACTCAGGAATACACTATAAATGTGCAGGGCAAAATAAACACAAATATAGGAAGGAGTAAATAAGACGAAGGAATATACACCACCAGCAACGAATCTCCAACCACCAGCTCTCCACTCCAGACCGAGATAACAATGCAAGACAGAAGCTATAATCGGCGACGCCCAATGATCAGGAGAACTATTTAAAGGCCATGGAAATGGCCCAGCTTCCAATCCGAGGATCAGGTAAATTAACCCCGGAACAGCTAGACAAAATCTAGCAGACGCCAATGAGTCAACAGTGGTCAAAAGCGGAATTACCGCTGTCTGTCGGACGACCTGGTCTGAACAGCATCCGACATGACAGTGGGCTGTGGTGCTGGACTTGAGCAGAACTTTTTCAGCCCAAAAAGAAGTACACTGATAAACCTTATCCTTGCTGACAGCACCTGCATATTTCTGGACTTCCGTGAAAAGTGTCGTCTCCACTGTCTGCATATTTCTAGACTACCACGTATAAGTGCCTGTCACACTCTTGCTTCATAAAACTGCTGGACTTGCTTGTCTTAGCGCTCACGCCACGCAATCATAGTTGCTGGACATTTTTGTTTTGTACTGTGCAGTTCGCTGTAATTTAAAGATTGTCTCTGTTAGTTTGTGTTATACTCCTTGCTTTTTTAAATAAAGTCTATTTTTATCAACTTTGGTCTCAGATTCGTTTTATCCCACGCAATCAGATCCCATAGTACCTTCATAATTGTTACAGGTTTAAGCAGATCTGCATAGAGCACCTATCTCACAATCATCAAGTCTGGTTTCTGGAAGAGACTGAAGGGTTTGTGCAAGTCTATATCCACAGAAAATCTGTGGTTGGTCCTCCAGGATGTTTGGAACAAAGTCCCTGTCAAATTCCATCAAAAACTGTTTGCAAGTGTACCTGGTAAAATTGATGCTTTGATGCTGTTTTAAAGGAAACAACTGGTCACACCAAATGTTGATTTGATTTAGATATTTATTTTGTTCATTCACTTTGCATTTTGTTAATTGATAAAAATAAACTATTAACTCTTCTACTTTCGAAAGTATCCTTTTAGAACATTTTTCCACACGTCTAAAAGTTTTGCATAGTATATAAATATATTATATACAGTTGAAACCAGAAGTTTACATACACTATATAAAAAGACACATATGCATGTTTTTTCTCAAATATCTGACATGAAATCAGAATAAACCTTTCCCATTTTAAGTCAATTAGGATTACCATAATTATTAATATTTGCCAAATGCCAGAATAACGAGAGATAATACTTTAAGACATTTTTATTACTACAAAGTCAAAAGTTTACATACATTTCATTATTATTTGGTACCATCACCCTTAAACTGAATGACTTGGGTCAAACGTTTGGGATATCCTTCCAAAATCGTCTCACAACAGTTGGTCAGAATTTGGGCCCATTCCTCCTGACAAAACTGGTGTAACTGATCCAGGTTTGTAGGTCGCTTTGATAGCACCTGCCTTTTCAGCTTTTCAATAGGAATGAGATCAGGGCTTTGTGATGGCCACTCCAAAACATTCACTTTGTTATCCTTAAGCCACTTTGTTACCATTTTGGCAGTATGCTTGGGGTCACTGTCCATTTGGAAGACCCATTTTCAAACTTTAACTTCCTGGCAGGTGTCTGGAGATATTGCTTCATTATTGCCACATAATCTTCTTTTCTCATGATGCCATCTATTTTATGTAGTGCACCATTAAAAAGGCAGAGATGCTTACCTGCCCAGGCCTCCAAACAACTGCACTTTCAGGGTGCAATGGACCCGATTTAAAGTTGGAAGCAACACAGGTGCAGCAATATCGATGAAACAGGCACTCTCAACCTACAAATCCATGGAGGGGGTGGCTGTTTGGTATATTACTGCACTAAAGATACTAATCTGTATGCGGCGTTATTCACATACAGGTGATGCAGAGCATCCGGCTTACAGCCTATTAGTGACACCCATACTCTTAGATCAGGCAGGCTGCCCAGTGCTAACCAAAAGTATCCTGTGTGAACAGAGGCCACAGTTTAAGAGTATGGGCATCACTAATAGGCTGTAAGCCGGATGCTCTGCATCACCTGTATGTGAATAACGCCGCATACAGATTAGTATGTTTTGTGCACTAATATACCAAACAGCCACCCCCTCCATAGATTGGTAGGTTGAGAGTGGCTGTTTCATCGGTATTGCTGCACCTGTGTTGCTGCCAACTTTAAATCGGGTCCACTGCACCCTGATAGTGCATTTGTTTGAAGGCCTGGGCAGGTAAGAATCCCTGCCTTTTTTCTGGTGTTGTTTGAAAATTTTTTGGAGGATTTCTAAGTCCTATTTTTGTGTCGGTGAGCTCTTTTTAGATGTTTAGTGCTCCAGTAGTGTTAGGTTTGAAGGGTGCCTTTTCCAGACTGCACTTTATAGCTCCTTCCACAGATGTTCAATAGGATTTACATCTGGGCTCCTAGATGGCTACCTCAGAATAGTCCAATGCTTTGCTCTTAGCCATTCTTGGATGATGAACGGCTAACCCAAGACCTGCTACTCTGACCAAGCTTTTTGGCACTGTTGCACATTTTACTCTGGAATGCCTTGATAGTCTTGGACCCTGCAAAGATTCAGGATACCCTGTGCCAGATGTAGCAAATCAGCCACAAAACATAACCAAGCCTCCTCCATATTTCACAGTAGGTACAATGTTCTTTCTTCATTTTTGCGTCTGTGAATTTAGAGCTGACATAACTTGCCATAATGCTCCAGTTTTGTGCCATCTGTCCACAGGACTTACTTTTGAATATCTGCAACTGCAGTACCAGGAACATAAGGCTGTTTGGAGATGGTATTATGGCCTTTACCTAATTTTCTTTCTATCTCCTGAGGCAACTCTCCCCTTAGCTTTCTTTGGTCCATGTTGAGTGTAGTAAACACCATGATACCAAACAGCACAGTGACTACATTTCATCTGTGATGCTAGTTACAGGACACACTTTAGTTTATCATGCCTCTATGGTCAAATTATTTTCAATCTTTTATAGAGGTACCAACATTTTTTCAGGCCATTTTAATTTGTTTGTTGTTTTGCTTACATTTTTTGTAAAACAACAATTCAAAAGAAATCTCTGGTTTTTATTAGTTGATTTTCAGTTCTGGCTCTCATAGACTTAAATTGAAAGGTGACCTCCGGCTCATCCAGCAAACACTGAAATGATGTGGCAGGTCACAAACTTTAGAAGACGACTGGAGCGGCACTCATAACAGAAGAAGATGGCGGCAGGTAAGTACACTGAATAAAAATATAAACATAGCACTTTTATTTTTGCTCCCATTTTTCATGAACTCAAAGATCTAAGACTTTTTCTATGTAGGTAAAAGGCATTTTTTCTCTCAAATATTGTTCACATATTGTCTCAGTCTGTGTTAGTGAACGCTTCTCCTTTGCAGAAATAATCCATTCACCTCACAGGTGTGGCATATCAAGATGCTGACTAGACAGCATGATTATTGCACAGGTGTGCCTTAGGCTACTTTCACACTTCCGTCTTTATAAAGACGTCGCAATGCGTCGTTCTGTGCAAAAAACGCATCCTGCAAAGTTGCCCGCAGGATGCGTTTTTTGCACATAGACTTGTATTACTGACGCATCGCGACGTATGGACACACATTCCATACATCGTGCACTGGATGCATCGGTAATTGGCGGACCGTCGTCACAAAAAACGTTCAATGTAACGTTTTTTTGTGCGACGCGTCCGCCATTTTCGACCGCGCATGTGCGGCCGAAACTGCGTCCCCTCCTCCCCGGAACTTATAATGGGCAGCGGATGCGTCTAAAAACTGCATCCGCCGCCCACGTTGTGCTAAATTTAGCACAACGTCCGTCGGTACGTCAGGCTGACGGTTTGCGACGGCCCCGTACCGACGGATGTGTGAAAGTAGCCTTAAGGCGACCACAATAAAAGGACACTCTAAAATACAAAGTTTTATCACACAGCACAATTGGCACAGATGTCCCAAGTTTTCAGGGAGATATTTGGCATACTGACTGCAGAATTTTCTATGAAAGCTGTTGCCCATGAATTGAATGTTAATTTAGCTACCATAAGCCATCTCCAAGAATTTCAGAGAACTTGGCAGAACATCCAACCGGCCTCACAACTGCAGACCACGTGTAAACATAACAGCCCAGGACTTCAACATCCAGCATCTTCACCTCCAAAATCATCTGAGGCTAGCCACCCAGACAGGTGCTGCAACGATCAGTTTGCATAACCAAATAATTTCTGCACAAACCATCAGAAACTGTCTCAGGAAATCCCATCTGCATGCTCATCGTCCTCTTTGGAGTCACCATCTGACTGCAGTTTATCATCGTAACAGACATAAGTGGGCAAATGCTCAAATTTGATGGCATCTGGCATGTTGAAGAGGTGTTTTCTTCACGGATGAATCCCGGTTTTCACTGCACAGGGCAGATGACACACTGCATGTATGGCGTTGTGTGGGTGAGCGGTTTGCGGATATCAACAATGTGAGTCGAGTGGCCCATGGTGACATTGGGATTATGTTATGGGCAGTCATACATTACTGTATGCACAACGAAAATAGGTGCATTTTATTGATGCCATTTTGAATGTACAGAGATACCGTGACAAGATAGTGAAGCCCACTGTCGTGCCATTCATCTACGACCATCACTTAATGTGGCAGGATGATAATGCACAGCCCCATGTTGCAAGGATCTTTACATAATTCTTGGAAGTGGAAAACATCCCAGTTCTTGCATGGCCAGCATACTCACTATAAAAAAACACCAGGAAAAAGGCAGAGATGCTTACCTGCCCAGGCCTCAAAACAAATGCACTATCAGGGTGCAGTGGACCCAATTAAAGATGGTAGCTACACAGGTGCAGTAATACCAATGAGACAGCCAGCCTACAATCAGGGAGTGGCCGTTTGGTACACCAGTGCACAAAAAGATACAGTCTGTATGCAGGAATGTTCACACACACACACACACACACACACACACACAACAGATGCAGAGCATCTGGCTCACAGCCTATTAATGACGCCCATATTCTTAGATCAGGCGGGCTGCCCAGTGCTAAATAAAGTGCATCCTGTGTGAACAGAGGCCACAGTTTACAGAGCCATCTGGGCCCAACTGCACCCTGAAAACCCAACTGCACCCTGAAAAAATATATAAAGTGCAAAAAACACATAGAAATATATGTGAGGTATTAGTTGATATTATGGACAAATACGGAAGCTCGCAACCCATACAGGATGCATTTTAGTGCTAGCACTGGGCAGCCAGCCTGATCTAAGAGTATGGGTGTCATTAATAAGCTGTGAACCAGATGCTCTGCATCTCTTTTGTGTGTGAACATTGCCGCATACAGACTGTATGTTTTTGTGCACTGGTGTACCAAACAGCCAACACGATTGTAGGCTGGCTGTCTCATCGGTATTACTGCACCTGTGTAGCTGCCATCTTTAATTGGGTCCACTGCACCCTGATAGTGCATTTGTTTTTTAGGCCTGGGCAGGTAAGCATCTCTGCCTTTTTCCTGGTGTTTTTTTTATAGATTTTTGGAGGACTTTCAAAGTCCTCTTTTTGTGGTTTTAATACCAGCATACTCACTAGACATGTCACCCATTGAGCATGTTTGGGATGCTCTGGATCGGAATATACGACAGCATGTTCACGTTCATGCCAATATCCAGCAACTTCGCACAGCCACTGAATAGGAATGGACTAATACTTCACAGGCCACAATCATCAACCTGGTCAACTCTATGTGATGGAGAGTTGTTGCACTGCGTGAGGCAAATGTTGGTCACACCAGATACTGACTGGATTTCTGACTCCCAACCCTCTCCAGAACTCCCCAGTCCTGTAAAACTGCGCATTTTAGTGTAGCCTTTTATTGTGGCCAGCCTAAGGCACACCGGTGCAATAATCCTGCTGTCTAGTCAGCATCTTGATATGCCACACCTGTTATGTGGATGGATTACCTCGGCAAAGGAGAAGTGCTCACTAACACAGATATAGACAAATTTGTGAACAATATTTGAGAGAAAAAAGGCCTTATGTGTACATATTAAAAGTTTTAGATCTTTGAGTTCAGCTTATGAAAACTGGGAGACAAAACAAAAAAGTGTTGTGTTTATATTTTTGCTCATTGTATTTTAATTGGGGGGAAAAGGACCATTCCAGCGGTAAAATAAAAACAAAACAAAATGCCAGAGTGGCGCTTTAAACACAGAATACTTATCCTGAGAGCATGGACTTCTCTGAAGAATATTTCATTAGAGATTATTTATAGAGCCTTGTCTAATGAGCAAAAATACGAAACCTGATCCAACAGTATGTGTGGTCCAGACTGTGTGCACAATCAGTCCTTGTGTGCAAACAATATGCAGATAGAAATTGTGAAGTCTTCTGAGTAAGAAGATAATTGTCTGGAAGTTGCTTAGAAGTAAGATTAATAGCTATATAACTCCTTGCAATATTTTGAGTGAAGCACAGACTTTTTCAGTTGTGTTGCAAATAATCGTTTATTTTTCCAGCATGTTGTTATCTGGAATGCTTAAGTGTAGAAATGGGCGAACCCGAACAGTAAAGTTCGGGATCTGTACCAAACACCTACTGTTTGGGCACTGAACCCGAACACAGAGTGTACCAGGAAATCCATGTTACTGTTCCGGTTTGGCATCCCGAACACCAGGTGTTTCTTGCGCTGTATCAAGAATAAAGGGGGCCCCACACAGTTTCCCCCCCCCTCCCATTTTTAACAACCAGCCAAGCTAAAGCAGACAGCTAGGGGCTGGTATTCTCAGTCTGGAAAGGGGCCATGAATATTGGTCTCCCCAGACTAAAAATAGGAGCCCACAGCCACCCCAGAAAAGGTGCATTAGATGCACCAATTCTGGCGCTTTGCCCAGCTCTACTCACTTGCCCTGTGATGGTGGCAAGTGGGGTTCAGATTTGTGGGGTTAAGGTCACCTTTGTATTGCCTGGGGACATCACGCACACTGCTTAGTAATGGAGAGGGGTCTACAAGATGCCTCTCCATTACTAATCCTATGGTTATATTGTAAATAAATACACAGCAAGAATAAAGTCCTTTACTGGAAAAAAAAACAAACACACTTTTACTTTTTTATTTAAAAATAATAAACAGTTATACTCACATAACGCCCATTCCATTGAATCCCTCATCTCCCGTAAAAATAAACAGAACATAAACAACAAAAATACTCACCTAACACCCATTGCATTGAAGCCATGGTAAAAAAAAAAAAATACACCGTGTTCCAAATTATTATGCAAATTAGATTTAAGTGTCATAAATATTTAATTGTTTTGTTTTTCAAATAAACTCATGGATGGTATTGTGTCTCAAGGCTGGATCACTGAAATCAATCTTAAACACATGTGATAATTAGTTTTCCAGGTGATTCTAATTAAAGGAAAAGTACTTAAAAATTATGTTCCACATTATTAAGCAGGCCATAGTTTTCAAGTAACATGGGAAAGAAAAAGGATCTCTCTGCTGCCGAAAAGCATCAAATAGTGCAATGCCTTGGTCAAGTGATGAAAACATTAGATATTTTCCGAAAACTTAAGCGTGATCATCGTACTGTTAAGAGATTGGTGGCTGATTCTGAGCACAGACGTGTTCGTGCTGATAAAGGCAGAATGAGGAAGGTTTCTGCCAGGCAAGTTCATCGGATTAAGAGAGCAGCTGCTAAAAGCCATTACAAACCAGCAGATATTTGAAGCTGCTTGTGCCTCTGGAGTCCCGTGAACCTCAAGGTGTAGGATCCTTCAAAGGCTTGCTGTGGTTCATAAACCTACTATTCGGCTACCACTAAACAGTGTTCACAAGCAGAAGCGGTTGCAGTGGGCCCAGACATACTTGAAGACTAATTTTCAAACAGTCTTGTTTACTGATGAGTGTCGAGCAACCCTGCATGGTCCAGATGGATAGAATAGTGGATGGATGGTTGGTGGATGGCCACCATGCGATGTCAGCAAGGAGGTGGAGGAGTCACGTTTTGGGCCGGAATCACGAGGAAACAGCTGGTAGGGCCCTTTAAGGTTCCTGAAGGTGTGAAAATGACCTCTTCAAAGTATAGTGCCTTGCGAAAGTATCCGGCCCCCTGGAACATTTCAGCCTTTTCCCACATATCCTGCTTAAAACATAAAGATACCAAATGTAAATTTTTGGTGAAGAATCCACAACAAGTGGAACACAATTGTGAAGTTGAACGAAATGTATTGGTTATTTTAAATTTTTGAGGAAATTCAAAAACTGAAAAGTGGGGCGTGCAATATTATTCGGCCCCTTTAACTTAATACTTTGTTGCACCACCTTTTGCTACGATTACAGCTGCAAGTCGCTTGGGGTATGTCTCTATCAGTTTTGTACATCGAGAGACTGAAATTCTTTCCCATTCTTCCTTGGCAAACAGCTCGAGCTCAATGAGGTTTGATGGAGATCGTTTGTGAACAGCTGTTTTCAGCTCTTTCCACAGATTCTCGATTGGATTGAGGTCTGGACTTTGACTTGGCCATTCTAACACCTGGATACGTTTATTTGTGAACCATTCCATTGTAGATTTTGCTTTATGTTTCGGATCATCCTGTTGTTGGAAGAGAAATCTCTGTCCCAGTCTCAGGTCTTTTGCAGACCCCAACAGGTTTTCTTCAAGAATGGTCCTGTATTTGGTTGCATCCATCTTCCCATCAATTTTAACCATCTTCCCTGTCCCTACTGAAGAAAAGCAGGCCCAAACCATGATGCTGCCACCACGTTTGACAGTGGGGATGGTGTGTTCAGGGTGATGAGCTGTGTTGCCTTTACGCCAAACATATCGTTTGGCATTGCTGACAAAATGTTCGAGTTTGGTTTCATCTGATCAGAGCACCTTCTTCCACATGTTTGGTGTGTCTCCCAGGTGGCTTGTTGCAAACTTTAAAAGACACTTTTTATGGATATCTTTGAGAAATGGCTTTCTTCTTGCCACTCTTCCATAAAGGCCAGATTTGTGCAGTGTACGATTGATTGTTGTCCTATGGACAGACTGTCCCACCTCAGCTGTAGATCTCTGCAGTTCATCCAGAGTGATCATGGGCCTCTTGGCTGCATCTCTGATCAGTCTTCTCCTTGTTTGAGATGAAAGTTTAGAGGGATGGCCGGGTGTTGGAAGATTTGCAGTGGTATGATACTCCTTCCATTTCAATATGATCGCTTGCACAGTGCTCCTTGGGATGTTTAAAGTTTTGGAAATCATTTTGTATCCATATCCGGCTTTAAACTTCTCCACAACAGTATCACGGACCTGCCTGTTGTGTTCCTTGGTCTTCATGATGCTCTCTGTGCTTCAAACAGAACCCTGAGACTATCACACAGCAAGTGCATTTATACGGAGACTTGATTACACACAAGATGGATTATATTTATCATCATTAGGCATTTAGGACAACATTGGATCATTCAGAGATCCACAATGAACTTCTGGAGTGAGTTTGCTGCACTGAAAGTAAAGGGGCCGAATAATATTGCACGCCCACTTTTCAGTTTTTGAATTTCCACAAAAATTTAAAATAGCCAATAAATTTCATTCAACTTCACAACTTGTTGTTGATTCTTCACCAACAATTTACATTTGGTATCTTTATGTTTGAAGCATGATATGTGGGAAAAGGTTGAAAAATTCCAGGGGGCCGAAAACTTTCGCAAGACACTGTATATAGAGTTTCTGACTGACAACTTTCTTCCATGGTTTAAACAGCAGAAACGTGCCTTCAGGAGCAAAATCTTCATGCATGACAATGCACCATCTCATGCTTCAAAGAATGCCTCTGAGTCATTGGCTGCTATGAACATAAATGGAGATAAAGTCATGTTATGGCCACCATCTTCCCCTGACCTCAACCCTATAGAGAACATTTGGAGTATCATCAAGGAAAAGATCTATGAGGGTGGGAGGCAGTTCACATCAAAACAGCAGCTCTGGGAGGCTATTCTGACTTCATGCAAAGAAATGCAAGCAGAAACTCTCCAAAAACTCTCAAGTTCAATGGATGCAAGAATTGTGAAGGTGATATCAAAGAAGGGTTCCTATGTTAACATGTAACTTGGCCTGTTATTATGTTTTGGAGTTAAATAGCTTTTTTGTTCACTGAATGTGACCTCCTAATGCTGCAAATTCAACAAATGAGCATTTTCATTTCTTTAAAACATATGAAATGTTTAGAAATTCTACTGTGCCTAATAATTTGGAACAGTGCATTTAGAGTTTTTATTAATTTTGGAGACTACACTGTTATCATTGGGAGGTTTCTTCAATAAAATTCGATGTATATTCTAACGGGTGATGACTTTCATTAGACTGACTGTAATTTGCACCCACCATTTAGGAAAATCTGAGAAAAATATCCTTTGCATAATAATTTGGAACATGGTGTAAAAAAACAACCATATAGCTCACCAGTCCAGCACTCTGTTCCATGCCCTTGTCTGGGATAAATAGTTTTCAACCTGGACAGTGCAAAGATACGATCATCCAGGCTAAAAACCACTGGAGAATGAGGTGCTGTGAGCTTAGCCTCAGTGACTAGCGGTAACGTCATCGAGGTTACCGAAGGTCAATAAGGCGGCATTCTCAGCCGGGCCCCTGGAATGC
Organism: Ranitomeya variabilis; assembly: GCF_051348905.1. Classification (NCBI taxonomy): domain Eukaryota; kingdom Metazoa; phylum Chordata; class Amphibia; order Anura; family Dendrobatidae; genus Ranitomeya; species Ranitomeya variabilis. The sequence continues at coordinate 389,098,910 of NC_135232.1, forward strand.
GGTGACCTCCATGAGATCACAGCTAGCACTGTGAGAAAAAGTCTCATGGTGCAGTGCTGAGCTCAGAGAGTTCATAGTGAGAAATCACTTATAGACGCCTCTCCATTACTTCGGCTTTATATTACCGGACAATACAAAGGTGACATCAACTCCACAAATACGAACTCCACTTGCCACCGCCACAGGAAAAGTGGGAAGAGCAGGGGAAAGTGTGAGAATTGGGGTGTCTAATAGATGTGCCTTTTGTGTGGTGGCTGTGGGATGCTATTTTTAAGCTGGGGGGGTAGGGCAATATCCATGGCTCCTTACCAGCCTGAGAATTCCAGTCCCAAGTTGTTTGCTTTAGCTTAGCTGGTTGTAAAAAATGGGGGGACCCTACACCATTTTTTACATTTTTTTATTTAAGTAATTTTAACCCCTTCACGACATGCGCCTTACAAGTACGGCACATGTCGTGTCTCTCCATTTGATGTGGGCCATGTCCGACGCTGAGCCCACATCTTTCCCACCACATGTCAGCTCATTTGAACAGCTGACATGTGCCCCTAACAGCCACCGGTGAAATTGTGATCCACCAGCGGCTGTTAACCTGCTAAATGCCGCTGTCAATCTCTAAAAGCGGCATTTAATGTGATCACGCCGGGAGTGCGTCACTAATCCTGCCCGACGCCTGTGTCACATGACCGCAGGTTGCCGATGGGTTGGCATGACAACCCGGAGTCTGCAACACCCCTGTAGTTATCATTGCCAGATTGCTATGAGCACCACCCAGCCGTTGGCGCTCATACCAAGCGAGCATTTCTGCTACATAGAGTAATCCCCACATTTATTCAGGCTGTCTAGCAGCCGCAAATCATGCAGCTGTGTCGACATAAACTAAATCTCCGAGCACACCGAAATACTCGGAGATCACCCGAGCATGCTCAGAGAAACTCGAGTAACGAGAATACTCGCTCATCACTAATCGAGACGCTACGGGTCTCGGAAAATGACGCAATTTGTTTTTGGTTTTTTTAACCACCTTTTGATTCTTTTTTCACCACTTAAATAAAAAACAACCTATACATGTTTGGTATCTATGAACTCTTAATGACCTGGACAATCATAATGGCAGGTTAATTTTAGCATTTGGTGAATATGGTAAAAAAAAACAACTAAACACAGTTGTGGAATTGCACTTTTTTTTGCAATTTCACTGCACTTGGAATTTTTTTTACCATTTTACAGTACATGATATGGTAAAATAATGGTGTCGTTCAAAAGTACAACTCGTCCCACAAAAAATAAGCCCTCACATGGCTATATTGACGGAAAAATAAAAAGTTATGGCTCTGGAAAGCAGGGGAGCAAAAAACAAATGCAAAAACAAAAATGGGCTGGGATGTGAAGGAGTTAAAAAACGTTGTGGGGACCCCTCTATTCTTGATAACCAGACTTGCTAAATCTGACAGCTGTCAGTTTTGCCTGGCTGGTTATCAAAAATACAGGGGAACCTACACCATTTTAAATAAAATGTATTTAAAGCGCAGGCACCGGCTGATGAATACTCCCATTCAGCCACCTGCTTTCGCTGTTATTAGCGGCAGCAGGCATAGGCTGATGAGTTTTAAACCAAAAATCCCCAGTGCATATTTTAGGGGAAAGAAAAGGCATAGGCTGTCAATTTTAAATTCATAAAAAACATATTTTTAATAGATCAACTTTAAAATACAGCAAAGTATGTCAAACAGGAAGAAACTCAAAGTACATATAGCTGGAAACAGTATCTGCACCAGGTGATGTAATAAATGGTAATATTATATATCGGCAGCAAGCAAGCAACAGAATGATGTTCTCTATAACCTCATCAAAACTTAGTAAAATATATTGCACAATACCAGTTGTCATGGAACCTAAGTTCCTAAGGTGCTAAATCTAATTGAGTCTTAGTTATAACATTCTCCTAGCCTGCTAAATATTATAAGGTGCATAGTGCATGACCATAAGCTGACATCTAAAGTATAAACTGCAATCTGTAAACTTACATATCTACCTTTCCTGGTGGAGAACGTTCCACAGCGACCAAGACAGCGCCGTTTCGCCTGACTGGCTTCCTCAAATAGGGGGCATATGCCCCCTATTTTTTGGGACTTTTGATAAAATAGGCTGATGAGTGTAGTAGTTCCATCAGCCACAGCCTGTGACCGGAGATGCACCTTTTACCTCTGCTCACAGCTGCGAGCGCATGCTGTCATTTGACAGCATGGGAACCGCAGCTCTCTGACCAGCAGCGAGTCTTAGATGTTCTGGCCCCTCATTCAAGTGAATGGGGTCCGGGTTCTGGTACTGTAATGGTACCCAAACAGATCATTTTACAACTGTTCAGTGGAACCTGCAGGACCCAAACATCCAGGGGTTCGCGCATTAATACTTACCGTAAACTATGTGTACTACTGCAACATCTCTGTTGTTATATAAGGTCACTTTTACACAGCAATATTTTGGTTATCAGTATTATTAAAGGGAACCTGTCACCCCAAAAATCGAAGGTGAGCTAAGCCCACCAAGATCAGGGGCTTATCTACAGCATTCTGGAATGCTGTAGATAAGCCCCCGATGTATCCTGAAAGATGAGAAAAAGAGTTTAGATTATACTCACCCAGGTGTGTTCCCGCTGCGGTCCGGGCCGATAGGCGTCGCGGTCCGTTTCCAGGGCCTCCCATCTTCTTACGATGACGTCCTCTTCTTGTAATCAAGGTGCGGCTCCGGCACAGGCGTACTTTGTCTTCCCTGTTGAGGGCAGAGCAAAGTACTGCAGTGCGCAGGTGCCGGGAAAGGTCAGAGAGTCCCGGCGCCTGCGCTCTGCAGTACTTTGCTCTGCCCTCAACAGGGCAGACAAAGTACGCCTGCACCGGAGTGTGAATACAAGAAGAGGATGTCATCGTAAGAAGATGGGAGGCCGCGGACCGGACCACGACGCCCATTGTACCGGGACCGCCTCTTGGCGAGTATAATCTAACCTCTTTTTCTCATCTTTCAGGATACATCGGGGGCTTAGCTACAGCATTCCAGAATGCTATAGAAAAGCCCCTGATGCTGGTGGGCTTAGCTCACCTTCGATTTTGGGGGTGACAGGTTCCCTTTAAGCAAAAGCCAAGAATAGTTTTCAAAGATGGAAGGTATATAAATCTTCCCATCATTTGTTTTCTTTGTGCAGGATCCATTCATAGTTTTAGATTACAAATACGGATTTAAAGTGACAATAAAAACATTATTGCTTTATGCGTCACTAAAGAAGCATTCCTAACAAAAATGTTATCTCCTAAACCTTTCAAAATATGTATGTCATCTAGTGTAGTTGTATTAAAATAGTTACTGATCGGTGTCATTCCCGGTCATCATCTGGGTCATGTGAGTTGTTCCTATCCTTTGCCGGCTTATACAATGACCATTGTGTGAGGCCGTGCTTCTTCCATCAAAGTAAAGCCAGTCATACACGTTAGATGGATGTTGAGCCAAACGATGCTGGGCCGATGATTTGGCCAACAGCCATCTCTCCCAGAGATATGAGTACTGGCTCAGTCAAGTGCACCTGTGTTCTCTACGAGAAGGCCAACAACCAACATCCCTAGTGGGGGGGTTATCTCTAGAACAAAGCAAGTGGCAGTTCTAATCTTGGACATGCCCAATCGACATCTACCCTTCTGATCAGTTACCCAGCACTCTCATACTCATTTATTATTATTTATTTACATTACTCACTTATATGGCGCAATTAATTCCACAGTCTTTACAGACATCAGTATCGCTGTCCTCATTAGGGGCTCACAATCTAAATTCTCTATCAGTGTGCTTTGGGGGTGTGGGAGGAAACCGGAGAACCCGGAGGAAGCCCACGGAAACACGGTGAGAGCAAACTAATTGCAGAAGTTGTACTTGGAATTTGAACACAGGACACAGCAACACAAAGCAACAGTGCCAACCACTGAGCCATCATAAGAGTGTTGGATGACCATGTCAATATTGGCAGGGGTGACTAACGCCGGAGTTCCTACATGGTTCCTCCCCCTACTCCCAGCAGGGACATCGACACACTCACTGACCACTGAGCCCTCTGCTCTGGTTTCCATTTCCCAGGGCCTGGACAAGCTGTGCAGGTCTCCTGGCAGCGCACTTAGGGTGCAGCACATGCTCCTCATCTTACAGGGGTAGAGCGAACACCCCTGAGGTGTCCCCAATCAATGGTTGGGAGGTTTCAAAGTATTTAAGGCACCTTCTCCTGTAGTGAGTTGACTGTGCAACATTCGTGTTTAGTTAGCAGCTTTTGGACAAAGTCCGTTGTCAGGTCCCTGTTCCAGAGTATGAAACTGACTTGTTGGTACCTAAGCCTGAATTCTGAACCTGAATACGAAACCGCCTTGTCAGTACCTTACATTTAACTGCCTTGTTGGTACTTGAACCTGAAATCGCCCTGTCGGTACCTGAACCTGAAACTGCCCTGTCGTTACCTGAATCTGAAACCGCCCTGTCGTTACCTGAATCTGAAACCGCCCTGTAGGTACCTGAATCTGAAACTGCCTTGTCGGTACCTGAACCCGTTTAGTCTGAACCAGCACCTGAACCTGTTATCCATTTTGACAAGTGTTCCAGAACTCGCACAGTCTGAACCAACATCAGTGTCCCTCCTGTCAAGCGTTCCAGAACAGGCACAGTCTAAACCAACACTAGTGTCCATCCTGTCAAATGTCCTAGAACATACACTTTCTGAAATAGCACCAGTGTCCATCTGGTCACGTGTTCTAGAACCCGCACATTCTGAACCAGAACCAGTGGAAGTCCTATCAAATGTTCAAGGGCACCAGAACCAGCACCAGTGTTTGTTCTGTCAAGTGTTCCAGAACCCGCACTAATGTGTCTTGTAGAGTGCTCCAGAGTTTGCCCTGTCTGAACCAGCACCAGGTTCTGTTCTGTCAAGTGTACCAAAATCCACAATGTCTGAACCAGAATCAGTACCTATGATACCAAATTCTGTCGTGCCACTGACTCAGAGTGTGTGCCTGCGCTCTTGACCCTTCGGGTCAGCTGCTGCAGTACCGAGACTGCCCTGGAGTAGTACCTGGTGGCTACTTGCAGCTCAAGCCTAACTCCACCAGCATGAGCTGTAGTTTAAAACCAGGTAGTTGCTGAGCCATGCCCCTCCAGGGTGAGCCCGGCCAGTGGCGCAATGTATTCACAAACGACCAACATGATAGGCTGACAGTCTAGTGTGGAACTTAAGCCTATTGTGACTCAGAATGAGACTTCATAGACTTACAGTATAAGTGGAAGTGGAACCCGTTTGATCTGGTGAGTATGATTTTAAGTCATGTGAGGACCTGAGCGACGCAGGAAACTGGCAAAGATCGCTATTGGAAAGTATTTTAATACAAATACGCTACATGAGATATATCTACTATATAATTGTCTAAGGGTCACTTCCGTGTGTTTGTCCTTCTGTCTGTCTGTCATGGATATTCATTGGTTGCGGTCTCTGTCTGTCATGGAATCCAAGTCGCTGATTGGTCTCGCCAGCTGCCCGTCATGGCTGCCGCAACCAATCAGCGATGGCCACAGTCCGATTAGTCCCTCCCTACTCCCCTGCAGTCAGTGCCCGGCGCCCGCTCCATACTCCCCGCAGTCATCGCTCACACAGGGTTAATGCCAGCGGTAACGGACCGCGTTATGCCGCGGGTAACTCACTCCGTTACCGCCGCTATTAACCCTGTGTGACCAAGTTTTTACTATTGATGCTGCCTATGCAGCGTCAATAGTAAAAACATCTAATGTTTAAAAATAATAAAAAAAATAAAAAATCATTATATACTCACCTTTCCCGCTCCTCGCGACGCTCCGGTAACCGCTCCATGCAAGCGTCAGGTTCCGGTGCTAAGGATGGTCTGCGACAAGGACCTGCCATGACATCACAGTCATGTGACCGCGACGTAATCACAGGTCCTGCGCGCCTGCGCGAGAAAGACCTGCCATGACGTCACGGTTATGTGACCGCGACACGGTCATGTGACCGCGACGTCATCACAGGTCCTGCGCGCCTGCGCGAGAAGGAGGCGACAGGACTACAAGGGTCCCTGGAAGGTGAGTATATGTTTATTTTTCATTTTTTAACCTGTGACATACATGGCTGGGCAATATACTGCGTAGCTGGGCAATATACTACATGACTGGCCAATATACTACGTGGCTCTGTGCTGTATACTACGTCGCTGTGCAATATACTACGTGGCTCTGTGCTGTATACTACGTCACTGGGCAATATACTACATGGCTCTGTGCAATATACTACGTGGTTGGGCAATATACTACGAGGCTGGGCAATATACTACGTGACTGGCCAATATACTACGTGACTGGCCAATATGCTACGTGGCTGGCCAATATGCTACGTGGCTGGCCAATATACTACGTGGCTCTGTGCTGTATACTACGTCACTGGGCAATATACTACGTTACTGGGCAATATACTACGTAGCTGGGCAATATACTACGTGGCTGGGCAATATACTACGTCACTGGGCAATATACTACGTTACTGGGCAATATACTACGTAGCTGGGCAATATATTACGTGGGCTGGGCAATATACTACGTGGGCTGGGCAATATACTACGTGGGCTGGGCAATATACTACGTGGGCTGGGCAATATACTACGTGGGCTGGGCAATATACTACGTTGGCTGGGCAATATACTACGTGGACATGCATATTCTAGAATACCCCATACTTAGAATCGGGCCACCATCTAGTGTATATATATATATATATACACACTCACCGGCCACTTTATTAGGTACACCATGCTAGTAACGGGTTGGACCCCCTTTTGCCTTCAGAACTGCCTCAATTCTTCGTGGCATAGATTCAACAAGGTGCTGGAAGCATTCCTCAGAGATTTTGGTCCATATTGACATGATGGCATCACACAGTTGCCGCAGATTTGTCGGCTGCACATCCCAAAGATGCTCCATACAAGGCAGGATGGATCCATGCTTTCATGTTGTTTACGCCAAATTCTGACCCTACCATCCGAATGTCGCAGCAGAAATCGAGACTCATCAGACCAAGCAACGTTTTTCCAATCTTCTACTGTCCAATTTCGATGAGCTTGTACAAATTGTAGCCTCAGTTTCCTGTTCTTAGCTGAAAGGAGTGGTACCCGGTGTGGTCTTCTGCTGCTGTAGCCCATCTGCCTCAAAGTTCGACGCACTGTGCGTTCAGAGATGCTCTTAGGCCTACCTTGGTTGTAACGGGTGGCGATTTGAGTCACTGTTGCCTTTCTATCAGCTCGAACCAGTCTGCCCATTCTCCTCTGACCTCTGGCATCAACAAGGCATTTCCGCCCACAGAACTGCCGCTCACTGGATTTTTTTTCTTTTTCGGACCATTCTCTGTAAACCCTAGAGATGGTTGTGCGTGAAAATCCCAGTAGATCAGCAGTTTCTGAAATACTCAGACCAGCCCTTCTGGCACCAACAACCATGCCACGTTCAAAGGCACTCAAATCACCTTTCTTCCCCATACTGATGCTCGGTTTGAACTGCAGGAGATTGTCTTGACCATGTCTACATGCCTAAATGCACTGAGTTGCCGCCATGTGATTGGCTGAATAGAAATTAAGTGTTAACAAGAAGTTGGACAGGTGTACCTAATAAAGTGGCCGGTGAGTGTATATATATATATATATATATATATATATATATATATATATATATATATATATATATATATATATAAAAGTTTAGAGGATATATATTTTGTCAGGATCGTATCTTCAAAACATCTGGTACCCCTTTTGAACTGAACAGAATGAATTCTTTGCCCCTGCTTGAAAATGCCAATCATTAGCAAGCTGCCAGTTGCATATTTTCTGAGATCACCCAGATCTCTTGGCATATTTTCCCAGTTCTCTGGAAATCCACATCTTCTCCATAAGGAATGAAAAGCTCACCTGATTTCTCCAAGACAGGTGCATAACCTTTTTTGGTCCAAGGACAACATTGTTATTCTGAACCAATCCAGGGGCTGCACTAAAAATTAACTCCTTTATCCCCCAAGTTGGTTTGTAAGTTAGTGCAATTTTTACAATTCTGACCAGTTTCACTTTATGAGGTAATAACCCTGGAATACTTCAACGGATCCCACTGATTCTGAGCAGTTTTTTTCGTGACATATTGAACTTCAGGATAGTGGTAAAATGTATTTGATACGACATGCATTTATTTGTGAAAAAATGGAAATTTGGCGAAAATTTTGAAAATTTAGCAATTTTCAAACTTTGAACTCTTATGCCCTTAAATAAGAGAGATATGTCACACAAAACACTTAATAAATAAAATTTCACACATATTGTATCTACTTTACAGCAGCACAATTTTTGAAACACAGTTCCCTCAAGTAACTTATCTAGATGTGAGGTGAGCACCTTGAACCCCAAGGAGCTTTACAGAAGTTTATAATATTGAGCTGTGAAAATGAAAAAAAAAAACAAAAAAAACACATTTTCCCCACAAAAATGTTTTTTTGCGTCCAAATTTTGCATTTTCACAAGGGTAACAGGAGAAATTGCACCATACAATTTGTCCTGCAATTTTTCCTCAGTACACCGATACCCATATGTGAGGGAAAACTACTGTTTGGGTGCACTGCAAGGCTTGGATGGAAAGGGGGGCCATTTGACTTTTTGAAGGCAAAATTTGCTGGAATAATTAGCGGATGCGGTTGCGTTTGGAGAGCTCCTGATTTGCGTTAACAGTGAAAACCCCACTCACAAGTGACACTATTTTGGAAACTTGACCCCTCCATTTTGCAAATATTGCTCCGTCCCTCTCGAGGCTAGCCATATGGCTAAGCAGTATGGTTATACAGGAGGTAACCTGGAATGCAGAATTTTCTATAATAGTTTGCGGATTCCATGTACAGAGTCCCTAAGTGCTAGAAAAGCAGAATCCCCCCTCAAGTGACTCCATTTTGGAAAATATAATCCTTTGGGAATTTATCTACAGGTGTCGTGATGATTTTGACTCCATGGGAGTTTTCCAGAAACAAGCAGCAGTCGATGTTGCTGAGTGAAACTTGCAAGCTGCTGCTGTAGTGACCAGTACTTTGTAGTGCGCATACATTGTTCCCAGCTCATGCACCTGTAAATTAGGTGGCCTCTCATCACTACAGAAATGACAAACATGGGGACGCTAAATGTGGATTAGACACACTGTGGGGCTCAGAAGGGAGGGGGGCATTTGGATTTGACAGTACAGAATTTGCTTAATTTCTTTTAAGGGGCGAGAGCCATTTTACTTTTCCAGAGCCTTTTTGTGCTACCAGTAACTTGGAAGGACTCATTTTTCCTCATAATGGATCTTCATTGTCCTTATGGGCGTCACTGCCCCCTGGACACCCCCAGCAATTGTTTGAACACCATTGCAGTAAACAAACCTTATGTTTACAATATGTTATATTGCTCTTTTAAGTGTTACTTTACCTATGACACCACTTGCATTTACATAAAGTAACGCCCACCACTACTATCACAATGGTGCCTAGTTCAATACAACCCCCGATAAACATGCCCATCGCATGATGTTATTCATGTTGCCTGCATACCAAATTTAACTCCCAGTGGAAACGCCCACCGTGATGTAACAAACACTACCCTACGCCTGATTTTGACACACCCCCTGTGACACGTCACTTGACCGGGACTCCGACCTTTACCTCCGGAAACACTTGCTGGACACATGGTAAAAACCGTCCCACCTCCAAGCTCTATACACACTGCAACATTGCTGGATGCACCAACATTACCAGTAGACGCAGACGAACGGATAATCTAACGTTTAATTAGACTATACTTTCTACTAATTGGGATTGTATACTTTTCATTAACTGGGATTTTCCCTCCACTATAGATGAGTTCTAATATCTGTTTATTCCCTACAACAATACACAAATAAAACAAGCCATTGTTTCCACACCCTGCATTATAGTGATTCAGGTATAATATTCTCTGTAGAATTTGCTGTATAGGTTAGCTATAGTATAGCTGAACTCCAGTCCAGTGTGGACCTGGACAAGCTATTTGGCCTAGACCAGTATTTCCCAAACTCCAGTCCTCACGGACCCCACAGGTCATGTTTTCAGGATTTCCATAGTGTTGCACAGGTGAGACAATTCCTGATGCCTTGATGATAATTATACTACTTGCGCAATACTAAGGAAATCCTGAAAACATGACCCGTGGGGTCCCTGAGGACTGGAGTTTAGGAAACACTGGCCTAGACAGTGTTTAGGAAAATCCGTTAAGGGCTTTTATTTTTGGAGTGAACTACAGGATGGTAGTGGGGCAGTTCACTCTCTCCAAGTCAAGTCTTACAAGTGGCTCATGGCTCCTTGACTCCTTGAAAAAGCCACTCAGGTGAAACGTACGTTGGGGTCGGAGTCCTGGAGGGCCACAGATCATCTTCACACTGGTACTAGTATTTTTTCAGAGATTTATGCACTTTATTGTCTGGGTTAGACTATTATTATTGATGCATATGCACTTTATTGGGATAGAAGGCCTATTATAGCGCCATCTATTGTTTTTTGTTTTTGCACTCTGGAAGGTCACATATATGTATATGAATTATATATTTTTCTAGTATCTTTTTTATTATATGGATCTGGTCTCCTCATTAATTATACATTTTGTAAAATACTGTAGTATTATTTGTTGTCGTTTTTTCTTTTTTGTAATAAATTTTGGTAATAAAATCATTTTTTAACATATATATATCTTTCATGTGATTATTTGATATATGTTCACTTTTGACATTGGTTATATGATTATTTGTGGACATGAATTCGCTAGGGTGAATTTTGTTGTGTTTTTTCCACAGATTCCAGTTTAAAAACCCTGCAGTAAAGGGTTTGGGTGTGTCAGTGTTTGGCTACGTTCACATTTGCGTTGCGTCGGGTGCAGCCGCGGTGACGCATGCGTCATGCGCCCCTATATTTAACATGCGTTGTCTCGCGTTTTGTGACGCATGCGTCATTTTGGGCGTAACTGTCAGGGCGCAGAGAACGCTGCCTGTAGCAATTTTTTGCGTTAAAAAAGTGAACGCATGCGTCACAAAATGCTGCGTTATGCATGCGTTATGCATGCATTATGCGTGCGTTGTGCGTTGCGTCGCCGACGCAGCACACAACAACGCAAATGTGAACGTAGCCTTTGTTTGCAAGTGGCAGAGCAGGTGGCTCTGCAGCGTTCAGCCTGTGTGAGGCAACACAGAGCCAAGAGCAGCGAACGCCTGGCACCCCGCAGCGTTATATGGTGGTGCAGTTGCCCTCGGCAACCGGTCTCGTGTATGGACTGTTGTGACGCCCTGGCTGTGATCCGGGGGATACCGTATGCTGTGCAATGTGTGAGTTGTTTGGACATTAAACACACTTGCTGTGAACTTTCCTGTGGTCCCTGCCTATTTGTCACACTGCACCATCCCCGTTGCACTGCTACATATAGCTAACATAGAAAAAAACTCAGAAAAAATACATACAATAAGATACGGCCTTCCCAAAACCCTGTCTGATGACAAATGCACACTTAGCAGGATGCAGCAGGCCTCCACTGATAAAGGCTAGGAGCGGCACATGTGCAAACTACTTGATAAAAACAACCACCCCCACCCTCCAAACATTGCAGGGGTTGGCTGCCTAGCAGAAAAAATGCACATTGATATAACTCACATAGGACGCCAGTCACACTGATAAGTGTGGTGCACAGTGTCTGGTATGCAACCTATTAATGACGCCACTTGTATTAACAGGCGGGCTGCCCAGCACTATAATATGCAGCACACAGTGACAGATGCCCCAGAAAAACCTAACCAACATAGAGGCCTGGCCACATCCTGTAAAAAAGGATATGATATAGTGCAAAAAAATGCATGCATATGATGAACACATACACTATATGAGGTATTGGTTTAATATTTTGGCCAAAATAAAGTAAGCCCGCAACCCAACGTCAAGGGTCCTCATTATATTGCGGGTCCTACCACTAATATCAAAAAACAGCTAACATAGAAAAAACTCAGAAGTTTTTATCAAGTAGTTTGCACATGTGCCGCTCCTAGCCTTTATCAGTGGAGGCCTGCTGCATCCTGCTAAGTGTGCATTTGTCATCAGACAGGGTTTTGGGAAGGCCGTATCTTATTGTATGTATTTTTTCTGAGTTTTTTCTATGTTAGCTGTTTTTTGGTATTAACATAATATGATTTTTAAATAATTAAATTGCGTGAATATTTTGCGGATTATAAGACACACCGATTAATAAGACGCACCGCAAATATTGAGGAGGAAAATAGGGAAAAAATGTATTTAATAAACTGTTGCATGTTAAAATCCGCTTTTGTGGTAGCTTACCTGGGGGCAGAAGTGGTGGAGCGAGGCCCCAGGTGGCAGGGTCACTGCTGGCGCAGGCAGGGGTGGATTAAGGGTAGCCAGGGCCCCGGGCTGTTCAGACACTGTGGCGCCCCCCCCCCCCGGTCATGTGACGGGGGTCATGTGACGGGGGTCATGTGACGGGGGTCATGTGATACCTGAACCAGATTATTCCAGAAAAATGGCCGGGCCCTACTCTACTCCCATCCTGTGACTTCATCACAGGTCCTGTGCGCACAGAGCAGCCAATATGCTGCTCTGCGGGTGCAGGGGCTCAGGGAGCTGACCGGGTGATATACACACCTCCCAACCAATGCAGGACAACTAATGTCCCGCCCAGGATCGCGGGGCTGACTGTCAAAATCGGGACAGTCCCGCTGGATCCCGGATGGTTGGGAGGTATGTATTTGTTAAAATATGCAATACAATTTAGGTATATTTTGATTTATTTTTCAATTTTTAAAATGACCAATATCACATACAAGGAACAAATACCACCGCACCATGACCAGACCACAAATTACAACCACAGTGATCGAATAATATCACATACAAGGAACAAATACCGCAACACCATGTCCAGACCACATATTACCACCACATAGTGACTGAATACTACAACACTGATCAGTGATAAAAAAAACACCCCACAATACTATCACCATCAGTGCCAGTATTCACAGGAGATCTGTACTTAGTACGCAGTGTCTGTGTACAGGTAATACAGTGATCACCGGTGACATTATACACAGGAGCTCTGTATATAGTATACAGTGTATAGTGTCAGTGTATAGGTAACACTGACTCACCAGTGACGTCTCTAGGTGAAGTTCTTCATCTTTCATCCAGCACAGACCGCCATCATTTCTTCCAGCCAGGGCTCATCTCTGCAGGAAATAACACAGTTATCTCAAGCTCCGCTTGCAGAACACATTACTTAATGGCGACATAGTGTCACTCTGCACAGTAACAGGACCGCCCCCCCATTTAAAACAGTATACTCAAAAAATAAAAAAATACATCACTGCAGTAATAATATCCCTTAATTAGCCCCTATGGTAATAATATTCCCCATCCTGGCCCCGTTTATCTCATTCCTGGCTCCAGCCATATGTTCTCGCATCCTGCCCTCATGAGTATCCATTCTACCCCATATGATCTCCCCATCCAGCCCCATCTGTCTCCATCGTATCCATCCTGCCCCATGATCCAATCCTGCCCCATGTCTTTCATTCTGCCCCGTGTCTCCAATCATGCCCCCTATCTACATTCTGCCCATGCCTCCAGTCCTGCCCCCAGTGTGTCCAGCAATCTGCCCCAGTGTGTCCAGCATATTACCCCCAGTGTGTCCAGCAATCTGCCCCAGTATGTCCAGCATATTGCCCCAGTGTCCAGCAATCTGCCCCAGTGTGTCCAGCATTGCCCCTAGACAGTGTGTCCAGCAATCTGCCCCAGTGTGTCCAGCATATTACCCCCAGTGTGTCCAGCAGTGCCCCCAGACAGTGTGTACAGCATTGCCCCAGACAGCGTGTCCACCAGCAATCTGCCCCAGTGTGTCCAGCATTGCCCCCAGACAATGTGTCCAGCAATCTGCCCCAGTGTCTCCAGCATTGCCCCCAGACAGCGTGTCCACCAGCAATCTGCCCCAGTGTCTCCAGCATTGCCCCCAGACAGCGTGGCAACGCAGGCTGCAGCATCCTTGACTACACTACGTACAGTATGCTGAGTTTTAGTAGTCTGGATTTAGCCCACTTCTCTTGCTTGGACTGGGTAAAAGTAAGCAGAAGTATCTCAAAGCACATATAGTGTGGGAAGCTGTTACCTTGTTTACAGAAATTTAGAGGTAACTGAGAATTAGATGAACCGTGCCAAAAAGGAGGGAACCAGATTTACAGTGGGGAAAATAAGTATTTGATACAATGCCAATTTTGCAAGTTTTCCCACCTACAAATGATGGATAGATCTGTAATTTTTATCGTAGGTACTCTCCAACTGTGAAAGACAGAATCTAAAAATAAAAAACAGAAAATCACATTGCATGATTTTTAAATAATTACATTGCATTTTATTGCATGAAATAAGTATTTGATCACCTACCAACCAGCAAGAATTCTGGCACTCACAGACCTGTTAGGTTTTCTTTAAGAAGCCCTCCTACTCTGCACTCATTACCTGTATAAATTACACCTGTTTGAACTCGAACTGTATAAAAGAGACCTATCCACATAATCAATCACACTCCAACCTCTCCACCATGGCCAAGACCAAACAGATGTCAAAGGACACCAGGAACAAAATTGTAGACCTGCACAAGGCTAGGATTGGCTACAGGACAACAGGCAAGCAGCTTGATGAGAAGGCAACAACTCTTGGCACAATTATTAGAAAATGGAAGAAACACAAGATGACTGTCAATCTTCCTCAGTCTGGGTCTCCATGCAAGATCTTGCCTCGTGAGGTAAGGATAATTCTGAAAAAGGTCAGGAATCAGCCCAGAACTACAAGGGAGGATCTGGTCAATGACCCGAAGAGAGTTGGGACCACAGTCTCAAACATTACTGTTAGTTACACACTACGCTGTCATGGATTAAAATCATGCAGGGCACGCAAGGTCCCCCTGTTCACGCCAGTACACATCCAGTCCCGTTTGAAGTTCGCCAATAACCATCTGGATGATCCAGAGGAGGCATGGGAGAAGGTCATGTGGTCAGATGAGACTAAAATAGAACTTTTTGGTATCAACTCCACTTGTGTTTGGTGGAAGAAGAATGACGAGTACAACCCTAAGAACACCGTCCCATCCATGAAGCATGGTGAGGGAAACATCATACTTTGGGGGGTGCTTTTCTGCAAAGGGGACTGGATGACTGCACTGTATTGAAGGGAGGATGGATAGGCTCATGTATCACAAGATTTTTGCCAATAACCTCCTTTCCTCAGTTAGAGCATTGAAAATGGGTCGTGGCTGGGTCTTCCAGCATGACAATGACCCGAAACATACAGCCAGGGAAACTAAGGCGTGGCTCCTTAGGAAGCATTTTAGGGTCCTGGAGTGGCCTAGCCAGTCTCCAGACCTAAACCCAATATAAAAGCTGATACTGAATGCCGAGTGACAGTGCCGACATCTGAAAGTTCTGGAGAAGATCTGTATGGAGGAGTGGGCCAGAATATCTGCTGCAGTGTGTGCAAACTTATTTCATGCAATAAAATGCAAATGAATTATGTAAAAATCATACAATGTAATTTTCTGGATTTTTTTTTCTAAGATTCTGTCTCTCACAGTGGTAGTGTACCTACGATAAAAATTACAGACCTCTCCATTCTTTGAAGGTGTAAAAACTTACAAAATCAACAGTGTATCAAATACTTATTTCCTCATTGAATAAACTATGAATTTCTTCAGAAATGTTTATTATTAATAGGCAGGTGTAGGTCACCTAAATACTTGGATAAATACTGTCATGTGACAGTAATCCTAATCTAAAATTGGTGCAACAGATTATTCGATTTCAAAATATTTGAGAAAAAAATGCAAATAAAAAGAATACAAATATGTGTTATAGTGTAAAAGGAGATTTTTTTATTTAAATAGAGAAAAAAGAAAATCAGAAATTTGTAAAATAAAAATTAATTTTTGGTTTGTATTGCCATATTTCGAGACATGTAAAATTTTTCTTTTTATATAGATTGAGCCGAGTAACGGCTTGTTTTTGGCATGATGAGGTGGTTTATTGACACGATTTTTGATTAAATACAATGTTTTAATCTGCTGTTACTGCATTTTTTTAGGGTGGAGTAGTGGCCAAAAAAAAACACATTTCTGGCGTTTTAATTTTCTTTCTCGTTAAGGCATTTATTGGTTGGGTTATTTAATTTTATATTTTGATAGATCGGACTTTTCTGAATGTAGCATTACTAGTGTTGAGCATTCCGATACCGCAAGTATCGGGTATCGGCCGATATTTGCTGTATCGGAATTCCGATACCGAGATCCGATACTTTTGTGATATCGGGAATCGGTATCGGGATCGATATTAATTTGTAAAATAAGAATAAAAATAAAAAATATTGATATACTCACCTCTCCGACGCAGCCTGGACCTTACATCGGTAAGGTCCAGGCTGCGTCGGAGAGGTGAGTATATCAATATTTTTTTTTTTTTATTCTTTATTTTACACATTAATATGGATCCCAGGGCCTGAAGGAGAGTTTCCTCTCCTTCAGACCCTGGGAACCATACAGGATACCTTCCGATACTTGGTGTCCCATTGACTTGTATTGGTATCGGGTATCGGTGAGATCCGATACTTTTCGGGTATCGGCCGATACTATCCGATACTGATACTTTCAAGTATCGGACGGTATCGCTCAACACTAAGCATTACCAAATATGTTTGTTTATTTTTTTCTTAGCTTTTTATTTTCAGAGGGGAAAATGGAGGTGATTTGAACTTTTATTTTATTATACTTTATTTTTTAGTCTTCTTAGGGGACAATACAAATATGTGTTATAGTGTAAAAGGAGATAAAGTACATTAGAAATATCACTGTGATTTCAGGTAGCAAAACAGTCATTTATCTTGTGGACAATGCAGATTTTCGCATGGGATCGAGACCTAATAAAGGGTTCAAAGGTTTGATTAGGCTAATATACAGATCAGAAAAAAAAAAATTGAAAACCACCACTGTGACAAAGGACATGATGGCAGTCCAGATAGCAGACCTCCTGTATATACGGTAATTACTATAAATTTCTGAGTCTGATGGTGATGGACATTTTGTATCGTAAGAGAAGCAACTTGTGTACTATACTTGTCATACAAGGAGAAAAGTGTGCAACACGGTATGCAATAATAATAAAACTGGTCTGTCTCTTTCTCTTAGGCTTTGTTAGGCCTGAAACATTATCAACACTTAAAGCGGAGATCGGTTCATTACATAGAAATGTGCAACAAGTCAGATCTCGCGCTGCAATATGATGTCCAACATTGCTTTGTTCTTGTCAGTCATCTCTGAATATAAATATATAGAGAAGATTAATAAAAAATAATGGTACTTACATGAAATGTTGTATACTGAAAAGGGACCATATAGTCAATACCATAAGTTGTTATCAGATGCCTAAAAGATGGTGATAAGTGAGGTAACCCAGTAAGAGTGGATTATAAATATGAATCTAGATATAAATGTACACTTTCATGTTCAATTACAAGTTATGTAAACTATTTTCAAATTATTTTTTATCAAAATGGAAATACACAATTATAGTTTGCATACATTGCACTGATGATGGCTAAAAAGTCAGAAACAGCTGTAATAAAGTTGAAATAAGTGGCTCTGTAGATATGATGCAGCATCTTTTTATGCACAAGCACTGATGCATACAGTAGTTGGCTAAAAAAGTACCTACAGTACATATCTCTGTACACTGAAATGACCACTGGTTTGCCCGACTCCTCCATGGGCATCCACATTAAGATGAGTAGACTATGAGCTGTAAAGCTCCATTTGTCCGATGAATGGAGGACAATTTCATGTTCAATTACAAGTTATGTAAACTATTTTCCATTTATTTTTTTATCAAAGTGGAAATACACCATTATGATTTGCATACATTACACTGGTGATGGCTAAAAAGTCAGAAACAGCTGTAATAAAGTTGAAATAAGTGGCTCTGTAGATATGACACAGTATCTTTGCTATGCAAAAGCACTGGATGCATACAGTATGTTACGGACTTATCTGGTTGGAGTAGTGATAATGCAACTAGGGGCAGCACCGGGCATGTAGCGTAGTCTGGAACAGCCAAGGAGTCGATACACAGGAACAGCAATGTAGTTTGAAGGAATAAGCAGGAATCGCAGTCAAGGAAGCCAGAGGTCATTTACCTGGAGCAGTAGCGTCGTTTGAAGGAATAAGCAGGAATCGTAGCCAAAGAAGCCAGAGGTCATTTACTAGGAGCAGTAGTGTCGTTTGAAGGAATAAGCAGGAATCGTAGCCAAGGAAGCCAGAGGTCATTTACCAGGAGCAGTAGTGTCATTTGAAGGAATAAGCAGGAATCGTAGCCAAAGAAGCCAGAGGTCATTTACCAGGAGCAGTAGTGTCGTTTGAAGGAATAAGCAGGAATCGTAGCCAAGGAAGCCAGAGGTCATTTACCAGGAGCAGAAGGAATCGCAGGTGGAAAGAAGCTTGACTAAAGGCAGGTAGCTCAATAATCATGCAAGGAACTGAGACCAAGGCCAGGTTTAAATAGGATGTGCAATCAGAATGAGCCAATCAGGAACTCAGGGTGGTATCCAACAGGAAACTCAGGGAGGAGACATCAGCAACAACATAGGTTCAAGTATTTGGATAAGCACAGAACTGTCCAGCGAGCTGAATAGCCCAGAAGGAAAAGCTGCCGACTGGTGTGCAGGAGCTGCTAGGTTCGAATCCTAACACAGTAGTTGGCTAAAAAAAGTACCTACAGTACATATCTCTGACTGTACACTAAAATGACCGCTGGTTTGCCAGAGTCCTCCATAGGCATCCACATTAAGATGAGCAGAGTATGAGCTGTAAAGCTCCATTTGTCTGATGGATGAAGGATGGTCGTGGTCTCATCTTGGGTAATGTATACAGGCTATTAACCAGTAAAAAAATCTCTTATAGGGAGTAATCACATGTCTTGAACACGAAGGTAGCTGCAAGACATGCAATGAGTTAGTGGTCTAAATCCAGGTGGCAGGTTCTCTAGACCATATTTTTATTTTTTTGAGAGGAATAAGGATCTAAGGTATATTCCTTTTCTTGTCCACATTTTAAAGCGAATTAGGTAGTATTTTTAGGGAGTAATATTAATAAAGGCATTGGCACTTTTAATTTGTTCTTCTCTGAACAGTACATTTCCTCTTCATTTTGATAATCTGCTCACATGCATGGGAGTGACTTGTTTAATAAAGATTGGCAATTTCCAGAATTTAGAACATAATGATTCGTCAGTCGATATTGGTTTTATTATTTTGATATGCTGCTGTGTTGTAAGAAATGTTAAAAACATAACTACTGTCCTTTGATACTTATCCTCAGTCTCATATGATGTACACATCTATAAAAAAAAATTTATTTTCAGATATTAAAACTATCTGTATGACTTGTAACTGAGGATGAAAACTGTACATTTATATTGTCTTCAATTAATCTGTATTGCACATAATTTTCATTATAGGAGGTTTGGCACTAATTAATTTTGATACATACAATGATTTTTTTTTTTAATATCAGCACTTCAGCAATAATTGGAAATAAATGATTCAGCAGAACTTTGTGAATAATTACTTCAGGAAAGTTCGATGCTGTTGTTTTATGCCAAAATATTAAGGTAATAAAATATTTTGATAGCATGTACCTACACAATACAAAAAAAATCAGATTTAATACATTAACTCCTTCACTCCACAACCAATTTTCATTTTTATGTTTTTTTCCCTCCACTTCTTCCTTTTTTATTTTCCTGTCCACATAAACATACAACTAAAAACTGCTTGTTTTTTGCAGGATGAGCTGTAGTTTTGAATAACACCATTCATTTTACCATTTAATGTACTGTAAAACAGGTAAAAATGTCAAAAGTGTTGAAATTGGGATTAAAAATGCAATTTTGACTTTTTTTGCATTTTGTTTTTATGGCACACATTCTGTTGTAAGTGTTACTGTGAAACATTCTCAGCATGACTACAACGATATGAAACTTGTAAGATTTTTTTTATTTAAGTAGAGAAAAAAGAAAATCAGAAATTTGTGAAATAAAAATTAATTTTTGGTTTATATTGCCATATTTCGAGACATGTAAACTTTTTCTTTTTATATCGATTGAGCTGAGTAACGGCTTGTTTTTGGCATGATGAGGGGTTTTATTGACACGATTTTTGATTAAATACAATATTTTAATCTGTTGTTACTGCATTTTTTTTCGGGTGGAGTAGTGGCCAAAAAAACACATTTCTGGCGTTTTGATTTTCTTTCTCGTTAAGGCATTTACTGATTAGGTTATTTAATTTTATATTTTGATAAATTGGACTCTTCTGAATGTAGCATTACCAAATATGTTTATTTTTTTCTTATCTTTTTATTTTCAGTGGGGAAAATGGAGGTGATTTGAACTTTTATTTTTTTATACTTTATTTTTTTAGTCTTCTTAGGGGACTTTAACCCCCGGGCCATTTTTTGCTCCCCTTCCTCCCAGAGCCATAACTTTTTTATTTTTTGGTCAAATGGCCATGTGAGGGCTTGTTTTTTGCAGGACAAGTTGATTTTAACATATCGTGTACGGTGAAAATGCAAAAAAGTGCAATCCCACAGTTGTTTTTTTTTTACTAGGTTCACTAAATGCTAAAATTGACATGCCATTATGATTTTCCAGGTCATTATAAGTTCATAGACCCCAAACATGTCTAGGTTCTTTTTTATTTAAGTGGTGAAAAAAAAATTTCAAAGTTTGTATCGGAAAAAAAAATTGCACCATTTTCCGATACCCGTAGCGTCTCCATTTTTCGTGATCTCGGGTTGGATGAGGGCTTATTTTTTGCGTGCCGAGCTGACGTTTTTAATCATACCATTTTAGTGCAGATACGATCTTTCAATCGCCCGTTATTGCATTTTAATGCATTGTTGCGGCGATCAAATAAAGTAATTCTGGCGTTTTTACTTTTTTCTCGTTACGATGTTTAACGATCGGGTTAATTCTTTTTTTATACTGATAGATCGGGCAATTCTGAATGCAGCGATACCAAATATGTGTATATTTTATTTTTTTATTGTTTTATTTTGAATGGGGCGAAAGGGGGGTGATTTGAAATTTTATATATTTTTTTTTACTTTTTGCATGCTTCAATAGTCTCTATGGGAGACTAGAAGCTGCAGTTGTCCGATCGGGTATGTAGCATACAGGATCAGATCGCCTGTATGTAGCAGAAATGCTCACTTGCTATGAGCGCCGACCACCGGGAGGCACTCATAGCAATCTGGCTATGACAACCATAGAGGTCTGCAGGAGACCTCTGGTTGTCATGCCAACCCATCGGTGACCTGCAATCACATGACGGGGTCACCGATGGGCAGAATTTCTGACGCGCTTGTCAGAAGTGCAAGTTACAGTGGGGCAAAAAAGTATTTAGTCAGTCAGCAATAGTGCAAGTTCCACCACTTAAAAAGATGAGAGGCGTCTGTAATTTACATCATAGGTAGACCTCAACTATGGGAGACAAACTGAGAAAAAAAAATCCAGAAAATTACATTGTCTGTTTTTTTATCATTTTATTTGCATATTATGGTGGAAAATAAGTATTTGGTCAGAAACAAACAATCAAGATTTCTGGCTCTCATAGACCTGTAACTTCTTCTTTAAGAGTCTCGTCTTTCCTCCACTCATTACCTGTAGTAATGGCACCTGTTTAAACTTGTTATCAGTATAAAAAGACACCTGTGCACACCCTCAAACAGTCTGACTCCAAACTCCACAATGGTGAAGACCAAAGAGCTGTCAAAGGACACCAGAAACAAAATTGTAGCCCTGCACCAGGCTGGGAAGACTGAATCTGCAATAGCCAACCAGCTTGGAGTGAAGAAATCAACAGTGGGAGCAATAATTAGAAAATGGAAGACATACAAGACCACTGATAATCTCCCTCGATCTGGGGCTCCACGCAAAATCCCACCCTGTGGGGTCAGAATGATCACAAGAACGGTGAGCAAAAATCCCAGAACCACGTGGGGGGACCTAGTGAATGAACTGCAGAGAGCTGGGACCAATGTAACAAGGCCTACCATAAGTAACACACTACGCCACCATGGACTCAGATCCTGCAGTGCCAGACGTGTCCCACTGCTTAAGCCAGTACATGTCCGGGCCCGTCTGAAGTTTGCTAGAGAGCATTTGGATGATCCAGAGGAGTTTTGGGAGAATGTCCTATGGTCTGATGAAACCAAACTGGAACTGTTTGGTAGAAACACAACTTGTCGTGTTTGTAGGAAAAAGAATACTGAGTTGCATCCATCAAACACCATACCTACTGTAAAGCATGGTGGTGGAAACATCATGCTTTGGGGCTGTTTCTCTGCAAAGGGGCCAGGACGACTGATCCGGGTACATGAAAGAATGAATGGGGCCATGTATCGTGAGATTTTGAGTGCAAACCTCCTTCCATCAGCAAGGGCATTGAAGATGAAACGTGGCTGGGTCTTTCAACATGACAATGATCCAAAGCACACCGCCAGGGCAACGAAGGAGTGGCTTCGTAAGAAGCATTTCAAGGTCCTGGAGTGGCCTAGCCAGTCTCCAGATCTCAACCCTATAGAAAACCTTTGGAGGGAGTTGAAAGTCCGTGTTGCCATGCGAAAAGCCAAAAACATCACTGCTCTAGAGGAGATCTGCATGGAGGAATGGGCCAACATACCAACAACAGTGTGTGGCAACCTTGTGAAGACTTACAGAAAACGTTTGACCTCTGTCATTGCCAACAAAGGATATATTACAAAGTATTGAGATGAAATTTTGTTTCTGACCAAATACTTATTTTCCACCATAATATGCAAATAAATTTATAAATAAATAATTTTTTTTTCTCAGTTTGTCTCCCATAGTTGAGGTCTACCTATGATGTAAATTACAGACGCCTCTCATCTTTTTAAGTGGTGGAACTTGCACTATTGCTGACTGACTAAATACTTTTTTGCCCCACTGTAAATGCCGCTGTCAGAAATTGACAGCGGCATTTAACTAGTTAACAGCCGCGGGTGGATCGCGATTCCACCCGTGGTTGTTGCAGGCACAGCACCGGAGCCCACACCCAACAGGAGGAGTCCAACATCGGCGTACTATTAAGCCTGATGTCGGAAAGGGGTTAAACTGCTATCGTCCTATCAGTTACAGTACATACTGCAATAGCACAGTACCACACTATATAGTTTAAATCTCAGTCTCCTTTGAACTTCAGCATATGGGCTCATTCCCACTTGCGATCAAATCTGACTAATGCAATCAGATTATAAATCTTATTGCATTTGGACCAATGTTATTCTATCATTGTGTGTTCATCTGCGATTTTTTTTTCCAGCCCAGATCAAGATCGGACTGGAAAAAAATTGCAGCATGCTGTGATTGTAATCAGAAATTGGATCGCATCTCGCAATAGAAGTCAATGGGTGAGAGAGAAAAAAAATCCCACAGCACTCGGACCATTAGAGTGCTGTTCGATTTTTACACACCGACGTCCTTTGAAAAGCCGGCAATTCATATGCCGCATACAGTAAAATCACAGCAAGACCTGACAGAATAGAAAAGATAGAATAGATCTATACACATAGAATAGATAGATATAAAGATATCAGTCACAAATATAATTAGTACAGTGCTTGTGTAGCTTACTGTACATGTATTTTATTACTAAATATACTATTTTCTGAAAAAAATGGCATGGGCTCCTGCTTAATTTTCATAACAGAGGGAAAGCGGACAGCTGTGGAAGGGGGCTTCCAAGGCTATTAATATTAGCTCACAGCTGTATACTTAGCCTTTACCGGTTATTAAAATGGGGGACCCCCCAAAAAAAATGACATAGGGTCCCCCTATATGTAATAACCAACAAAGGCTAAGCAGACAGCTGCAAGGTGATACTAATAGCATAGGAGGGGCCAAGGATAGTGGCCCCCTCCGAGACTAAAAACATCAGCTCTCAGCCACCCCAGAAATGGCGCATCCTGTGGGCTTGATGTCACCTGACAAAAGAAAGGTAACATCCATGCCCCCCCAACTATCACAACACTTGCTACCGCTACAGGGCAAGTGGGAAGAGTGAAGCTAAGTGCAAGAATTTGAGTATCTTATATATGCGCCTTTTGCTGGGGTGGCTGAGAGCAGATGTTTTTAGCCAAGACGAGGGGCAATATCCATGGCCCCTTCCTAGGCTATTAATATCAGCCCACAGCTGTCTGCCTAGCCTTTGCTGGTGATTAAATATAGGGGGACCTTATGTAATTTCTTTGGGGGTTCTCCCATTTTAATTACCAGTAAAGTTTAAGTATATGCATGCAATGATTAAGGATTTCAATCTGAAATGCGTTTGCTCATACATCTAACCCTATGCACATGGCTGCAATTTTTATTTCTTATGGATCTTAAAATATTTTAATAAAGTTTTCTACTTTATGAAAAATTTGGATGCTGGATCTTTTCTACTTTTCTCTACATTTTCACTAAGTTAGCAGACATTAACCTAGTGAATGTGTAGTTGAGGTTATGATCATACACATTACTTAATTGCTTGATTACTTTTACTATTATAAGGTAAAAGGAATAATGCTGCCACTATTTTGTTTTTGCGCTTTCATTTTTCCAATTTTTTTTTTTTAAGTGTCAATTTTTTTATTTTTCCATTTAAAATAATAAAAGTAACAAAATCAGCTACTATTCACCCATGTGATGTCATAATTACAGTACATGTGATATCTACAGCCAATCACTCACCTGATATAGACGGCACACGCCTTTAAGTTTAGTAATTGGCTGCAGTGGTCAAGTGTGCTGTAGTTGTGATGTTACCCCTGCAGCCTGTTAAGAAAACATAGAGCAGCAGTGGAGAGCTGGGGCTGGGGAGTATAGCCGATTTCATTATTCTTATAAACAGCAAGCTAATGGAGTTAAAAAAGGCATAGATGGTAAATCCATTTAATTATTTTTCTTACATTTTAATCACTTACATTTTGTTGTGATGTTTATTATGATGTGGCAAAACAGCTCCAAATCCACTATCTGGAAGTCCAGTCCGCCTACAAGGAAATAAACAGAAAACATTACACATTTTACTTAGTGTCAATTTCTGGATAAACGTTTGTCAGGTACCAGCACTCCGCTACCTCTAATCGTAAGGACAATCACAAAATTTATTGACCATTGATGGATGTGGCCATGATCGCTTTCGCTATGGTCCTCTCTCGCCCATGAGCATACCGTATTTACACAGTGGGTACGGAAAGTATCCAAACCCCTTTAAATTTTTCACTCTGTTTCATTGCAGACATTTGGTAAATTCAAAAAGGTTCATTTTTTTCTCATTAATGTACACTCTGCACCACATCTTGAATGAAAAAAACCAGAAATGTAGTAATTATTACAAATTTATTAAAAAAGAAAAACTGAAATATCACATGGCCATAATTATTCAGACTCTGAATAGCGCAAATCTTCTTTAGAGGGAAGAACTCCAATTAGGAAAATGGAACAATCCTACAGCAAGCTGTATCTTCCAGCACTGAACAATGATTATCTGATAAAAGTAGATCTCAGATTCAGCTGGTCAATGGGATGCTGGCGTCGGTGGACAGCTTACCTGCATGGACCCCCACCCGCACTGGCCTGGTCACGACGTCTGTGACCGAGGTCGTTATGCCCCTGACAAGAAGGACATCACCTGCTTCTGGATCGTGGTAGGTCAAGAAGCTGTAGCATCGACCTTCCCAGGCTCAGACTTCAGAGTTCCACCACCCACTCGGTGACCAAGATACTGCAGCTCCGTCATGCCTATTTGACATTTTCCTGGCTTTATAATAAAACTATCACCGTGGACACGCCTAGGCTTACCCACTTTCCAGTTGGCTCAGGTGTATGATTAGCCGCATAGGTATCGACGATCGATCTGTGCTGCCGTGGCTGCCTCTTTTGGCTCCCGGTCCATCACGAACTGCCGCACCTCCGCAAGGCAAGGATGCAGAAATTAACCCTTCACCATCAGGTCCTTCCATTTCACAAAGGTGGCAATAGATGGAACCCTTTTCGAGCAGTGGGTTTAGGGACTAAGCCCATCCACTAGCTCACCGTAGCTGTCGTTAAGTCTACGTTGGAGGGACCTGAACTCTTTTTGGTACACTTCAGGGGTCAGTTGATATATCCTTATCAGGGCCTGTTTCATGGCCTCATAGTCTCCATCTTAGTTTCGAGGGAAAGCAGAGAACACCTCCAGTGATTTGCCTCATAGACCTGGGGTTAAGTATCAAGCCCACTGGTCATTCGGCAACTGGTACTGTCTACAGGCCTTTTCGAATGCCCTAAAAATTGTGTCCAGATCCCGGTCCTTTTCCATGACAAGAGAATGCTCGGGATCAGGTTTATAGGTGTTGACAGTATCACTGCTCAGTGGAGCAGATCGCTGCATCTGAAATCAGACTAACTCCAGATGATCCCGCGCCTCTAGCTCAGCTTGTCGCTCTGCAACCTCTCGCTATTGTTATGCAGTGTTTCTCTAGGCTTGTTTCTCTGCAGCCTCTTGCTTGACTTGTCGCTCGGCAGCTTCTCATTTTCATTCTGCAGCATCTCTCTTGGCTTGGCGCTCTGCAAATTTCCGCTCTGCTTGGCATTCTTGTAGCACAAGCTGAATTGAGGGTCACATCCTTCCATTTGCTGTAGATTCTGTGGCAAGCAAGTGTTCATTCCACTCTGGGAGCTAACTTTGCTGACGGCCCCCTCTTGTCAGACAGTTCTGAACCAGTTCCCCAACTGGGTATCCTGGTGCTACACTGGTCCTGGGCCCTGGGGCCACATTGTGTCGGTGTCTGGCATTGTCCTCAACCAAGGTTACAGATCAATATATCTTTCTCTTTCTCTGTCCCATCAAGACCTCACTCCTCACACAAATGGATCAGCACAGCTTTTTCATGCTTCTTATGAGCAGCTGCCATCTTAGCTTAACTGTAGTGCCGGTGTAATAATTATAGGGAATAACTCAGGAGACTTTTTGCGTGGAACAAGACAACTACAGGACACAGTTTTATAAGTGGTAAAGTCTATATTATCACACGGTGATTCAAACAGGTGCAGAGAGAAACTCAAGTCCACAACACTTGGTGCAAATAATAAACGCAGCTTTATCAGTCTATAGAAACTTCAGAGGAAAATGCAATCAAGCAGAAAGTCTATGAAGCACAGTTATTCTTGAGGATACTTGACACGAATAAATCCTTGTCTTAGTCCAGGCACAGATAGATATGGTTATTAGGCAGTTCAAATCATATCTTAGCTCAACCAGGGAGGCCTGGTTAATAGTCTCCGGCTATTGCAAAGCAGCAACAGCTTACATAACCAGCAAATGCAGATGGAAGTAAACACAAACAGCAGATGAAGGAGGATTACTGGAAACTTGTGTATGTGCAGCGCCCCAGAGTCCTGGTCGTTGCAGTACTGTGGCTCCGCCACTAAGGGGAGCTATGGTACGTCGGATGGCACTGAAGGAGTTCATCTGAGCAAGTATCACAGACACCAATACATTTCACCGCCGGGCCTCCAGGGGGAGCTAAGGGTTCTATTTACTAGGCCACTCTCCACACACTGGTAAAACTGGGGGTCAGGCAGGAAGTTAGACAGAAAGCTGACTGGGTTGGAGCCAGGCAACACCTTGGGGCAGAGGGTGTTGCAGGGGAAGATTCGGTAGGGTCTCTGTCAGGGGTGGGATCCTGACAGAGGCTTGGCAAACAGAGAGAACGTCACGGGACCGTGCCTGCTCAGTATAGCGGCGGTGCCCAAGGAAGGACTAGAAGCGAGATAGATTGTGCTGAGTGAGAAACGAGATCAAAGAAACAAGGAGAATACCAGTAGGGGTCGTGCTGTAAGATCGAGGCAACATCCTACTGAGGCGCAAACAACCGGTGGCCGGAACGCCGAAGGAAGTATTTCTATATACAGCTTCAGGCAATACTTCGAACCTACGGCAGGACAGTCAGTCTCAGGCGGGCTGTCTCACTTAAATCACCTATGCAGTCTTTGGGGGGCAACTTGTGGAGAGGGGCGACTCTAGGGTCCCGGAAGAGCTCCGAGCCTACCCGTCAAACGGGTGCCATCCTAACCGTAACATCAGGGAGGGACGGAGGATTAGCAGAACATCATCTAATCGAGTTGTGAGGGAACTTAAGAAACAGACACAACAGTTGTGGGGACTTTCCGTAAGCACAGCAGGGAAGGACCGCAACACATAGCGCAAGAAGGAAGGCACAGATTTCCACCTGTTAAGAGAACTCTGGAGGTGCCATCGGACCGGCCGGACTTGCGCAGCCTGTTGAACCGTATTCTGGACTGAGGACCCAGAGATCTTCAGTAAAGAGGTAAAGAGACTGCAACCTGGTGTCCTCGTTATTTACTGCACCGCACCACCACCATTATCCATCATATCTACCACTGACTGTGCGCCCCTCGGCAGGGTCACGGATCGGGCCTAGCCACCGTGACAACCCCAGAACAGAGACTCAGAGGCCCGGTACCGGGTACCCCTCGGCCCTGCGGCGGTGGGGGCGCTACAACTTGGCGTCACGAACAGGATCTACTTAAGCCTGATGAATCAGGTCATGTGTGCCTTGGGACTGTGATTTATTGTGCTTGGACTGTGCTTTATTGAGAGACTGTGTATTGCCGTTTGCCGCCAGAAGTTCCCGCCAAAATCGCCGCCATTGCTACACCAAAGAAGAAGGAGGGCGTGCCATGGGAGGAGACTACCAAAGTGGCGCCAGAAGCGGCGACCGCCCCCTGCGCCTCTTACTGCAAAGCGAGGACCTGCCTCAAAGCAGAGGACCACCCCTTGATTTGCAACGGCGGGAAGCGGGTGACGGAGAAGCTCGACCCCGGAGAAATGGCGGAGCCAGGTGCATGCACTGCCACCGACTATCAGACAGCGATGATGAGCAGCAGGTGCCTGAACGAGGGGGGAGCAATCCCGGCTTGCCCTCATCCACCAGAGGCGGACCTACGTCCACCGCAGCGGACGGATCTGAATTCCTCGGAACCGGCTGCGGAACTGAGTCTACCCATCCCGTCCTCAGAGCCAGCGGAGGAGGAACCATGGTGGGCGGAGCCGCATCCGGGGACCACATTGGAGGAGCCGCGGTCCGGGCTGCAGCCGACTCCAGCATCCTCGTTAATGGACCGGATCGACATCGGTGGAATCACATCAGGCGCAGGTATGGAAGACGCCCCTGCTCCCCCGCTCGGTCCCGCTCCCGCGACCGGCCCTCACTCCAGTAAAAGCCGTCTCCTCTCGGCAGAGCTAGTAGTGTTACCCCCCGATGCGATGGGGAAGCTGGTACCACCGCTGCCGACTAGGATGGGAGAACCCATCGACGTGGGCCCGGATGGGGTGATCCTCCAGTGGGACACCCCCCGGGCTGGGCCAGATGGAGTTCGGGAGGAAGGATTCACCCTTGCTGTGCTTACTTGGGAACAATACAAACAATGCTTGATCCTACATTGGAAAAGGCAAAAAGAGGCAGAGCTGACCGACCCACCGAGGGTACAACAATCGCCTCTTGCATGTGATGACAGGGACATGGTAAAGCGGGGCACTGTGTTGGCCTTCCACCCGAAGAGGGGATGGGGCTCCATACAGGAACCGGGGCTACCAACTGACGTCTTCGTTGCCAGTTGCAACGTGAAGACTCCCTGCTGTGGCCGAAGTGGTGACCCATTGCAAAAGGGGGATCAGGTGACTTACACCCGTCATCAGAATGCATACGGGTGGTATGCCCGGAACGTGCACCGCTGTGAGCTTGGGAGAGCGTCATCTGCTACGTCAACCATGATGGAACCGGACGTGACAGATCTTACCAATATAGCCGCCATACGTCTCCTTGCAGCGACTGAGCTGGCGGCTAGAGTCCGCCTTCGGGTTCAGACATCAGGTGGCCTGACTGCACCAGGGAAATCCACCAGTGATACTGGTGCGGCATCAGCTGCTGACCTAGGATCAAAGCCTGCACAGTCGAAAGGTGCCCACTTTCGGCTGATGTCTTGTGATTTACTATGAAGATAAACCTCGATACCATGAGAATGTAAATAGTTCCTTGCTTAACTGTTTGTCTACTGTTTGCTGCTAAACCCGTCCTGGGTTAACTCTTAAAGGGATCCCTTTGTTGACCCGGGATCCCTATTGCTTTTTGGTTATTTCCTATTTTATTTCTACGTTATCAAGAAATGCCGCAATCATGAACAGTGCATGATACAAACTTTTTGTAAATAGTTTGCACCTTCTTAAAGGTGCTCCCTACTTTTACTTAAAGAGAGACTCTTTGCGAAGATACCGCACCGGAGCCTTTGATGAGTATGGACCGGTAGCCTGAGAAGATATGCTACCTCATAAAGACTTGGTCCCCTCTTAAAGGGGATGTCCATCTGTGTACTTATGAGTAATATTGCCTTAAAACAGTAAAGTGATAACGATGCCTTGAAAGAAAATGATAATGTTTACATGTAAAAGTTATATGTATTGAACTAGTTAATTGTAAAAGAATGCTGATAATGTTTTCCGAAAGAAAGTGAAAGTTAGAAGAAAGATGCAGTGGGCCCGTAGGGGTAGACGTAGTGTCCTGCATAGTTGCTAGTAAGAAAGTAATGATGGAAGTTAATGCTTTAAGAAAATGTTGATAACGTTGATAGAAAATGAGGATAGAAGGTAAACCCTGAGTCCTCCTAGGAGCCATATAGAGATGGCTCAGTGCTCTTAAAATTGAAAGTAATGTTATGTTCTATACTGTGTATAGTAGTTGAAAAGACAGAAGGCTCGGGCTGAAAGGAGCGGTCCTGTAAGAAAGGAGAGGCAGTAGGTCTGGTGCCGTTAGGACAGGCGGTCCTGCAGATTTAAAGAAGGAGAATGAAAAAGTTAAATTGCCTTATAATGTGATTATAAGAGGGTCTTTTGCAGATATTGAGTGTACGTCCTTAAAGGCGATGTTAAATTATTGTTCAAGAATTTGTACTAAGTAGAATACCCGGTTGGGTAAGAAAAGTTACTTATAGCATGTTGCTATGATATTTAACCATGTTTGTAACGTTCAAGTGTCCTCACCTCCCATAAAGGGAAGCTCTGTTCAAGTATACTTATTGTTATTTGCACTCAACAAATTGTATGTCTTTTTGCTAATCTGTATTGTTGTTTTCTTCCCAGTCCCGGAGTACTGGATTTAACCGGGGGGGGAGTGCAGCGCCCCAGAGTCCTGGTCGTTGCAGTACTGTGGCTCCGCCACTAAGGGGAGCTATGGTACGTCGGATGGCACTGAAGGAGTTCATCTGAGCAGGTATCACAGACACCAATACATTTCACCGCCGGGCCTCCAGGGGGAGCTAAGGGTTCTATTTACTAGGCCACTCTCCACACACTGGTAAAACTGGGGGTCAGGCAGGAAGTTAGACAGAAAGCTGACTGGGTTGGAGCCAGGCAACACCTTGTGGCAGAGGGTGTTGCAGGGGAAGATTCGGTAGGGTCTCTGTCAGGGGTGGGATCCTGACAGAGGCTTGGCAAACAGAGAGAACGTCACGGGACCGTGCCTGCTCAGTATAGCGGCGGTGCCCAAGGAAGGACTAGAAGCGAGATAGATTGTGCTGAGTGAGAAACGAGATCAAAGCAACAAGGAGAATACCAGTAGGGGTCATGCTGTAAGATCGAGGCAACATCCTACTGAGGCGCAAACAACCGGTGGCCGGAACGCCGAAGGAAGTATTTCTATATACAGCTTCAGGCAATACTTCGAACCTACGGCAGGACAGTCAGTCTCAGGCCGGCTGTCTCACTTAAATCACCTATGCAGTCTTTGGGGGGCAACTTGTGGAGAGGGGCGACTCTAGGGTCCCGGAAGAGCTCCGAGCCCACCCGTCAAACGGGTGCCGTCCTAACCGTAACATCAGGGAGGGACGGAGGATTAGCAGAACATCATCTAATCGAGTTGTGAGGGAACTTAAGAAACAGACACAACAGTTGTGGGGACTTTCCGTAAGCACAGCAGGGAAGGACCGCAACACATAGCGCAAGAAGGAAGGCACAGATTTCCACCTGTTAAGAGAACTCTGGAGGTGCCATCGGACCGGCCGGACTTGCGCAGCCTGTTGAACCGTATTCTGGACTGAGGACCCAGAGATCTTCAGTAAAGAGGTAAAGAGACTGCAACCTGGTGTTCTCGTTATTTACTGCACCGCACCACCACCATTATCCATCATATCTACCACTGACTGTGCGCCCCTCGGCAGGGTCACGGATCGGGCCTAGCCACCGTGACAACCCCAGAACAGAGACTCAGAGGCCCGGTACCGGGTACCCCTCGGCCCTGCGGCGGTGGGGGCGCTACATATGCAGCAGGAACTCAGAGCAGAGTAGCAGGATCACCACACAGGTTCACAGGAGCAGGTGTATAGCCAGAGAGTAATCAGAGGTCAGGAGCTGGATGCAAGGCAGAATACTCTAGCACAGACTGAAGGCTGGGGTGGAGTTTTATAGCAGGAGACACAGTGCACATGAGACCAAAGACGCCATCTTGAAAAAGGGCAGTAATGCACAAAAGGTAAAAAATGTTCAGAGTCCTGACAGCCGGCTTCCCTGCACACTGTCCCTCTCCCTTCGGCAGGTATGCCAACTCATTCACCACCGTGCCCCCTGACCTCCTCCTTCCTTGTCTGCTGCCTGGAGTGCTTGCATGGCGCTCAGATCCCCTGGCACTGTGTTAGGGCGCGTGCGCACTCTCTACTTCTTAAAGGGGCCGTGTGCACAGTCCTAAAGTGTCCCAAGCCAATGGCTGAGAGACACTTATTGTTTAAGGCACCTTCACATGCATAGTGGTCCCTGTGAAACATTGTTTGTCTGTTCCTAAACATGCTTGCTAGCTCTCAAGTCCCAGTCTGCTAGTTCTTGCTAGTGTCTGTCTGAGAGCACCTGCCGTGCCAGTGTGTATGTCAGCCAGACCTGCCTGCACTTGCCGTGCTAACCTGTGTATCAGCAGGACCCACCTGCACCAGCTGTGCCAGTCTGTATATCAGCTGGACCAGCCTGCAATTGCCGTGCCAACCTGTGTATCAGCCAGACCCCCAGCACTTGCCATGCCAGGCGTACCAGTCCACATCTTCGTATGCCTGCTGGCATCAGTTGTTCTTACCCTCTGGGCTGTTCCAGCTGCCAGTCTCACGCAGCTGTCATGCGTTCTTGGTCTGTCCTGGAGTAGCACCTGGGATTCATTAGGAGCCAAGCCTAACCCCACCATCAGGGGCTTTAGGGAAAAGTCAGGTACTGATCTAGTCACTCCCCTTCAGGTTCTCCTCAACATAGTGGTTCCATCACTCCCGTTACAGTTTGCACATGCCATGGAATACACTGGCTCTCAGGTGTCCTCTATTTTTGACCTATACCAGGAGGTCCCCCTCCAGAAAGAACAGCAGGATAAAATTCTCTCCTACTTGTGGACAGTAACCAGCCGTCTTGATAAGATGTCAACTCTGGCCGTGCTCGCACCTACGCAAGCTGTGACAACCCCAGCCGTTACCGAACAGCCTGCCAACTATCTGCCCGGCTCTGGATCCCATCTGTCAGCTCCTCCACACTATGGCGGTGACCCTGCCCTAGGTCAGGGGTTTATTAATCAGCGCATGCTGCACTTTGAACTCTTGGCTCATCAGTTAGTTTCCGACCAGGCCAAAGTTGCTTTCATCATGTCCCATCTCCCTGGCGAAGCTCTAGCATTGCTAAATCCCCTATGGAAGAGAGGGGACCCTCTTGTGTCAAACCTCCAATCCTCTCTAGAAGCCTTCCGTAAGGTCTTCGATGAGTCCGGCTGTCCTTTTTCTACAGCATCTTTCCTAATCGAGCTGCGCTACGGTAACCTCACAGTGAGCCAGTACGCTGTTCATTTTTGTACCCTGCCATCCCAACTCCCCTACAATAATGAGGCTCTGGTAGCTACCTTCTGGGAGGGCCTATCTGGGTGATTCAAGGACGAGCTGACCGGTTTTGATATACCCACCTCTTTGGATGACCTGGTGTCCCTGGCAGCCCAGACAGACATCATGTTTATGTAGTGTTCCAAAGAGTTGACCCGTGAAAGAAGATCTGTGCACCCAGCTCCAACCTTCCAAAGGCCGATTACTCAGCAAGCTTCAGCTTCAGTACCTCCCCTTGAGTCTATGCAGTTTCACCAGATGAAGATGGCTAAGCATCGTCAGGAAGCTCGTTGTGCAGAGGGAAAATTCTTTTATTGTGGCAGTCCTGAACATGTAACCTTTCCTGCCCAGAGAAATCGGAAACTCCAGAGCTTAGATCTGTTTGAGAGGCTACCCTGGGTGAGAATCACTCCGCTCTATCATTGACTATGATGGCATCAGTCTCCTGTCGCAACATTCATTTTGCTGAGTCGGCCTACCTGGACTCCGGTTCCGCAGGTAATCTCATCCAACAGGCTATTGTAGAGCGGTATAAAATCCCGATTCAACGTCTACAGGATCCATTGTTGGTTTCATTGATGGATGGTAAACCTCTTTCCGAGACCATTCTTTTCGTTACTAAGCCTGTGGAAATTTGGGTAGGCTATACTCAGAGAAGATCCCTCTCTATGTGCTGTCAGGTCTGTCTCACCCTCTGCTTCTAGGTCTGCCATGGTTGCTGAGACACGAGCCTGTCTTGGACTAGAAATTTGGAGAAGTACTCTGTTGGGGACAGGAATGCCACAAAAACTTCCTTGTTCCCATTCGTCCTGCTCGACACCCGGCGTCTCCATCTAAGTTATCTGGCTTGCCTGCTGCTTATTGGACATACGATGACGTCTTCGACAGGAAGGAGGCTGAGACATTACCACCTCATAGGACATATGACTATCCCATTGACCTCCCTGGCTCCTCTCCTCCACGACGCTGTATCTACCCCCTGTCTCAGGCTGAGACTTGAACCACTTTTGAGTACAGTAAAGAGAATCTAGCCAGAGGATTTATCCAGATGTCTTTGTTAAGAAAAATGACAGGTCACTTTGACCCTGTATCGATTATAGGGGTGTCAAACAAATAGTGATAAAAAATAAGTATCCTCTGCCCCTCATCTCAGAGCTGTTTGATCGTCTTAAAGGTTCCAGAGTCCTCATGAAACTTGACCTGCGGGGAGCATACAATCTGATCCGAATACGCTAGAGGGATGAATGGAAGACGGCCTTTAATACCAGTGATGGCCACTATGAGTATCGTGTAATGCCCTTTGGACTCTGTAATGCCCCTGCAGTCTTTCAAGAACTGGTGAACAACATCTTTTGGGACCTCCTTTACACGTGTGTGATAGTTTACCTAGATGACATCTTGCCGTTTTCTCCCGATCTGTGCACACAGCGGAGGGATGTTTGCAAGGTTCTGCATAGATTAAGGAAGAACCATCTGTATGCCAAGAATGAAAAGTGCATCATTGAGAAGACTTCTCTTCCGTTTCTTGAGTACATCTTCTCTGAGGCTGGCCTGAAAATGGATCCTGAGAAGGTGGCTGCCGTCTTGAAGTGGCCTCGTCCTGATGGACTCCAAGCTATCCAGCGGTTTCACTACTAAAGCTAGTTCATCCTGCATTTTTTCCTCTCAGACCGCCCTTCTTTCTGCCTTGACCCACAAGTGGGCCAACCCTAAGATATGGATTCCTATGGCAGAGAACACCTTTGTGTCTTTGAAACCAGCCTTCTCCTCTGCTCCGATGCTGCATTGAGTGGACAATAATAAATAGTCCTTCCTGGAAGTAGATGCTTCTTCCTCAGGAGCCGGAGCCATTCTTATCCAGAAGTCTCCTTCCGGCTGCATCTTTTCCATAACCTTCTCAGCTCCAAAATGCAACTACTCGGTAGGCGATTGAGAACTGTTAGCAATTAAACTGGTTCTGGAGGAGTGGCGATAATTGCTCAAAGGAGCGCTGCATCCAGTGGTCATCTATACTGCCCACAAGAATCTAACCTATCTGCACTCTTCACAGTGGCTTAATCCACAATTCAGGTGGTCTCTGTTCTTCACCCGCTTCAACTTTACTCTCCATTTCCAGACAGCTGATAAGAAAGTCAAGACGGACGCTCTCTCTACATCTTCCGACCAGGAATAGGAGCTTCAATACATCATTGAGCCCTCCAAAATGATTATGGTCACTCCGTTGGATTTGTCTCGGCTCCCTCCGGAGACACTTACGTTTCTGGAGCAGAAAGGAAGTGGGTCCTTCTATGGGGTCACTCGTCTAAGTTGGCTGGTCATGCCAGACAGAAGAAAACACTTCTCCTCATTTCTCAACATTAGTGGTGGCCGACCCTGCGCAAGGATATCGCGGATTTCGTCTCTGCCTGTCTGTCTTGTGCCCACAACAAGACACCAAAACAATTTCCGACCGCTCGGCTACTTCCTTTTGCCCGTACCATCTGCTCCCTGGCAGCATATTGCAATGGATTTCATCACTGATCTTCCACTATCGAGTGTGCCATCATCTGGGTGGTTGTGAATCGATTTTCCAAGTTGGCTCGTGTCACTACACTCTCCGGGTGTTCAATCTGCTCCAGTGCTTGCAGAGAAATTTATTCTACACATTTTCCGCCTCCATGGTTTCCCACTCCATACTGTCTCGGATAGAGGAGTCCTGTTTACTTCTCGCTTCTGGAGGGCCTCCTGCAAGCTACTGGGAAAGGCACCAGCTAGGAGAGGACCAGATTGTTACTATCTCCTTTTGGAGCAATCTGGTCCTCTCCTAGCTGGTGCCTTTCCCAAAAACAAGTACACTCCCCTGATGAGAAAGAAATGTGTCAGGAGGGATTTTTCAATCAGAATAAGGTATACTTGGATACTGCCCTTGCTAGGGCAGGAGTCGATGCAGAGGGCACAACAGGGTAGCTTGAGGAATGTTTCTCGACTGAGGATGTAACCCGGATGCCAGTCTGCAAGTGAATTAGATGAGATCCACACCTTTTCTATCTTTCTTTGCACTTTTTTGCACAAGGGCATATACCGTATGTATCTGTTGTTCTAGTCCTATCACTAATGTTCAGGTATTAATGAATTCTAATTGTATCTCTTTAACAACTTATCACCTTTAGTGAAGAGATCAACATGAGACTAGTGTAAATTACTGTATTCTGACAGAAGCAGCTCTTTTTAGATATACATCCACTTTGTTTTAATATATATCAATAAAAGTTATTTTTAGAGTATCGTTTTGGTTGTTCAAGCAGAAAGCAAAAAAACAAACAAACAAAAAAAAACATAACAACAAACAAAACAATGAAATTCCAGCATGGGAAGAAGGAGGTATTGACCTGAACCAACCTGACAACTAAGCAAAGTTTTGGCTAAAATGCACAGCAGTTAATTCATGAAAGTCAAACTTAATTTCTTCTGACCAGCCTTTAAGTAGCGTGCTACAATATAAAGGGGAATATAGCGTGTAACCTGGCATCAACTTATTTTATTACTTAAAGATGATGTCAAATACTTCTCACTGCAAACACAATCTATACAAAATATAAATGAAGTACAACCAGAAACAGCTTATGTCTGAATATTCTCATTAAATTCATCACACTGTCTTATTTCAAGGGCATAAGGACATACAGAGAGAAAGCAGCCCCCACTATAGCAGATGAATTACACGCTTGCCCCTTATTAAAATGCAGGACATATGAGCACAGAGCTGAACTCATAGTGATTCGCTGATCCCCAGGGGGGTCTCAATCTAATGGCGCTTTTAGACAAGCTAATAAGGCCTCAAGAGTTGTTAGAAATGATTGTTCCAGACTATCAGCCAATCTAAACAGGCCAGCAATCACCCGACAAAAAAGTAAAATGCTCATTCATGAGGTGCAATTATTTTTAAGCTGCACATTGCCCCATGTAAACGGAACATGTGCTGCCGATAACATGGCTTTCTATGAGCGCATGAATTTAATCGGCCGATCTAATCAGGCCAGTAAATGATAGCCGATCATCTCGTATATAGCCAACTGGAAGATGTTTAAGAGCTTCGATTTGCCCGTGTATAGGGGTCATTAGGCTGTCACATCTGTGTTATAGTTTGTTATGAACAGAAACCAATATGCAGTGCCACACTCCTCACCCATCAGACCGCACTGACACCTAACAGACCCCACTATTTTATAATATAATCTGTTGTGAATTTGGATTCTGGGCTCCCCCGGTGGCCGCTTGTGGAATTGGACTTGTCATCCTCTTTCCTGTTTCACCTGATTCCATCAGTAGTGGGTGTCGCTATTTAAGCTCATTTCTCTGGTGGTTTCTTGCCGGTCAACAATGTTATCTGATGCCTCTCAGTGCTTGTTCCTGCTTCTAGACTACTACTAGATAAGTTGGACTTTTGTCCATGTTTTGTTTTGCCTATTTGTTCCAGTTCACAGCTGAAGTTTTGTTACTGTGTCTGGAAAGCTCTCGTTGATCAGGGATTGCTACTCTGGCGTTATGAGTTAATGCCAGAGTTTAAG
Source organism: Ranitomeya variabilis (assembly GCF_051348905.1). Classification (NCBI taxonomy): domain Eukaryota; kingdom Metazoa; phylum Chordata; class Amphibia; order Anura; family Dendrobatidae; genus Ranitomeya; species Ranitomeya variabilis. Next base: position 389,137,615 of record NC_135232.1, read on the forward strand.
GTAATCTCTGGATGGTGTTTTGTTAGTGTTTTTCTGCTGACCATGAAAGTATACTATCTGTCTTCTGCTATCTAGTAAGCGGACCTCAAATTTGCTAAGACTATTTTCCTGCTGCGTTTGTTGTTTCATCTGAACTCACCGTCATTATATGTGGGGGGCTACTGTCTTCTTTGGAATATTTCTCTAGAGGTGAGCCAGGTCTTATATTTCCCTCTGCTAGCTATTTAGGTCTTAGGCCAGAGCTGGGCATCTAGCGTTAAATAGGAAATGCTACCTGGCTATTTCTAGTTGCGCGGCAGGCTTAGTTCATGGTCAGTATAGTTCCATCTTCCGAGAGCTTGTCCCTCTATAGGCTTGCTATGATCTCTGCCTGCAGAGATCATGACAGTTTGACCGGCCATAAAGTGTTAAAGACCCAGGTTGAGAAAGGAGAGTTATAAGAAGTCTGCTGAAATTTTTTTTTTTTTTTTTTTCCTCCAGTCTGCCTTGCTGCAGTCTTTTCTCTCTCTCTCCTCCTAATCTCTGTATGCTCTGTGTGCACCTGACAATAATGGATCTCCAGAGTGTAACTGCGGGTTTGAATAATTGCACCGGTTTAGGATGTTATGGTGGGGTTCCCTTTGCCTGCAGGTCTGAATGAGTCCATGACAATGGCTATTCAGATTGATAGGCGTCTGCGGGAGCGCAAACCGGTGCACCATCTGGCGGTGTCTATGGAAAAGACGCCAGAAAGTATGCAGTGTGATAGAATTCTGTCCAGGAGCGAGCGACAGAATTTTAGACGGAAGAATGGATTGTGTTTCTATTGTGGGGATTCTACTCATGTTATTTCAGCATGCTCTAGGCGTACAAAGAAGCTTGATAAGTCTGTTTCCATTAGCACCATTCAGTCTAAGTTTATTTTGTCTGTAACCCTGATTTGCTCTTTGTCATCCATTGCCACGGACGCCTATGTTGACTCTGGCGCCGCTCTGAGTCTTATGGATTGGTCCTTTGCCAATCGTTGTGGTTTTGATTTAGAGCCTTTGGAGACTCTTATTCCTCTGAAGGGGATTGACTCCACCCCATTGGCTAATAATAAACCACAATACTGGACACAAGTAACCATGCGTATCAATCCGGATCACCAGGAGATTATTCGTTTCCTGGTGCTGTATAATTTACATGACGATTTGGTACTGGGATTGCCATGGTTGCAGTCTCACAACCCAGTCTTGGACTGGAGAGCAATGTCTGTGTTGAGCTGGGGATGTAAGGGTATTCATGGGGACGTACCTTTGGTTTCTATTTCGTCGTCCATTCCCTCTGAAGTCCCTGAGTTCCTCTCTGATTATCAAGACGTCTTTGACGAACCCAAGCTTGGGTCGTTACCTCCGCACCGTGAGTGCGATTGTGCCATAGATTTGATACCGGGTTGTAAATATCCAAAGGGTCGTTTGTTTAATTTGTCTGTGCCGGAACATGCTGCTATGCGGGAATATATAAAGGAGTCTTTGGAAAAGGGACATATTCGTCCATCTTCTTCTCCCTTGGGAGCTGGGTTTTTCTTTGTCTCAAAAAAAGACGGCTCTTTGAGACCATGTATTGATTATCGGCTTCTGAATAAGATCACTGTTAAGTATCAATACCCATTGCCATTGCTTACTGATTTGTTTGCTCGTATAGAGGGTGCTAAGTGGTTCTCTAAAATTGATCTTCGTGGGGCGTATAATTTGGTGCGGATCAGGCAGGGGGATGAGTGGAAGACCGCATTTAATACGCCCGAGGGCCACTTTGAGTATTTGGTCATGCCTTTTGGTCTTTCTAATGCCCCTTCAGTTTTCCAGTCTTTTATGCATGATATTTTCCGCGATTTTCTGGATAAATTTATGATAATATATCTGGATGATATTCTGATTTTTTCTGATGACTGGGACTCTCATGTCCAGCAGGTCAGGAGAGTTTTTCAGGTTCTGCGGTCTAATTCTTTATGTGTGAAGGGGTCTAAGTGCGTTTTTGGGGTCCAGAAAATTTCCTTTTTGGGGTATATTTTTTCTCCCTCTTCCATTGAGATGGATCCCGTCAAGGTGCAAGCTATTTGTGACTGGACTCAGCCCTCCTCTCTTAAGGGTCTTCAGAGATTTTTGGGCTTTGCCAACTTTTACCGCCGATTTATTGCTGGTTTTTCGGATGTCGTTAAACCACTGACTGATTTGACCAGACAAGGCGCTGATGTTGCTAATTGGTCCCCTCATGCTGTAGAGGCCTTTCAGGAGCTTAAGCGCCGTTTTGCCTCTGCCCCTGTGTTGCGTCAGCCTGATGTGAATCTGCCTTTTCAGGTTGAGGTTGACGCTTCGGAGATCGGAGCTGGGGCAGTGTTGTCGCAGAAAGGTTCCGACTGCTCCGTCATTAGGCCTTGTGCCTTCTTTTCTCGCAAATTTTCGCCCGCAGAGCGGAATTATGATGTTGGGAATCGGGAGCTTTTGGCCATGAAGTGGGCGTTTGAGGAGTGGCGCCATTGGCTCGAGGGGGCTAGACATCAGGTGGTGGTATTGACTGACCACAAAAATTTGATTTATCTTGAGACTGCCAGACGCCTGAATCCTAGACAGGCGCGCTGGTCTTTATTTTTTTCTCGCTTTAATTTTGTGGTGTCATACCTACCGGGTTCTAAGAATGTTAAGGCAGATGCCCTTTCTAGGAGTTTTGACCCGGACTCTCCTGGTAATTCTGAACCCACAGGTATCCTTAGGGAGGGAGTAATTTTGTCGGCCGTTTCTCCTGATCTGCGGCGGTCCTTGCAAGAGTTTCAGGCGGATAGACCGGATCGTTGTCCGCCTGATAGACTGTTTGTTCCGGATGATTGGACCAGCAGAGTCATCTCTGAGGTACATTCTTCTGCATTGGCAGGTCATCCCGGAATTTTTGGTACCAGGGATTTGGTGGCAAGATCCTTCTGGTGGCCTTCTCTGTCACGAGATGTGCGAGTCTTTGTGCAGTCATGTGACGTTTGTGCTCGGGCCAAGTCTTGTAGTTCTCGGGCTAGCGGACTGCTGTTGCCCTTGCCTATTCCTAAGAGGCCTTGGACACACATCTCGATGGATTTTATTTCAGATCTGCCTGTTTCCCAGAAGATGTCTGTCATCTGGGTGGTCTGTGACCGTTTCTCTAAAATGGTCCATTTGGTTCCTCTGCCCAAGTTGCCTTCTTCTTCTGAGTTGGTTCCTCTGTTTTTTCAGAATGTTGTCCGATTGCACGGTATTCCTGAGAATATTGTTTCTGACAGAGGTACCCAATTTGTGTCTAGATTTTGGCGGGCATTCTGTGCTAGGATGGGCATAGATTTGTCTTTTTCGTCTGCTTTTCACCCTCAGACTAATGGCCAGACCGAGCGGACTAATCAGACCCTTGAGACATATCTGAGGTGTTTTGTCTCTGCTGACCAGGATGATTGGGTTGCTTTTTTGCCATTGGCAGAGTTCGCCCTCAATAATCGGGCCAGTTCTTCCACCTTGGTGTCCCCGTTTTTCTGTAATTCGGGGTTTCACCCTCGATTTTCCTCCGGTCAGGTGGAATCCTCGGATTGTCCTGGAGTGGATGCGGTGGTAGAGAGATTGCATCACATTTGGGGGCAGGTTATGGACAATTTGAAGTTGTCCCAGGAGAAGACTCAGCGTTTTGCCAACCGTCATCGTCGTGTTGGTTCTCGGCTTTGTGTTGGAGATTTAGTGTGGTTGTCTTCTCGTTTTGTCCCTATGAGGGTCTCTTCTCCTAAGTTTAAACCTCGGTTCATCGGCCCTTATAGAATATTGGAGATTCTTAATCCTGTTTCTTTCCGTTTGGACCTCCCTGCGTCCTTTTCCATTCATAACGTTTTTCATCGGTCGTTATTGCGCAGGTATGAGGTACCTGTTGTACCTTCAGTTGAGCCTCCTGCTCCGGTGTTGGTTGAGGGTGAGTTGGAGTACGTTGTGGAGAAAATTTTGGACTCTCGTGTTTCCAGACGGAAACTCCAGTATCTGGTCAACTGGAAGGGTTACGGCCAGGAGGATAATTCTTGGGTCAATGCATCTGATGTTCATGCTTCTGATCTTGTTCGTGCCTTCCATAGGGCTCATCCTGGTCGCCCTGGTGGATCTGGTGAGGGTTCGGTGCCCCCTCCTTGAGGGGGGGGTACTGTTGTGAATTTGGATTCTGGGCTCCCCCGGTGGCCGCTTGTGGAATTGGACTTGTCATCCTCTTTCCTGTTTCACCTGATTCCATCAGTAGTGGGTGTCGCTATTTAAGCTCATTTCTCTGGTGGTTTCTTGCCGGTCAACAATGTTATCTGATGCCTCTCAGTGCTTGTTCCTGCTTCTAGACTACTACTAGATAAGTTGGACTTTTGTCCATGTTTTGTTTTGCCTATTTGTTCCAGTTCACAGCTGAAGTTTTGTTACTGTGTCTGGAAAGCTCTCGTTGATCAGGGATTGCTACTCTGGCGTTATGAGTTAATGCCAGAGTTTAAGGTAATCTCTGGATGGTGTTTTGTTAGTGTTTTTCTGCTGACCATGAAAGTATACTATCTGTCTTCTGCTATCTAGTAAGCGGACCTCAAATTTGCTAAGACTATTTTCCTGCTGCGTTTGTTGTTTCATCTGAACTCACCGTCATTATATGTGGGGGGCTACTGTCTTCTTTGGAATATTTCTCTAGAGGTGAGCCAGGTCTTATATTTCCCTCTGCTAGCTATTTAGGTCTTAGGCCAGAGCTGGGCATCTAGCGTTAAATAGGAAATGCTACCTGGCTATTTCTAGTTGCGCGGCAGGCTTAGTTCATGGTCAGTATAGTTCCATCTTCCGAGAGCTTGTCCCTCTATAGGCTTGCTATGATCTCTGCCTGCAGAGATCATGACAATAATCCACTGAGCTGTACAATTGTTTTTTCTTCCAAATATGATGGAATCTACAACAGGGGCTTTAATGTAGATGAAACCAAAGACTTAGAAGAAGATGAAGAAATAGACGTAACCCCTTCCAAAGCCCGAGACATTATATAATAAAGTAAAACACACAGACATGCATTTAAAGGGGTTGTCTATTACATTTAATGTTCCTCTATTAAACTACCTACTGTATTCCTAATGTGCCTAAACTGCCCTATGAGGAAAGCCTTTCACTCCTGTTAGGTTGATGTTCTTTCCAAGATGGGGAGAAGTAAGGAGAAAGCTTCAGACGGAGACAAGGAAACATGAAAGGAGGGTGTCGTGATAGGAAGGGACAGAGGAGGAACAAATTGTATTTATAAAAGGTAATGAACTGGTTTTTTTCAACTGAGTTTATTTTAACAATCTAGATTAGGAGTCAAAGAATTGAATGAAGTGGACAACCTCATTAATGTTTCTAGGTACACAGTGTAATAAATTGCAGATAGGCTAAAACTCAAACCTTGGGGTTGAAAATCTCAATTTACCTGTAAACTATAGAGCAAGTTACCTTTTAAGATTGAGAGTATCAAAGTTGTCCTCATTGACCATTTGTTTGCCAACATCTCGGACTTCATAGTCACCTTTCAGATAAACTTGAGACAGCTGATGTTCAGTTGTGGTATTCCAGTCCTGAATAAAATAATACAAATTATGACAATTGGTCACATTTTTTATATTTTAATAGACTTGTTTTTTCAACTTGTATTTTGTCCATGTTCAAATTTGCCACATAGTAATTTGTAAAATCCAAAATTTTTAAAAGATTTATCTAACTTCATTGGAAAGTCATAACTCAAGACCAAAACGTTTATAGTGCTGATAATGACAGGAAGGCAGTCACTTTAGCGGGGTTCTCCAAAAATGTAATTAAATACCCATAATCACAGAATTCAAATGGCAGCCAGTTCTGGTCACATGTCAGGACGTGCAGCAGTCATAAAACCAGTATCGTAAGCACATATACCTCAGAGAGCCGAGGAGAAGGGCTGTGACGAGAAAAAAATAAATCTTTCATGCTCAGTCATGTGGGAAGATTTATTTTCTCTCGCATCTGAGCCCTTCTCCGAAGTTCACTGAGATGTGAGCTTACAATAATGATCTTTTGACTGCAACCGGATAAGTGATTAGATAGGGCTGCCATTTGAAATACATGTTGGAGGCCATTTTAATATAGAATTTTATTGTTTGAAGCCAAACTACTATAGTATGAACACTTGTTACCCATTCGCCCATACAAACATGCCAGCAATCATCCAACCAATGAGCAAAATGTTCATTTATCAGGAAAAATAATTTTTATATATGCACAAAATTCATGGTTATTGGCAGCACATTGACCAATGTAAACAGGTGAAGAATTGTACACAACATAATAGCGTAAGGGACTTGAACAATCATATTAGTAATCATCCTGTGTCCATCACTGTTCCTTTGGCCTGTTTAATGCAGTAAACAACGACATATCAGCTTGCATATAGCCGACTGGGGGTTGTTTAACAGTTTGGATTGGCAAGTCTACATGGAAAATAAGCCTACAAAACGACACTTTCCATGATTCTTCTTTTCCTCCCAGTTGCAGTGTACAGACCATACCTCATCTGACAGATCTCTGCAACTAAACCCTTTAAATTATCTTCTTTTTTTGTGTAATGGCCACTGATGCATAGGAACTATTACATGACCTGAAGTTTATTTTATAGAACTGGGTGCACCATGGAAATGTCATGTGAAGAATATTTTATACAAGTCAATATCGACACTTTAACAAGCCTTGCAATATTAGTTAGGATAAAAGCCAAATCAGAATCCCAATTTGCAGGCACTAGAGTTCAAGTCCTCTTCCACTTGACCTGGCTTGTCAATCTCCACAAGGAGTAACCTTATCCCTTAGTTCCCAGCCTTAAGCCCCCGTCTCACTAAGCGAGATCGCTAGCGAGATCGCTGCTGAGTCACAAGTTTTGTGACGCAACAGCGACCTCAGTAGCGATCTCGCTATGTGTGACACGTAGCAGCGACCAGGCCCCTGCTGTGAGATCGCTGGTCGTGTCGGAATGGCCTGGACCTTTTTTTGATCGTTGAGGTCCCGCTGGGTAGCACACATCGCTGTGTTTGACACCTTACCAACGACCTCGTTGACGACTCAGACACTGAATCGTCATAATAGCTCCCATGTGACATCGTTGTACAGGTCGCTACAGGTCGCTGGTGAGATGTCAAACAGTGAGATCACAGCTGCGATCGTTGGAGATCTCACTGTTTGACATCTCACCAGCGACCACATAGCGACGCAGCAACGATCCCTGACAGGTTGTATCGTTGTCGGGATCGCTTTAGCGTCGCTAAGTGAGACGGGGCCTTTAGCCTTTAACCTAGCCGAATCAGATCTCATACTCTACACTGCCGAGGGGCAGTACACCAAAACACCATGTCTGCAAATTGAGATTCTGGTTTGGCTTTTATCCTAAGTCATATGGCAAGGCTCGTTAAAGAGTCGATATCAACTTGGAGGATTGCTACTTCCAATAGGTCCACTAGACTTCAAGTCCTCGTCCTCTCTGAAGAGACCATTTGCATATTTAATATAGAGGAGTGCTTCTCAAACTGTGAGGTGATGTGCCCTGTAGTTAATGAGGCTCAGTTCTGTAGGAGCTTTCGCAGAAGTTTTTTCTATGGCTACATATATATGGTTTACCAGCATAATTCACTCCTTTTGCGCCCTTTAACTCCTTCATGCTAGACATGTTTTTGTTTTTTCCCTGCTCCAAGAGCTTTAACTTTTCTATACCCCCATCAGCACAACTGTATGAGGGCTTGCTTTTGGCAGGACAAGTTGCATTTTCTATTGACGCCATCAATAAGCAATTCAGTGAAAAGCTGAAAAATGTCAAATAGGGTAAAAAAAAATTGCAAAAATTTTAACTTTGTTTATTGGGTTTCATTTTCACAGCATTCATTGTGTAGTAAACATTAGTTGGAAATATAATTCTTCAAGGCAGTAATGTTTGCAATGCCAAACATATTTAAAAAAAATGCTGACGTGTTTCGATTTGTGTTGGCATTTTCTAAGATCTATGACTTCTTATTTTTCAGTTGATGGAGCTGGGTGAAGGCTTTTTTTTAAAATGGAGAACTGTATTTTTTTATTGGTACCATTTTGGGGTATATACAATGTTTTGATAATTTATTACTGCATTTTTTGAGGGAGATGTCGTGACCAAAAAAATTGAATTTCTGAGGTTTCGATTTTTTATTTCAAATTTTGCAGAATTAAACACACGAGTTAATTACTTTAATATTTTTCATAGCTCAGGGTCTTATGCAGCGACACCAAATATATTTATTTTTATTTCTGAATTGGGAAAAGGGAGGATATATATATATATATACACACACACACACACACACACACACACACACACACACACACACAGCTCTGGTAAAAGATAAGGGACCACTGCAATATTTTTCAGTTTGTCTGATTTTTGAGTAAAATGTAACTTGTTCTTTTATTCTATAAACTACTGACAACATGTCTCCAAAGTTCCAAGCAATAAATTTTGTATTTATTTTCTGAAAATGAGAAATGGTCAAAATAGCAAAAAAATGCATTGCTTGCAGACCTCAAATAATGCAAAAAAAAAAAAAAAGTTCATAATCATTTAGAAACAACAACACTAATGTTTTAACTCAGGAAGTCTTAGCATACTTTCCACCAGTCTTTCACACTGCCTTTGGGTGATCTTATGCCACTCCTGGTACAAACATTTAAGCAGTTCTTCTTTGTTTGATGGCTTGTGACTATCCATCTTCCTCTTGATTATATTCCAGAGGTTTTCAATGGGGTTCAGGTCTGGAGATTGGGCTACCCATGACAGGGATTTGATGTGGTGGTCCTTCATTCACACCTTGATTGACCTAGCTGTGTGGAATGGGGCATTGTCCTGCTGGAAAAAAAATCAGTCCTTAGAGTTGGGGGATCATGCCTTAGCAGAAGGAATCAACTGTTTTTCCAGGATAACCTTGTATGCGGCTTGATTTATATGTCCTTCGCAAGGATTAACCTGCCCAATTCCAGCCTTGCTGAAGCATCCCCAGATCATCACCGATCCTCCACCAAATGTCACAGTGGGTGCAAGACACTGTGGCTTGTACGCCTCTCCAGGTCTCCATCTAACCATTAGACGACCAGGTGTTGGGCAAAGCTGAAAATTAGACTCATCAGAGAAGATTACCTTACTCCAGTCCTCTATGGTCCAATCCTTATGGTCTTTGGCAAGCTTCAGTCTGGCTCTCCTTTGCTTCTCATTGATGAAAGGCTTTTTTCTAGCTTTACATGACTTGAGCCCTGCCTCTAGGAGCCTGTTACGAACTGTTCTTGCCGCAAACTTCACCCCAGCTGCCATTTGCCATTCCTTTTGTAGATCTCTTGATGTTATCCTGCAGTTGCTGAGTGACATTTGAATAAGATGGCATTCATCCCGGACAATGGAGAGTCTTTTTTGCCTTCTGCCAGTCTGTAGCTTTGTTGTCCCCAATGTCTGCTGCTTGGCCTTGTTGTAATGGAAGCCATCTTAGAAATTTTAAGGATAGAGGCAACATGACGCTCACTGTGTCCCTCTGCTTGTAAAGCCAGAACTGAGCCCTTCTTTTCCTCACTCAAGACTTTTCTTTTCAACTTATTTGGCATGTATAGTTATTTTTTCATTCCTATTACTTTTGGGATATTACTAGCAGTTGTTTTACCATCCAACTTGTCCTATTTCAAGAGGACTGTGAACACCACAGCAATGTGGGAACCACTCATGGCAGTGAGTGTTGGGTGTCAGCTGATCACCCTGCGGCGATCGAGTGCGCATACAGCTACTGGACATACTCAGTACATCAAAGGTCGTGAAGCACTTCCCAACCAGGACGTACTGAGTAGGTCGTAAAGGGGTTAATATGACTCATTTCACTATAACCTTTCAGTGTAAACAGGCTGCCAATCACCTGACGAGCCAGCAAAACGCTCGTTCATTGGGTCAATTGATCTTTTGTCTAGTGCAAAAAAAAAAAGTCATACCTCTCAGTGGAGCCTCATCTGTGAAAACAGGACTCACACTGCCAAGAACTATGGCAGCCCATGTGCACCGAGTGATCTATTCCTGATCGCTTCTTGTGCATTGTTTACCGCGCTCTGCCAGTACAAACAGGCTGTTAAACGACCAACAATTACTAAATGTTATATGATCAGCTGATGCCAACGGTGCCCCCAACAGACCTCTTACAATCAGAGGCATACATTGAAATCATTGGGCCCCACAGAAGAAGTCCTAAATGCCTTAGCAGTATGCCACTGCTTACAATATAGTTGCTGTAGTTCCATCATGGTGAGCATTGTTAGACGGCAGGAATAGCACTATGTGCAACACTAACTCCCCCCCCCCCACACACACACACTAATAGAACTGATAATGCAGGCTACAATTCTTATCTTTTGTAAATACAATCCAAAATTTGTGAAAACCCATTAAAAGGGGCATGTTACTGGTATCAGTCCTAGTACTGACATCTGGGCAGGGTCAAATATAGCTTTATTTACATAAACCAAGAAAAAAAAACACCTTAATCTACTTATAGTAATAAATTATACTCACTTCACTGGTGTTGTTTCCTAATCGTCTATAGGTAGATTGAGACAAACTCTTCTTACCTAGCGGAGCTTCAGTGACATCATAATCTTTAGGTTCAGCTTCACGACTCTGATGCCTAAGCAACAATAAAAAAAAATAAAAAAAAATTGACAAACATTACTTATTTCTTTGTAAAATACTGAGCAGTTTTAAAGATTTACAGTTACTGTCATGAAACATCATACATATACTGTAAAATAGTATAGTTTTGTCTGAATAAAGCACTGGATATAAATATGGTGAGCACCTCATGGGTCTAGGTCTGTAGTCTACAAGAATCACAAGCATTTACAGAGCAAAGCAGCTCACCAAGTGAAAAAAGCAACCTTTCATAAAAGCCCGGGGAGCAAGTATTTTTGATCGGTATTTGTAAGCCAAAACCAGCAGTGTCTCCAAAACACAGAACAGGTGTCAGTCTTTCAATTACTGTATAGTTTCCACTCCTGGTTTTGGCATTCGTACAATGATGCAGAATACTGACCAAGTACTGAGGTGTGACTAAGGCCGGCGTCACACTAGGCGTAAGACAATACGGTCCGTTTTTTACGGCCGTAATACGCAGAAAAGTCCCCAAAATAGTGATCCGTATGTCATCCGTAGGCAGGGTGTGGCAGCGTATTTTGCGCATGGCATTCTCCGCATGTAATCCGTATGGCATCCGTACTGCGATATTTTCTCGCAGGTTTGCAAAACCGACATCTAATGGATTTATGTGCTCAAATGTTCATTAAAACATATATATATATGTCATTGAGACACATATATATATATTCTGTATTTATATTTAATTCAGTGCGAGATATGTGAAAAGCCAGTAATTCAATTGCCGGCTTTTCATTTCTCCTTCCCAAACTCGACAGGGTATGAGACATGGTTTACATACAGTAAACCATCTCATATGCCTTTTTTTTTTTTGCATATTCCACACTACTAATGTAAGTAGTGTGTATGTGCAAAATGTGGGCACTCTAGCTTGTAAAATAAAGGGTTAAATGGCGGAAAAAATTGGCGTGGGCTCCCGCGCAATTTTCTCCACCAGAGTGGTAAAGCCAGTGACTGAGGGCAGATATTAATAGCCTAGAGAGGGTCCATGGTTATTGGCCCCCCCCCTGGCTACAAACATCTGCCCCCAGTCACCCCAGAAAAGGCACATCTGGAAGATGCGCCTATTCTGGCACTTGGCCACTCTCTTCCCACTCCCCTGTAGCGGTGGGATATGGGGTAATGAAGGGTTAATGTCACCTTGCTATTGTAAGGTGACATTAAGCCAGATTAATAATGGAGAGGCGTCAATTATGACACCTATCCATTATTAATCCAATAGTACGAAATGGTTAATAAAACACACACACATTTTTAAAAAGTATTTTAATGAAATAAAGACACAGGTTGTTGTAATATTTTATTATACTGGTAATCCACCTGAAGACCCTCGGGTTCTGTAACAAAGGAAAACTAAAAAAACAACAATATCTCATACCTTCCGTCGTTCAGGTCAAGTCCCACGAAGTAAATCCATCTGAAGGGTTTAAATCATTTTACAGCCAGGAGCTGTGCTAAAGCAGTGCTTGTGCCTGTAAACCCCCCGGGAATGAATGGATTGCAGGGGAATGACCTGTAGTTACCTTGAGCTGCGGTGATGCGCCCTCTGCTGGATGTCCTCATGAACTGGAGCCTGGTAAAAGTTCCCACGCTCGAGTTCATATGAGGATATCCAGCAGAGGGCGCATCACCGCGACTCAAGGTAACTACAGGTCATTCCCCTGCAATCCATTCATTCCTGGGGGTTTTACAGGCACGAGCACTGCTTTAGCACAGCTCCTGGCTGTAAAATGATTTAACCCCTTCAGATGGATTTACATCGTGGGACTGACGGAACGACGGAAGGTATGAGATATTGTTGTTTGTTTTGTTTAACTTTGTTACAGAACGAGGGTCTTCAGGTGGATTACCAGTATAATAAAATATTACAACAACCTGTGTCTTTATTTCATTAAAATAGTTGTAAATAATGTGTGTGTTTTATTAACCATTTCGTACTATTGGATTAATAATGGATAGGTGTCATAACTGACGTTTCTCCATTATTAACCTGGCTTAATGTCACCTTACAATAGCAAGGTGACATTAACCCTTCATTACCCCATATCCCACCGCTACACGGGAGTGGGAAGAGAGTGGCCAAGTGCCAGAATAGGCGCATCTTCCAGATGTGCCTTTTCTGGGGTGGCTGGGGGCAGATATTTTTAGCCAGGGGGGGGCCAATAACCATGGACCCTCTCTAGGCTATTAATATCTGCCCTCAATCACTGGCTTTACCACTCTGGCGGAGAAAATTGCGCGGGAGCCTACGCCATTTTTTTCCGCGATTTAACCCTTTATGTTACAAGCTACAGCGCCCAAATTTTGCACATACACACTACTAACATTAGTAGTGTGGAATATGCAAAAAAATAAAGGGATATGAGATGATTTACTGTATGTAAACCATGTCTCATATCATGTCGGGTTTGTGAAGGAGAAATGAAAAGCCGGCAAATGAATTTCCGGCTTTTCTATAGAACACTGCTGCGTATTTCTCGCAAGTCACACTGCTGGTCCGTGTGTAACCCGTATTTTCCTCGCCCCCATAGACTTTCACTGGCGATTTTTTTGCGCATTACGGTGACAAACGCAGCATGCTGCGATTTTGTACTGCCATAGAAGACCGTATAATACGGATCAGTAAAATACGGCTGATAGGAGCTGGGCCATAGAGAATCGTTGGGCCGTGTGTTATGCGTATTTTACGGGTGTATTTTCTGCGCTCATACGTCCGTAAAACTCGCCAGTGTGACGCCGGCCTAAGTCCTCCTTAACACGTCCTGATATTTCCGATAATGGAAAAAACAGTACCAGTGATATCAATGTCCATGTGTACGATCCATGTGCTATCCATGTATCCGTATGTACCATACGTGTGGCATCCGTTTGCATAATTAGTGCCATGCCTGTGTATTTTACTGTACATGTATTTAGCTAATAAAAAATAAATTGAAAAAATTGTTTTTAATCCCCTTATTTTTAATAATCAGCTAAGGGAAAGTAGACAGCTGTCAGCTTGTCTCATTGTGCTGGGAAGGGCCCAATAACCATGGAGCTTCCCAGCCCATTAATACCAGCTCACAGCTGTCTGCTTAGTCTTTACTGGTTATTAAAAATGGAGGGACTCTAAATAAAATGACATGGGGCCCCCCTATTTTAATAACCAGCAAAGGTTAAGGAGACAGTTGCAGGCTGATATTAATAGGCTGGGAAGGTCCATGGTTATTGGGCCCTTCCCAGCCTAAGACCAGCCCTCGACAGCCCCAGAAATGGTGCATCCATTAGATGCGCCAATTCTGGCACTTAGCCTCGGCTATTCCCGATTGCCCTGGATCAGTGGCAATCAGGATAATGGGAATGTGGCGTTGATGTCAGCAGCTGGTGCTTACATCAAGCCCTGTGGTTAGTAATGGAGAGGTGTCTGTGAGACACCCCCCATTACTAACCCTGTAGTCAAAAGAAAGAAACATATACGCAAAAGTCCTTCATTTGTAAAAATCAGTTCCCCAAAATATTCCTCCTTCATCCATTTACTAAAAAAAAAAAATAAGTCCACACCAGTCTGCTGTAATCCACATTGAGCTCCTACAATGATTCCCGCCTTTTTAGTCCAGTGTATGGAGTACTGTTCACCAAACGAAGCTCCAAAGACTAGAGCAACAGCCACTGCCAGTTCTCACGCTGCACCCTTCAAGAACCCGGCTGCTGTGACGAGTGGTGACGTTAGTAAGGTTACCACAGTTCACATCTGACGAGTAACAGGGAGGGCAACGCGAGAGCTGGATTGATGAGCAGAGACGTCAGCGCTCATCATTCTGGCTCTCGCACTGCGCTCATGAGAGCCGACGGCTGTGAATTGAGGTCCTCTCTTTTTATAACTAGTAAAGGCTAAGCAGTAAAGGCTAAGCAGACAGCTGTTAGCTGATATTAATAGTCTGGGAAGGTCCATGGTTATTAGGCCCTTCCCAGCATAATAAGACCAGCTTAGTTGTCTGCTTTCACTTAGCTGGTTATTAAATATAGGGGGGACCCCACACCATTGTATTCAATTATTTATTGCTAAATACATGTACGGTTAAATATATAATTAGTTCCGTGATTGTGTACCTCAGGAACACCTTTCTATCTACCTATTTATCATTTTTTCTCTATCTTTGCACATCTAACACCTAAACAATGGTCATTTCTATTCCAGTATGTGTCCCGCTGATGTTGCACACAGATGTCACAAGTATGTTACATATGGTCACACGGGTGGCACACATGGATGTGGATAGCACCAATACTGGTTTTCCCAGTACCAGAAATATCAGGACATATGAAGGAGGCCTAAGGCTGTGTGTCCACAATGAGTTTCTGGTGATCTTTTTACGCTGCATATTTTTGCTACAACAAAAATGCATCATCTTGCAGTTCCCGAAAAGTGGATGGGATTTATAGAAATCTCCTGACCACTGTGTTTTTTTAATCTTTGTGCAAACTGACCCGCATTGCGTGTTTCAAATCTTCAACATGTCAATGTCTCTTGGAGGTATCCTGAGTTTTATGTGTGGATTTTTGCCATCGACTTGTATTGTATATTTGGAAAATCAGCAGATAAAAAAGATACGTGTTTTAAATGTGTTTACAAGGAACAAATGCATGAAAAATACATGTAATATGCACATGCCTATCAGTAAAGTTTTCTCAGTCAAATGACAGGAAGTATATAAAACAAAGTACCGTAGCTTTATTTAAAAGCATGACATGCCCCCCCCCAAAAAGAGACAAAAAACACAGCGTCAATAACGCATGCAATAAAATTGTGGTCAAAGGTCAAATTAGCATGTGTTCAGCTGCAAGATGGCTTCCAGCCAACCGTTGGAAGTCATCCTGTGTAATAGACTCCCTCTCCCTTAGGCCAGTCTCACACGTCCAGATAATTCCGGTACCGGAAAAAAACGGTACCGGAATTATCCGTGTCCGTGTGCCCGTGCGTTTCTGTGGCACATCAGTGTGGCACACGTGTGCCTCCCGTGTGCCCACTGGGTACCACACGCACCGTGCAGGAGAGACAGCGCTAAAGTTTAGCGCTGTCCCCTGCATCGTGCTGAAGCCGCGATTCATATCTTCTGTGCAGCAGCGTTTGCTGTAAAGAAGATATGAATAATCCATTTTTTTAGTGGTATTTCCTGTTTAAAATAAAGCTCCATGTCCCCACCCCCTGTGCGCCCCCCCGCTGTTCGGAAAATACTCACCCGCCTCCCTCGCAGCGTCCTGTCCTGGCCGCAGCTTCTCCTGTATGCGGTCACGTGGGGCCGCTCATTTACAGTAATGAATATGCGGCTCCACCCCTATGGGAGGTGGAGCCGCATATTCATGACTGTAATCGGCGGCCCCACGTGACCGCATACAGTAGAAGGTGCGGCCAGGACAGGAAGCAGCGACAGCCAACGAGGGAGCCGGGTGAGTATTTTCAGAACAGCGGGGGGGGGGGGCGCACAGGGGGTGGGGACATGGAGCTTTATTTTAAACACGAAATACCACTAAAAAAATGGATTATTCATATCTTCTTTACAGGAAAGGCTGCTGCACAGAAGATATGAATGGCGGCTTCAGCACCATGTGGGGGGGACAGCGCTTACTGGAGCGCTGTCTCCTGCACGGCACACGGAGAGAACGTCCGTGTGCGGTACGTGTTTTACACGGACCCATTGACTTTAATATGGATCAGTGTAATACGTGCGCTCCCACGAACACTGACATGTCTCCGTGTTTGGCACACGGAGACACGGTCCGCAAAAAATCAATGACATCTGCACAGATGCAATGATTTTAATGTGTCTACGTGTGTCAGTGGCTCCGGTATGTGAGGAAACTGTCACCTCACGTACCGGAGCCACTGACGTGTGAAACCGGCCTTAGGGAATCGCTGTGCAACAAGTAGAATCATTAATCAGTAAGGTGTGCTACTAGTGAATTATGTTCCTTGTGCCTGCTGCGGCCAGTGTTCTGAACATTTTCCCCTGGTCCCCTGTGGCCAGTGTCCTGAAACTGTATCCCTGTTCCCAGTCCTGTATCCGTAGTCCCCTGGTCCCAGGGTGGCCAGTCCTGTATCCAAAGTCACCTGGTCCTGGAGCGGTCAGTCCTTGAAACCTCGTCCCCTGGTCCAGGAGCTACCATGCCTAAATCTCGTCCCCTGGTCCACGTACTGCCAGTGCCTGAATATTGTTCCCTGGTCCGTGTGTGCCAAACCCATATCAGTATTCCAAACTGGCGTGTCTAAACCGAGCCCGAATCCATGTCAGTAATCATTCTGTAGAGGTGCCAGAACTTACTAGTCTGAACATTGCCCTAGCCCAAACCAGTGTCAGTGTACCTGACCCCTGGGGGTCAGCATCTGCAATATCAGGCTCTGCCCAAGAGTCGTACTTGATAGCTACCTGCAGCCCAGTCTGTCTCCACCATCAGGAGCTCCAGTGAACACCAGGTAGCCGCTTAGCTATGCCCATTCCTGGGCAGGCCCAGCCCTGTGGTACAGTGGGTCCTGAAATCCATATGTGCCACCATTTTGCGTAATACACAGTAGACGATTGGCTGAAACCATTGATATCGGCAGTTTTGTGGGATGTTAATCTAATGCGTATGGTGGCATAAGGAACCTTGTGCTCGGAAGAGCCATCTCTTTAGTTTTCTGCTAATTTCTGCTAGGTTTACAGAATCTTCTCGAGTACTCTGGTTGGGGCCACCCTTCTACTCACAGGTTCTCTGGCTAGTTAGGGCCGTCATGCAAAGCAGCAACACTGTGTGAAGAAGGATGCCCTGGTCTGCACTGCGCGCCCACAGTGCTATAAGGATCTCATCTGCACATAACACAAAAAATGTTTTCTTGAAAGTCATCCAGTTAATTTTTATACTAAAGCTATTTTTATACTAAAGCTATGGCTACTATTAGAGCAAAGTCCCCTAGAAGGACCGATGCTTTGTTTTCAGAGCCAACAGACTCCCTTTTAAAGCGAACACAAAAGTTCAAATACAGATACCATATTATATTAGAAGAGACAGTCCCGAGGTCATCAGCCAGGACTAAAATGGGCAGTATCCAATGGAGCTCCCAAACAACATGTATCTACCAAAAAATGGAGCATATAACCACCAAAAAAAAGGTATCATAAAAAATACATTCTTATTTCAAAATCAATTATGACACATAACAAATATAAATCAAAGAGTAATCATTTAGACCACAAAATACACAAATCGAAATTCTCAATTTCCTATAAAAAAATAAACATAATAGTCGTAGTCACGACCTTACAATTTTAAGCTATTAAAATATTATGTTACTTATCATTTAATATAAAAAGCTGTTTTTTTCTGCACAGCATTTGGTTAAATTAAATGGCGTTCAAAGATACAAAAAACAATTACAACTCGTGGCAATGGCAATCGAAAAATAAAAAAGTAAAAAATGTCTTCATTGGGAAGGGACAACTATCCAACTAGTCAAGGTAGGGGAGTATACCAAGAAACAACTCTCAAAAGAACAAACCTACCCCTAAAAACATTAATCTTTATTAATATTCAATTTTGATACAAAAACAAATCCCTATAAAAACATCCCAGTTAGGGAACCACAGGTTTCTAGGGTTAGGGACTCCACTGATCTATCTCCAATATCAGTATCAGGAAAATAACTCAATAGAAAAAATCAGCAAAAATGTGAAAAAAATCCAAAAAAATCAAAAGACATGAAAAAAACATAAAAAATCAAAATACAGTATGCCTATATTGGCCCTCATGTGCCCTAAGGTCTAATGCCCTTCCTTACAGCGGAGGTTGGCACCCTAAATAGTCGACATGGCGCCCCCGCTCACCGACGGCTGTCCCTTCTTTCCCTAAATGGCCCCTAATGATCTACAAAACCACAGACAAATACAACATAAAATATGGATCAATACAGATCCATAAACACACCCTAATAGTGATGCACCTGATATCCTGCACCCTCTAAGATAAATCTATAGTGAGCTTAACAATAAACCACAAAATTTGCTATATACCAGATGTGTGGTTTATATAGACATAGAGCTGTACCTAGATTGTTACAGATGGCTTATGTTCAGTCAAAACCTAGTAATGTGGTGGATATGTAATGTAATCCATATAGACAAAATGCCCGTGATTTGTATGAATACTCAATATGCCTCTATCCTATCAGCACCCCTATACCATAAAGATTTATTCAAGGTGCAGGCTTAAATTATTCAAAAGCTCATACATTATTTAGAAAAAATGTTATAGATGAAAAAATGTCCATCATATATCACATAGGGAATAATCACCCACTATACCAAATATATATTAGTTATTTTGGGCACTTCACCTCCACATACCCCCTCTTTATGTCTCTCATGGGTCATCCATATGTTATATGCATCACTCTCATTTGTCAGATAAAGTGCTCCATATGCCAATAGTTCTATCATCAGACAATGCCAATAATATTTATCAACTTAGCTCCTTCTTCATCAGATATTCCCTCATGGCCGCCACCGTAATCTGTCGGCTCCTGTACACGCTGTCCCGACGCGTTTCTCCCCCGTTTAGTTCATCCAGGGGTTCATCAGGGGACTTTAAATCACTGCACCGCAATAGGTTATCGAGCAACACGGAGGCATCAAGGTACTGAGTTCCGTAGTCTGTGCTGTCTTTAACTCTCTCCCCTCATTTATATAACAAACCCTTTGACGCTCCACCCACCTATATCAGGCAGCGGCGTCTTCCCAGAATCGGCGCCATGGTACATGTGTTCTACATTCCAGCAGGAGGTATGGTGGCCTACAGCGTTCAACCGCCTCTGCTGATGACGTGCCTTGGACCGCAGCGGCGCGTATTCATGACACGACTGCAGTGCTGCAACGCACAGCCATATCTGAACCTACTGCGCAGCCGCAGAGTAATAACGGCCAACTGCTATGTTTAATACTTATATCTATTATAAAACTTCTAGATGACATTTGCGGCTATACCTACCCGCATAGTGGATCTATTATTTACCCAAATCAGATATCTACTCCACACCTCATAGTTATGTAAACCACCCTCTAATTTATGTACACATACATTCATGCATGCTCTGTCCATGTAACCGGGTTAACCCATAACCTATCAACACGGGAGGATACGGTGGTGTTCAAGGACGGGGATGTCATCTGGGGCCCCAAGATACAATTCTGGGGCCGATATATAGATGACATCCTCGTCCTTTGGTCAGGAAATGTGCAACAATTTGCCTCTTTTGTCCAGCAGCTCAATATTAATGACTTGGGCCTAAAATTCACGTATGAGGTGGGTGGCGATAGGATTGCTTTTCTGGATGTGGCCATCACCATACAATCAGATGGCTCTTTAAGAACCTCGATCTTTAGAAAGCCTACGGCTACAAACAGTTTATTGAGATGGGAAAGTCACCATTCTGTCCCTCAAAAGCAGGGCATCCCTAAAGGGCAGTTTCTTCGTCTTAGGAGAAACTGCTCGGGAACAGCAGATTTCCGCAATAGGGCATGTGACCTTACAAAAAGATTTAGAGATCGAGGGTACCCAGGACCAGTGATAAAGAGAGCATATGAGAATGCACTTAGGACCGAGAGGACATCTCTACTGACCACTAAGAAGGAACAGGATCCAGAGTCACTTACTAGACTGATAGGCACCTTTGATGACCAAAACCCTACAGTTATGCACATCCTCAGAAAACACTGGAACATATTGAGAACTGATTCTGATATTGCTAAATGGATTACACCAAGACCGTCAGTGACATTCAGACGTGGTAAATCAATTAAGGACCAACTAGTTAACAGTCACTTTGCCCTCCCCAAAAAACAAGGGACATGGCTCGAGAATAGAGCCATAGGGACCTTTAAATGTGGGCATTGTAGCTTCTGTCGGTATGTTACACCTTCCAATACGTTCACAAGTGTAACGACTAAGAGGACGTATAACAATAAGCAATTTGCAAATTGTAAAACAGTAGGTGTTGTATATCTGTGCACATGCTCTTGTCCACTAAATTATATTGGTAAAACAAAGAGACAGTTTAAGATTCGGATTGGAGAGCATCTGGGAGATATACGCAACAAAAGAGAGACACCTTTGGCGCGTCATGTGAACCTGCAACATGGGGGGGATCTGGGGTCTATTGGGTTCAGGGTGATAGAGGTGGTGGAACCGTCGGTCCGCCTAGGAGATTGGGACAAGAAAATTCTGCAGAGAGAAACGAGATGGATATTCTGGATGGATAGTATCCATCCAAATGGTCTGAATGAACAGTTGACCTTCTCGAGCTTCATTTAGGACATAATGGTGAGCACATCTCCCATTACAGGAAACAATATAGCCTATATGTACATATTACTGGTGAGGTATCTAGGTAAAGGCAGGTGGTGGTAGTTACCCCTGTTAGGAACATCCTTTAGAGATAATGTAAGGTAAAAAGGGTAGAATCTTATCCTAAAACTATACTGGTAACTCATATCCCCGTGTTGATAGGTTATGGGTTAACCCGGTTACATGGACAGAGCATGCATGAATGTATGTGTACATAAATTAGAGGGTGGTTTACATAACTATGAGGTGTGGAGTAGATATCTGATTTGGGTAAATAATAGATCCACTATGCGGGTAGGTATAGCCGCAAATGTCATCTAGAAGTTTTATAATAGATATAAGTATTAAACATAGCAGTTGGCCGTTATTACTCTGCGGCTGCGCAGTAGGTTCAGATATGGCTGTGCGTTGCAGCACTGCAGTCGTGTCATGAATACGCGCCGCTGCGGTCCAAGGCACGTCATCAGCAGAGGCGGTTGAACGCTGTAGGCCACCATACCTCCTGCTGGAATGTAGAACACATGTACCATGGCGCCGATTCTGGGAAGACGCCGCTGCCTGATATAGGTGGGTGGAGCGTCAAAGGGTTTGTTATATAAATGAGGGGAGAGAGTTAAAGACAGCACAGACTACGGAACTCAGTACCTTGATGCCTCCGTGTTGCTCGATAACCTATTGCGGTGCAGTGATTTAAAGTCCCCTGATGAACCCCTGGATGAACTAAACGGGGGAGAAACGCGTCGGGACAGCGTGTACAGGAGCCGACAGATTACGGTGGCGGCCATGAGGGAATATCTGATGAAGAAGGAGCTAAGTTGATAAATATTATTGGCATTGTCTGATGATAGAACTATTGGCATATGGAGCACTTTATCTGACAAATGAGAGTGATGCATATAACATATGGATGACCCATGAGAGACATAAAGAGGGGGTATGTGGAGGTGAAGTGCCCAAAATAACTAATATATATTTGGTATAGTGGGTGATTATTCCCTATGTGATATATGATGGACATTTTTTTCATCTAAAACATTTTTTCTAAATAATGTATGAGCTTTTGAATAATTTAAGCCTGCACCTTGAATAAATCTTTATGGTATAGGGGTGCTGATAGGATAGAGGCATATTGAGTATTCATACAAATCACGGGCATTTTGTCTATATGGATTACATTACATATCCACCACATTACTAGGTTTTGACTGAACATAAGCCATCTGTAACAATCTAGGTACAGCTCTATGTCTATATAAACCACACATCTGGTATATAGCAAATTTTGTGGTTTATTGTTAAGCTCACTATAGATTTATCTTAGAGGGTGCAGGATATCAGGTGCATCACTATTAGGGTGTGTTTATGGATCTGTATTGATCCATATTTTATGTTGTATTTGTCTGTGGTTTTGTAGATCATTAGGGGCCATTTAGGGAAAGAAGGGACAGCCGTCGGTGAGCGGGGGCGCCATGTCGACTATTTAGGGTGCCAACCTCCGCTGTAAGGAAGGGCATTAGACCTTAGGGCACATGAGGGCCAATATAGGCATACTGTATTTTGATTTTTTATGTTTTTTTCATGTCTTTTGATTTTTTTGGATTTTTTTCACATTTTTGCTGATTTTTTCTATTGAGTTATTTTCCTGATACTGATATTGGAGATAGATCAGTGGAGTCCCTAACCCTAGAAACCTGTGGTTCCCTAACTGGGATGTTTTTATAGGGATTTGTTTTTGTATCAAAATTGAATATTAATAAAGATTAATGTTTTTAGGGGTAGGTTTGTTCTTTTGAGAGTTGTTTCTTCATTGGGAAGGGGTTATAGTGACTTGTACTTGCAGTAGGGGCCCTGAGCTGGTGTAATCGGAGAATACACGGTATACGGCCGGAGTCACACTAGAGCGTAATACGGACGAGTGCTATGCGATAAAAAAAAAAATCACATAGCACTCGGACCAATGTTAATCTATGGGGCAGCTCCTATCTTCTGTTGTTTTCTTGGGCGTATTATACGTGTGAGAGAAATCGCAGCATGCTGCGATTGTCACCGTATTACGCCCGAAATATGCCAATGCAAGTCTATGGGTGCGAGAGAAACTCGCACACCACACATATATATATAAATCTTTATATTTCATAGAGAGTTAGATAGCAAAATAGCCAATAATTCAATTGTCGGGTTCTGTAAAATCGTTGCAGAAACCGACAGGATATGACACATGGTTTACTTACAGCAAACCATTGCATATCCGTTAGATATCCTTCACTAATAATGTTAGTAGTGTGTGTGTAAAATTTGGGAGCTCTAGGTGTTAAATTAAAGGGTCACGAAAAAAACTGGCGTGGGTTCCCGCGCAATTTTCTCCGCCAGAGTGGTAAAGCCAGTGACTGAGGGCAGATATTAATAGCCAGGAGAGGGTCCATGGTTATTGGCCCCCTTGGCTACAAATATCTGCCCCCAGCCACCCCAGAAAAGGCACATCTGGAAGATGCGCCTATTCTGGCACTTAGCCTCTCTCTTCCCACTCCCCTGTAGCGGTGGGATATGGGGTAATGAAGGGTTAATGTCACCTTGCTATTGTAAGGTGACATTAAGCCTGGTTAATAATGGAGAGGCGTCAATTCTGACACCTATCCATTATTAATCCAATAGTACGAAAGGGTTAAAAATACACACACACATTAAGAATAAAGTCTTTTAATGAAATAATTACCGCAGTGAACTGACAGCGTGGGAAAATGTTCAGAAACTTTCCAACACTACACAGTTCACGTCCGGTCAGGCGGGGAGGCTGCGCAGGCAGCTTTTCATTCATTCCTCCCTGGTTTACAGCTCGGCCGGTAGCATTAGCACCGCTCGCGGTTGTAAACTATTACAATTATCGACTGAATTATCGACTATTCTGCTATCTAGCTCTGTATGAAATATAAATATATACATAGACTGTATACACGTTTTCACGAATATTTGAGCCCATGGATCCATTATATGTCCATTTTGCAAGCCGGTGAGAAAATCTCGCCACACGGATGTCACACGGATTCTTACATGAGAGAAAATCGCGTCCTCGCACTGCACACGGATGACATACGGATCACTGTTCAGGGAACATTCCTGTGAATCCTGTAAGTAAATAACGAGCCGTATTTTGATACGTTGTGTGGAACGCCCGCCTATGGCTGTATATGGAGACTGCTCGCTTGCGCCACCTATCTAGAAAAAAGCAAAATAGTGCCCACAGTGGAGCAATATATTGGCATTTCTGCAATTGTCCCTTCTGGAGCTCTACAATACACAAGTCCTTGTATCTGACAAGCAGAGGCTGGAGACCTTACTTCCTACATAGCCCCCAATATGAATCCCACCCTACAGAAGCCCTGCTGTCTCTTACCAGCCAGACACCTTGGTGGGCTTGTCATAGTGCATGTGACCGGAGCGCAGGTACAAGGAGCCCTTCCTTTCCATGGCACTGCTGCTGGGGATGAAGTCGTCCATTACATACATCGCCATATGTGTCAGGGCCACAGAGCTGCTCTCTCGTGTTCTTCCGCGCTGGAACTATTTTCTCTCAGTGAATGAGTAGAGCGTTCTCGCTGCCATAGTAACACCAACGCCTGGGGCCGCTGTGCTGTGTGATCAGTCCGCGACGGCACAGTCCCGCATTTTTCCTACTAGGAAGTAGATCAGTACGGAGGGGGACAGTGACGAGGGCCCCCCGTGCCTTTGTGAGCGAGACACTCCATTACTGGCGTGCAGCACTGAGATGGCAGCACAACAGCTGAGGCTAGGACACGTTTAGCCACTGGGTGGCAGTACTAGTCAGGGACCGATCTGATGTTATATGGGATTATATGGTAACATTGCTATCAGATGTGTCCTTGATTAATACTGCCACCTGGTGGCTAAATACCTGCGACATCCACTGTAACAAAGCAACACAATACATAGGATTTATTGGATTATTGTCATCACTCTATTTTCCTGTAGTTTCTTCCCCTTTCCAGAAATGAAATATTAGCAGCTGCATTATGTAATATAAGAAGTGCGATCGCTGCTTGTACAATATGTAAATGACCTTGTATGAATAATAAAGGTGGCGCCATGTCTGGTGGGTTTCCTCCCACACTCCAAATACATACAGGGTGTGTGAATGACAATGGGCCCCGTCTCTTCTGCTCACGGAGCCCCAGCGGCAGAGCTCTGCTGGTGCAGTAACTAAACCAAGATGCAGGTTCAGTTAAACTCTATTGCCGTGCGGGCCCGTATGGCAATAGTTAAAAGCCGCCAGCCAATCGGAGGCAGGCAGCTGACGTCAGCGCGTACGTCGCCGGCGTATGCAGGGGTGGATTAAGGGTAGCCAGGGCCCCGGGCTGTTCAGACACTGTAGGACCCCCGGTCATGTGACGGGGGGTCATGTGATACCTGAACCAGATTATTCCAGAAAAATGGCCGGGCCCTACTCTACTGTAACCTATTAAATATTTGCATACCTCCCAACTTTCGAGGAAGGGAAAGAGGGACAAAGTCAGCGGAGCGCACAGCGCGTCGCGGCAAATTTTAGGCCACACTTCTGACCACACCCATTTCACAACTAGTCACGCCCCAACCACACCCATTTAGCACTTCTGATCACAATGTTTCGTAAACAATAATTATAAACAAAAAAAAATGGCCACACATGACGCTCCATACTGCATAATGGCCACACATGACGCTCCATACTGTATAATGGCCACACATGACGCGCCATACTGTATAATGGCCACACATGATGCTCCATACTGTATAATGACCACACATGATGCTCAATACTGTATAATGGCCACACATGATGCTCCATACTGTATAATGGCCACACATGATGCTCCATACTGTATAATGGCCACACATGACGCGCCATACTGTATAATGGCCACACATGATGCTCCATACTGTATAATGACCACACATGATGCTCCATACTGTATAATGGCCACACATGACGCGCCATACTGTATAATGGTCACACATGACGCGCCATACTGTATAATGGCCACACATGACGCGCCATACTGTATAATGGCCACACATGGCGCGCCATACTGTATAATGGCCACACATGATGCTCCATACTGTATAATGGCCACACATGACGCGCCATACTGTATAATGGTCACACATGACGCGCCATACTGTATAATGGCCACACATGACGCGCCATACTGTATAATGGCCACACATGGCGCGCCATACTGTATAATGGCCACACATGACGCGCCATACTGTATAATGGCCACACATGACGCCGCCATACTGTATAATGGCCACACGACGCGCCATACTGTATAATGGCCACACATGACGCGCCATACTGTATAATGGCCACACATGACGCGCCATACTGTATAATGGCCACACATGACGCGCCTGTTGTGAATTCCGTTCTCGAACTCCCTCCTGTGGTCATGAATGGTACTTCAGTGAGTTCTGTCCTTGGACTCCCTCTGGTGGCTGTGAGTGGAGCTGCTGGTTCTGAGATTCCTTCCCCGGCTGCCCTCGTTTAGGGCTAGGCTAGGATTCTCTATTTAACTCCACTCAGATCGTTACTCCATGCCAGCTGTCAATGTTCTAGTACTGGTTCAGATCTCTCCTGGATCTTTCTGAGGACCTGTCTACTCCAGCAACAGCTAAGTTCCAGCTTGTTCATTTGTTACTTATGGTTTTTCTTGCTAAGTTCTAGTCCAGCTTGCTATCATGAAACTGCCTGGCTAGCTGGAAGCTCTGGGGGTGCAGAGTGGCACCACCGCACCGTGAGTCGGTGCGGGGGTATTTTTTGCACACTCTGCGTGGTTTTTGTAGTTTGTTGTGTTGACCTCAAAGATCCCTTTTCTATCCTCAATCTGTTTAGTTAGACTGGCCTCTCTTTGCTAAAGCCTATTTCATCCTGTGTTTGTGATTTCCTCTTAACTCACAGTCAATACTTGTGGGGGGCTGCTTTTACCTTTGGGGAAATTTCTCTGAGGCAAGTGAGGCTTTGTTTCCTTTCTTTAGGGGTAGTTAGCTCTTAGGCTGTGAAGAGGCGTCTAGGCAGAGTCAGGCACGCTCCACGGCTATTTCTAGTTGTGTTGATAGGAGTAGGGTTTCCGGTCAGCAGAGTTCCCATTTCCCCAGAGCTCGTCCCGATTCCGTGTTTAACTATCAGGTCATTCCTGGTGCACCTAACCACCAGGTCCATAACAGTACAGCTGGCCCACAAAGTGTTAATGCATCTCAATAGAGGGAAGAGAGAAGTTCTGAGACCATTTTTTTTTTTTTTTTTTGTGTGTTTTGCCTTTCTTTTCCCCTTAAACTCTGGGTGGTTCAGAACTCAGGTGTGGATCAGGCAGAGAAAATTTTGCTGGCTTTGTGTCAGGGTCAGGATGAAGCGGAGGTATATTGCCAGAAGTTCAGAAAGTGGTCTGTGCTTACTCAGTGGAATGAGTGTGCCCTGGCAGCAATTTTCAGAAAGGGTCTTTCTGAAGCCCTTAAGGATGTTATGGTGGGGTTCCCCACGCCTGCTGGTCTGAATGAATCAATGTCCTTGGCCATACAGATTGATCGGCGCTTACGTGAGCGCAAAACTGTGCACCATTTGGCGGTATCTTCTGAGCAGAGGCCTGAGCCTATGCAATGTGATAGGACTTTGACCAGAGCTGAACGGCAAGAACATAGACGTCAGAATGGGCTGTGTTTTTACTGTGGTGACTCCACTCATGCTATCTCTGATTGTCCTAAGCGCACTAAGCGGTTCGCTAGGTCTGTCACCATTGGTACTGTACAGCCTAAATTTATTTTGTCCGTTACTCTGATTTGCTCTTTGTCATCCTATTCTGTTATGGCATTTGTGGATTCAGGCGCTGCCCTGAATTTGATGGACTTAGAGTTTGCCAGGCGCTGTGGTTTTTTCTTGGAGTCCTTGCAGCATCCCATTCCTTTGAGGGGAATTGATGCTACGCCTTTGGCCAAGAATAAGCCTCAGTACTGGACCCAGTTGACCATGTGCATGGCTCCTGTGCATCAGGAGGATATTCGCTTTTTGGTGTTGCATAATCTGCATGATGTGGTCGTGTTGGGTTTGCCATGGCTACAGGTCCATAATCCAGTATTGGATTGGAAATCAATGTCGGTGTCCAGTTGGGGTTGTCAAGGGGTACATGGGGATGTTTCATTGTTGTCAATTTCTTCCTCCACTCCTTCTGAAGTCCCTGAGTTTTTGTCGGATTACCGGGATGTATTTGATGAGCCCAAGTCTAGTACCCTACCTCCTCATAGGGATTGTGATTGTGCTATTAATTTGATTCCTGGTAGCAAGTTCCCTAAGGGACGACTTTTCAATTTGTCTGTGCCAGAACACGCCGCTATGCGGAGTTATATAAAGGAGTCCTTGGAGAAAGGGCATATCCGCCCGTCGTCGTCACCATTGGGAGCAGGGTTCTTTTTTGTGGCCAAGAAGGATGGTTCTCTGAGACCTTGTATAGATTACCGCCTTCTTAATAAAATCACGGTCAAATTTCAGTACCCTTTGCCTCTACTGTCTGATTTATTTGCTCGGATTAAGGGGGCTAGTTGGTTCACCAAGATAGACCTTCGAGGGGCGTATAATCTCGTGCGTATTAAACAGGGCGATGAATGGAAAACAGCATTTAATACGCCCGAGGGCCATTTTGAGTACCTGGTGATGCCATTCGGCCTTTCTAATGCTCCCTCTGTGTTTCAGTCCTTTATGCATGACATCTTCCGAAAGTATCTGGATAGATTCATGATCGTATATTTGGATGATATTTTGGTCTCAAAATCAGTGAACATGTGGTGGCCATTAGACTATGGGGCTGTATTATATTCTATGTACTCTATAGGGCTGCATCATACTTTATGGGGGCTGCATTATACTTTATGAGGGCTGCATTATACTCTCTGGAGAACCATTGGGAGTGCATTATACTTATGGAGGCTATATGGAAGCTGCATTATACTATATGGAGGCTGCATTATACTGTATGGGGGCTGTAGTATGATATATGGGGGCTGCATTATACTCTATCAAGGACAATGGGGAGGTCGTTATACTTTGTGTACTAAATGGGAGCTGCAGCAGGGACAAAGTGAAGCAAAATAAATTTTGTCTTCCTGATTATGGTTAGAGTTAGTTATTTAATTTAAAAAATTGTTACTTAAAATAGTATTTGACAACTTGGTCAAAAAGAAAGGTCCCACCGAGATTTGAACTCGGATCGCTGGATTCAAAGTCCAGAGTGTTAACCATTACACCATGGAACCCATTATATTAACCCTATAAAACATTATTTACAACATTGACTAATCTTCTCTAATTATATATTTGTACAACAGGTTTGGTGTTGGGTGGGGCAGCAGAAGTCGCAAATTATTATAGATCTGAGCAGGCTATTTCTAGTCACCTGTGATGTCAAATCTTCCTTATGTACTGTTTTATTAAAGCTTTCCCAAATATCCATATAAGTAATGAACTGCTCACCAAATGCAAATATAGTACTGAAAACTTACATAATATTAGGATCAAATGCCTACAATATTAACCCCTTAGTGATTGAGCCAATGTTGACCTTAATGACCAAGCCAAATTTTACAATTCTGACCACTGTCACTTTATGAGGACGCTTCAATGGATCCCACTGAGTCCGAGACTGTTTTTCCATCACATATTGTACTTAATAATAGTGGTAAAATTTATTTAATATGACTTGTGTTTATTTGTGAAAAAAAATGGAAATTTGGCAAAAATGTTTAAAATTTTGCAATTTTCAAACTTAATTTTTATGTTATGATTGCACTTCTGGATTTCACTAGCTTTCACTCCTGGCACACCAAGGTGGGCATACCCACGGGACAATTTTTACGTGTTTGACGCAATTGTACCCTTGACCGTGATTTTTCACTACAGGCCCGGGACCTTATGGACCACTTTATACAAAGGGGGTATCCTAAACGTGTGATCTCCACAGCCTTCCAGCGTGCAAGACAACATGACCAGACATCACTCCTGTCACCGAAGGGATGCGGCCAAGAGGCACAAACAAGATTCATCACGGACTACAACAGCAATTGGAGGCAGGTGAGAGACATCTTATCCAGACACTGGCAGATACTTCGAGCAGACGCTCAAACGATGGAGGTTACTAGTGACAGGCCGCTATTAACAGCGAGGAGAGCACCAAACTTAAGGGATCTATTAACCAGGAGTCACTTTTCTAGACCCACAGTGAGGTTAAATAGAGGGATCATTTTAAAGGGGTCATTCCCATGTGGGGATTGCAACATCTGTCCCTACGTGGCCCCGACTCGTGATGTATTTGAGCATCCAACCAGGCATAGTAGGCATTCACTGAAGGCTTACATTAATTGCAAGTCCAGGGACGTCATTTATGCCCTTATCTGTCCTTGTGACATGATATATGTGGGACAAACGTCCCAAGAACTGAGAAAGAGGGCTCTGAAACATGTATCGACTATACATCTGTCCACCACGGACCTAAGAAAAGGAAAAACACTCACCCCAGTGGCCGCTCATTTTTTAACGGCACATGGAGGCTCCCCCTCAAATCTGAGGTTTGTGGGCTTACAGAAGATAGCCCCTAATGAGAGGGGTGGCAATAGGCGTAAACATCTTCTACAAATTGAATCCAGATGGATTTTTGAGCTTCAGTCGGTGACACCTCTAGGGTTGAATGAGGAGCTCTTATTCACGGGCTTCTTAGGTTGAATTAGAAGACGAGGGAACATGGGAATTTTTTGTTAACATATATATGTTCTCTCATATATATTTTTCCTTGCATTTATACATCTATTAGGCTTGTGGTGGAACACGTCCCATTGTATTAATATAATATCTTTGGACTTGGATATAATTCTGGACACCCATGAAGAATATAGGAGGGCTATTAGTGCCAAAAAATTCAAAGCACTTGGAAGCTTGATGGACCAGTGCACCAATCAAGGGGATGCAAGATCTACGTGGACCATAATAATGGAGGACATCGGTGGTTATTACATACAGGATATTCATGGATTTTGATATATGGACTTGTATCATAAACATGGGCCCACAAAGTTTTTTAACATACATCTGTTTCTGTATTCATCTTGTATTCCCCTATATGTCCCTCCAGAGTTGTGCCCTCTATATTGGAATAAATTCATTTGGCAGCATATTCATTTATGTTTATTATTTGTATAATTTCTTTTCATACTATTAATTGCCTATATGCTTAATTAATTAACTTCTGAATCGCTTTGGTATTATGTACCGTATATTATTTAAGTGCAATAATTTATGCATATTCATAAGAGATCTAATTCATTTTTCTATAGAATTTATATGCATGATTTCCTTAACCATGTGGATTTTTCCTTCACTAGGTAATATACCATTGGTCCCAGTGATTATTTTTTTCCCCTAATATGCGGTTGCTTGCAGGACTACTTTCCATTGCCTTTACTTCACATCTTGCCCATTTATCCCTATTCAAACAGGCGCTTGCGTTCTTTCCTCCCTCCATCTCCCGCAGCTCTCTGTCTTTTCCCTATCATTTTACTGACGCATGCGACTTAGTTGTAAATCGCAATTGCGCATGCGCAGTCATCTCCATGGAGATTGCATACACTTACGCTTTACCTTCCAGACTCCTCCACGCAGCCGGCGTGCTCCCTGACTCACACTTCCGGATCCAGCTGCCACACAGCGGTATGTCTTTAAACTTGATTGTTGTACAGATTTAAACCGGCCATACTCACCTAAGGCCGGTTTCACACGTCAGTGGCTCCGGTACGTGAGGTGACAGTTTCCTCACGTACTGGAGACACTGACACACGTAGACCCATAAAAATCAATGCATCTGTTCAGATGTCATTGATTTTTTGCGGACCGTGTCTCCGTGTGCCAAACACGGAGACATGTCAGTGTTCGTGGGAGCACACGGATTACACGGACCCAATAGAGTCAATGGGTCCGTGTAAAACACGGACCTCACACGGACGTTCTCCGTCTGGGGTCCGTGTGCGTGCAGGAGACAGCGCTACAGTAAGCGCTGTCCCCCCCACATGGTGCTGAAGCCGCGATTCATATGTTCCCTGCAGCAGCGTTTGCTGCAGAGAAAATATGAATAATAGTGTTTAAAATAAAGATCTATGTGTCCGCCGCCTCCCCACCCCCTGTGCGCCCCCCCGCTGTTCTGAAAATACTCACCCGCTCCCACGTTGGCTGTCACTCCTTCCTCTCTGCCCCGCGCTTCCTACTGTATGCGGTCACGTGGGGCCGCTCATTTACAATCATGAATAGTCGGCTCCACCCCTATGGGAGGTGGAGCCACATATTCATGACTGTAAATGATCGGCCCCACGTGACCGCATACAGGAGAAGATGGGGCCAGACCAGGAAGCCGCGACAGCCAACGTGGGAGCGGGTGAGTATTTTCAGAACAGCGGGGGGGGGGGGGGGGGGGCGCACAGGGGGTGGGAGGGCGGGGGGCACATAGATCTTTATTTTAAACACTATTATTCATATTTTCTCTGCTGCTGCAGGGAACATATGAATCGCGGATTCAGCACGATGCAGGGTACCACACGCGTGGGTACCACACGCTCCGTGTGGTACCCACTCGCCATACGGGCGGCACACGTGTGCCGCACGTATGGCCTACGTGAGTTCCCAGGCACACGGACACGGATAACTCCGGTACCGATTTATTCCGGTACCGGAATTATCTGGACGTGTGGGACAGCCCTAAAGCACACTTCCCCCTGACGAAGCTGCTGCGGCAGCGATACGCGTGGGGCTCTTTTCCCACCCCCCCACTCTGGCTTCCTCTGGTTACTCATAGCGATTATGCCAATTACATCATTTTTCTCCAGAAGCCCTTTTTGGTCTCCTTCCTCCGTGAACCGGCCATATGGTGATACTATGCATGCCTTTGGGGCTCTGTGACTCATTTAGCTGCCTTGACTACTTAGGACTATAGTATAGTGCATCACCTTGGAATCGACTATCAGGTTGTATATTTGTATGGGACCAACTCTATGGGATCCCAAACTACTTATTACACAAGAGGTTTATCTAAATTATCCTGATATAGGCTGGTCATGTAAATACAAGGGGAGGAAAGTGCTGTTGTGATTTGTATCACTATTTAGTGTTGTTATTATATATGGTGACGTTCCCCTTGGGAATACATATAAGTTGATATGGCACATGTATTTTCAGAAGTGGGGGTGCGGTTTCTGTATATTGCATGTTTTTAAATGTTTAAGGTGATTATAATAAAGGTTTTTGTATATTACTTATGTGGTTGTGCAGGCTTTTCTAGTCCAGTCTTTCTTCTGTGGTTTTGTATAGATATGGACTTGGCTCTGCACCCTTCAATGATTTCTAATTAACCGGAGTGCACCCTTTTTTGCTAAAATACTACATAGTTGTTAATTTTTATGTTATGTCAGATAAAATAGTTAATAAATAACATTTCCCACGTGTCTACTTTACATCAGCACAATTTTGGAAACATAATTTTTTCTTCTAGGAAGTTATAAGTGTTAAATTTGACCAGCGATCTCTCATTTTTCCAACATAATTTACAAAACCTTTTTTTTTTTTTTTTTTTAGGGACCGCCTGACATTTGAAGGGATTTTGGGGGCCTATATGACAGAAAATACCCAATAGTGACACCATTCTAAAAACTGCTCCCCTCGAGGTGCTCAAAACCACATTCAAGAAGTTTATTCACCCTTCAGGTGTGCAATACTATTGTAGGAACTCAAGGATTCTGATAGCATGGGGCAATGAACAGACAGAGACGGGTTTCTTAAGTGCAAATAGTGTATTTGTACAACAGCAATAACACCCAAAACAATATACTGATAACCCACAGTGTCCTGAAATGAAACGAGTCCTTGAAATATATACAGCAAATTGGCGGAGTTCTTAAGGTACCTTCACACTAAGCGACGCTGCAGCGATACAGACAACGATGCCAATCGCTGCAGCGTCGCTGTTTAGTCGTTGTGTGGTCGCTGGAGAGCTGTCACACAGACGGCTCTCCAGCGACCAACGATGCTGAAGTCCCCTGGTAACCAGGGTAAACATCGGGTTACTAAGCGCAGGGCCGCGCTTAGTAACCCGATGTTTACCCTGGTTACCATTGTAAAAGTAAAAAAAAAAAACACATACTCACATTCCGGTGCCCGGCGTCCGCTTCCCTGCACTCCTCCTGCATCCTGTGTCAGCGCCGAACATCTCCGGCATCTCCCACAGAGCACAGCGGTGACGTCACCGCTCTGCTTTACGGCCGGCACTTACACAGGATGCAGGAGGAGTGCAGGGAAGCGGATGCCGGGCACCGGAATGTGAGTATGTGGGGTTTTTTTTTAACTTTTACAATAGTAACCCGATGCTTACCCTGGTTACCAGTGAAGACATTGCTGGATCGGTGTCACACACACCGATTCAGCGATGTCAGCGGGAGATCCAGCAACTAAATAAAGTTCTGGACTTTCAGCAACGACCAGCGATCTCACAGCGGGATCCTGATCGCTGCTGCATGTCAAACACAACGATATCGCTAGCCAGGACGCTGCAACATCACGGATCGCTAGCGATATCGTTTAGTGTGAAGGTACCTTTAAGGCAGAGTCCTCAGCAAGGTGAGTGTGATAGGTGACGTGGTGCAGATCCAAACACTCTTGGCACAGAAAGAGTCAAATCCAGGTATGAAGTAAACACAGGGAAGTCCAGAACAAGTCCACAAGTTCATCCCAGGTGTGACATGAACACGGGTAAGTCCAGAAACTAGTTCACAAGTTGATCCCAGATGTGGCATAAACACAGGTAAGTTCAGAAACAGGTTCACCTTAGGCTACGTTCACACGATCAGGATTTACATCCTTTTTTTTTCCTGCCCGTTTTTGGAAAACGGCAGCTAAATTCCGCAGTGAATTTGAGCTGCGTTTTCTGATCCTTTTTCTTCAGCGTTTTCCACTGCGGGTTTCCAATAGCAGTTTCCTATTGGAGCTGCTGGAAAACCAGTGCGGAATCCGCTGAAAGAATTGACATGCTACTTCTTTTTTCCGCTGGAAAATCCGCGTGGATTTTCCAGCGGAAAAACGGATCGTTAGCACAGCGGTTTTGGTTTTCCATTGGGTTACATTGTACTGTAACCAACATGGAAAACTGATCCGGATCCGCAGCTGAAAATCCGCTACGGATCCGGATCAAAATCCGGATCGTGTGAACGTAGCCTTAAAGTATTATACTGGTGTTGTTTCCAATAGCTCCCACCGGGGGGAGTAAATGAAGGATTAAGTAGCAACACACAGTCCAGAAACAAAGTTCCAAAACACAGTTCTTACCAGAAGGAGTGAACCGAGGGTTAAGTTCCAAGTCAGCAGACTAATGATAACATAGAGAGTGTAGCTTACATATGCAGGAAATGTCCAGAGGTAGAGGCAGAGGTAGAGGTAGAGGTAGAGGTAGAGACACATTCAGAACCAGCAGCTGAGCTGAAGAAGAACAGAATCAGAATACTCCAGCAAAGAGGCTGACACCTGATCCGGGTCTTAAACAAACGAACAGAAAGTAGGGCAGACAAAAACAGCAAACTCCATCTTAACAAAGGGCAAAATCATTCACAAGGTGACTTAGAAAACCCGGAATACTGACAAGGTGCTTCACAAGAATTAATAGAACGTTGAAGGAAAAAAAAATCAACATTTAACTTTTTCCCACAAAAATGTTACCTTAGCATCAAATTTTTAATTTTCACAAGGGTAAGGGCTCATTCTCACATGCGAGAAACTCGAATGAGTCTCGCACGTCAATACCCGGCACTGCACCTGGCACTCAGGAGCAGAGCGTGCGGCTGCATGTATTGCTACACGGCCGCATGCTCCAATCCGAGTGGCTGGTGCAGTGCCGGGTATTGATGTGCGAGACTCATCCAAGTTTTTCACATGTGAGAATGAGCCCTAAGGCCAGGGTCACACTAGCGTATAGAATATTTTTTCTATAAAATCGTTTTATTGTGAAAAAGCGGCAAAACGTAAAAAAAACCCATAAATGTGGCATCACTGTAATCGTACTGACCCAAGGAATAAAGCTGGCTTATTAATTTTATTACACACGAAAAGTCATTAAAAAAAAAAAAAAATTCCTGAATTCCTGGTGTTTGATCATTCTGTCTTCCAAAAATCAGAATAGAAAGCAATCAAAAAATGTTATGTGCCCAAAAATGGTACCAATAAAAACGCCAGCTCGACCTGCAAAAAACAAGCCGTCAAATGACTGTCAGCTGAAATATGGAAAAATTATAGCTCTCAAAATATAGTGATGCAAAAACTTGTTTTTGCAATAAAAAGAATCTTTTAGTGTGTGACAGCTGCCAAACATAAAAACCTGATATAAACCTGGTATCGCTGTAATTGCACCAACCCGAAGAATAAAGTCACCTAATCGCTTATACCGCATGAGGAACGGTGTAAAAAATAAATAAAACCAATTCTTCACATGCTGTTGATTTTTTCATTCTGCCTCACAATGATCACAGTAAGGCTCGGCACACATTTATCCCTTGCACTGCGCTGAGCGCTTACACCGTCTAAATCTCTGAAATAGGTGATTCAGACAGAACCCCCGGCGGACGATTCTCTATAATGAGGCAGATGGAGACACTGGAAGCCATAAGACCTGTGATCCGGCGGTGCCCGTCTTTTCAGTCATACATAAAAGCGCAGTCAGCCAGTTTTGTGCACCTCTAAAAAGAAGGACACCACTGAACAGAGGCCAGATGGAGTACAGAGGAACTCTGCTGCCTCATTATAGTGAATGGATCAAGGGTTTCATCTGTCACGTCATTCAGAGATTTAGATAGCCACCCCAAAGTAAGTGCTCAGCGTAGATCGCCAGATAAATGTTATCCCAAACGTTATGTATAATGTTCCCAATAAAACCTTCAACTCAATCTACAAAAAAAGCAAGTCCTCACTCAGGTCTGTCATCTGTTAATGGAAATATAGGGGTGTAATTTCCAAACTGGGGTCACTTGAGGGGGGACTATGCTTTTCTGGTATTTAGGGGGTCTTTACATAGAGTCTGGAAACTATTTTATAATAATTTGTTCTCCAAGAGTCAAATAGCGCTCTGTCCCTCCAGAGTCTTGCTGTGTGGCTAAGCAGTACTGTACAGCCACATATAGGGTATTACCAAGTTCAGAGAAATTGTGTAACACATTTTGGCACCATTTTTACCCATTTCCCAGTGTGAAAATGTAAAATCTGGGGCTAAAACAATTTTTTAGCTTTAAAATGTAATTATCTTTTCTTCACTGCTCAATGGTATGAAATTCTGTGACACACTTGTGGTGTCAATATGATCACTGCACCCCTAGATGAACTCAATGAGAGGTGTAGATTTTAAAATGGGGTCACTTACGGGGGGTTCTGCTGCTCTGGCACCTCCAGGGCTCTGCCAATGTGACATGGCCACCCTCAAACCAATGCAGCAAACCCTGCACTGTAATATGGCGCTCCTTCCCTTTCATGCCGTGCCGTGCTCCCAGACAGTAGTTTTCCACCACATATTAGATATTAGCATACTCAGGAGAAATTGCACAACAAACTTTGGGGTCCATTTTTTCTTGTTACCCTTTTGAAAGTAAAAAAAGTGGGGGCTAAAATAATATTTTTGTGATAAAAATGTTTTTCTTTATTTTGATGGCTCAATATTATAAAATTCTGTGAAGCCCCTGGAAGATCAAGGTGCTCACCAGACATCTAGACAAATTCCTTGAGGGGTCTAGTTTCCAAAATGGGGTCACTTCTTGGGGGTTTCTACTGTTTAGGCATGTCACGGACTCTCCAAACACAACATGGCATTCGCTATTGATTCCAGACAATTTTGCATTCCAAAAGTCAAATGGCGCTCCTTCCCTTCCAAGCCCGGCCGTGCGCCCAAACAGTAGTGGTATCGGCATGCTCAGGAGAAATTGTACAATAAATTGTATCAAGTATTTTCTCCTGTTACACTTATGAAAATGCAAAATATGGAGCTAAAAAGATTTATTTGGGAAAAATGTTATTTTTTTTATTTCCACGGCTCTACGTTATAAACTTCTGTGAAGCACCTGTGGGTTCAAGGTGCACAATACACATCTAGATAAGTTCCCTAAGGGACCTCAAAGAGTATATACCATGCCTAGATCCATGGCACTTCCAAACATTACATAAATAAAAAAAAATAGATGAGAAGCTATATGCCATAAAATTACACAAAACTTTTTATTGAAACAATATTAAAAGATTAAACATAAAACCAGATAGTATTGGGACAGCAATATGCAAAAAAAAACAGCCAAAAAAAGGTACACAAATTACAGGTGAATCATCACCTTTAAGAATGGAGCTGTTATTAGAATTAAAGGGAACCTGTCACCCCCCTCAGGTGTTTGTAACTAAAAGAGCCATCTTGTGCAGCACTAATGCTGCATTCTGACAAGGTGGCTTTTTAGTTACAAACACCTGCACACGCTGAAATAAACACTTATAAAATGGGCCCCCAAATACCCTGAAATCGTCCCGGGGACTTTCCTTCCTAATTAGACACAGCACAGTCGTCACTCCGGGCCTGTGCATGCCGGGCGCCGCCTCCTCTTGCTGCATAATCGTCCCCGGCGCCTGCGCTGTAAGTTTTTTTTTCCGGGCATGCGCAGTTGCGCTGCCCTTCATACTTACAGCTCAGGCGCCGGGACGATAATACAGCAAGAGGAGGCGGCGCACACAGCTCCAGAGTGATGGCTGTGCTGCATCTAATTAGGAAGGAAAGTCCCGCCCCGGGACGATTTCAGGGTATATGGGGGCACATTTTATAAGTGTTTATTTCAGCGTGTGCAGGTGTTTGTAACTAAAAAGCCACCTTGTCAGAATGCAGCATTAGTGCTGCACAAGTGGCTCTTTTAGTTACAAACGCCTGAGGGGGGTGACAGGTTCCCTTTAAAGTGAAGATTAACTATTTATAAATTTGTGGAGCAATGAAGCTTCCAAAAATCTTTTTTATATATCATACATAGTAAAGTAGTCAAAATATAACAAGCCCCATAACAGTGTTTGCAATATCCTTATATATATTCCATTGTCAATCCATATAATAGTAACTGCCTTCAAGTTATTTAGCCACAAAAAACTATGAAAAAGTTTTCAATTAGTGCCTAATTATGATGTATGCAGCAAAAAGATCCATAAGAAGGGGGCATGATAGTAAGGAACAGGGATAGGAAACCTTAAGGATGGAAGTAAAAATAATAAGTACTGTACCTTTAAATGACTGTGGCACCCCTGACGCGCGTTTCGCGTTTAAGCTTTTTCCAAGGGAGTGTGCATTTAAAGGTACAGTACTTATTATTTTTACTTCCATCCTTAAGGTTTCCTATCCCTGTTCCTTACTATCATGCCCCCTTCTTATGGATCTTTTTGCTGCATGCATCATAATGAATTTATCTATGGCTGCAGTGACTATTTTGTGACATCCATGCCATGCTTTTTTTCTGGAGAATTGCAAATTTGCAAGTTTAGTGCCCATACTGTCACAGAGTTACTGCGAGAGAGCAGTGCCAGAAGACCGCAGGGTCTGATGGCTCTTGCTTCGCAGCTGAGAAGAAGCACTTCTCCGGCGTATTAAATGTGTTTGTTTTTCTTTCAGCGGGACAGGGGTTAAGCGGCCATGTGTAAATCCCTGCATTCAGCTGTGCTCGGTTTGCCACTCCTCTCTCCTCTAAAAGCTAGGCCTTCTGGCCAGATCCTTGTCTGAGTTAGCACTTGCTATATAGACCTGGAGAGTGAGGAGCTGGTGTTTGGAGAGCTGGAGGAGTTTATTGTGCGACAGTTGCTTGCTTGGTTTGTACGCTTGGAAATTCCCCATCCTTACCTGTCTTATTTTCTTCCCCCATCCTTCACACCCTGGTGGATACCTCTGTTATTTGTGAGAGTATATTTTGTGTGAGTGGAATTTTCTTTTACCCTTGTCTTTGTTCCCCTGTCTGTTGGGTTGGTGTACTGCGGTATACGGTAGCGCCTCTCTTCCCCGGGTGGGGGAGGGGGACAAATGAAGGTCTGCAGCTAGGAGACAGGGAGGCCCCGGCATCCTCACCATCTGAGCTATCCCGTGAAACAGGGCGAGCTAGGGCGCCCCCTGTCATGTTCCCAATGGCAGGGAATTTAACACATAACACGGGCAAAAACAGGACGAGCTCTAGGGTGATGGAACCTGAGCTGGCTGCGATCCTGAACCTCAACACTCAACTAACAGCAGCCGGGGAGCGTTCCTGGGGGGACTCTAGACGCCTCGCGCCAGCCGGAGATCTAGCTTCCCCTATCAGAAGAATCACAGACCTATCTTGCCTCCAGAGAAATATTCCCACAGAAATAGCAGCCCCCCACATATAATGACGGTGAAATGAGAGGAAGGCACAAACGTAGTTATGAAAACAGATTCAGCAAAATGAGGCCCGCTTTAAGCCAGATAGCAGAGGATACAAAAGGTGCACTGCGCGGTCAGCTTAAAAACCCTTCAAAATACCATCCTGAAATTACTTGAACTCATGTGCCAACTCATGGTACATGAGTGGTAATTTCAGCCCACTAGAGCAACCAGCCGCAGAGAATTACATATCTGCAAGCTGGACTAAAAACATGAAAGCAAACATGAAACAGGGAAATGCAGACTTAGCTTGTCCTGAAGGCTTTAGGAGCAGGTAGCAAAGGTAACAGAGACACACTGATACATTGATAGCCGGCAAGGGAATGACAGGAAAGCCAGGTTAAATAGGAAACACCCAGCCTCTGATGGACAGGTGGAAACCAGAGACCGCAACCCACCAAAGTCACCCAGTACCAGTTGTAACCACCAGAGGGAGCCCAAAAACAGAATCCACAACAGTACCCCCCCTTGAGGAGGGGTCACCGAACCCTCACGAGAACCCCCAGGGCAATCAGGATGAGCTCTATGGAAGGCACGGACCAAATCAGTCGCATGAACATCAGAGGCGACCACCCAGGAATTATCCTCCTGACCATAACCCTTCCACTTAACCAAATACTGGAGTTTACGTCTGGAAACACGAGAATCCAAGATCTTCTCAACAACATACTCCAATTCTCCCTCCACCAGCACCGGAGCAGGAGGCTCAACCGAAGGAACAACGGGCACCTCATACCTCCGCAATAACGACCGATGGAACACATTATGAATAGCAAACGATGCTGGGAGATCCAAACGAAAAGATACAGGGTTAAGAATCTCCAAGATCTTATAAGGACCGATGAACCGAGGCTTGAACTTAGGAGAAGAGACCTTCATAGGGACAAAACGAGAAGACAACCACACCAAGTCCCCAACACGAAGTCGGGGACCCACGCGGCGACGGCGATTAGCAAACTGCTGAGCCTTCTCCTGAGACAACTTCAAATTGTCCACCACCTGATTCCAAATCTGATGTAGCCTGTCCACCACCACGTCCACTCCAGGACAATCTGAAGGCTCCACCTGACCAGAGGAAAAACGAGGATGAAACCCCGAATTACAAAAGAAAGGAGAAACCAAAGTAGCAGAACTAGCCCGATTATTAAGGGCAAATTCGGCCAGTGGCAAAAAGGCAACCCAGTCATCTTGATCAGCAGAAACAAAACACCTTAAATAAGTTTCCAAGGTCTGATTAGTTCGCTCCGTCTGGCCATTCGTCTGAGGATGGAATGCAGACGAGAAAGACAAATTAATGCCCATCTTAGCACAAAACGTCCGCCAAAATCTAGACACAAACTGGGATCCCCTGTCAGAAACGATATTCTCCGGAATCCCATGCAAACGAACCACGTTCTGAAAAAACAAAGGAACCAACTCAGAGGAGGAAGGCAACTTAGGCAAGGGTACCAAATGAACCATCTTAGAAAAGCGGTCACACACAACCCAGATAACGGACATTTTCTGTGAGACAGGGAGATCTGAAATAAAATCCATGGAAATGTGCGTCCAAGGCCTCTTCGGGATAGGCAAGGGTAACAACAACCCACTGGCCCAAGAACAGCAAGGCTTAGCCCGAGCACACACTTCACAAGACTGCACAAAGGTGCGCACATCCCTTGACAAGGAAGGCCACCAAAAAGACCTGGCCACCAAATCTCTAGTACCAAATATTCCAGGATGACCAGCCAACACAGAAGAATGGACCTCGGAGATGACTCTACTGGTCCAATCATCCGGAACAAACAGTCTTTCTGGTGGACAACGATCAGGTTTATCCACCTGAAACTCCTGCAATGCACGTCGCAAGTCTGGGGAGACGGCGGACAATATTACCCCATCCCTAAGGATACCAGTAGGCCCAGAGTCTCCAGGAGAGTCAGGCACAAAACTCCTGGAAAGAGCATCCGCCTTCAAATTCTTTGAACCTGGCAGGTATGAAACCACAAAATTGAAACGAGAAAAGAATAACGACCAACGAGCCTGTCTAGGATTCAGACGCCTGGCAGACTCAAGGTAAATCAGATTTTTGTGGTCAGTCAAGACCACCACACGATGTCTAGCACCCTCAAGCCAATGACGCCACTCCTCAAATGCCCACTTCATGGCCAAAAGCTCCCGATTACCCACATCATAATTGCGCTCGGCGGGCGAGAATTTTCTAGAAAAGAACGCACATGGCTTCATCACCGAGCCATCGGAACTTCTCTGTGACAAAACCGCCCCCGCTCCAATCTCGGAAGCATCAACCTCAACCTTAAAGGGAAGTGAAACATCTGGTTGACATAACACAGGAGCAGAAGAAAACCGGCGCTTAAGTTCCTGAAAGGCCTCCACAGCCGTAGGAGACCAATTAGCAACATCAGCACCCTTT
Source organism: Ranitomeya variabilis (assembly GCF_051348905.1). Lineage (NCBI taxonomy): Eukaryota > Metazoa > Chordata > Amphibia > Anura > Dendrobatidae > Ranitomeya > Ranitomeya variabilis. The sequence continues at coordinate 389,180,608 of NC_135232.1, forward strand.
TTAGTCAAATCAGTCAAAGGTTTAACAACACTGGAAAAATTAGTAATGAACCGACGATAAAAATTAGCAAAACCCAAAAACTTCTGAAGACTCTTAACAGATGTAGGTTGTGTCCAGTCACAAATCGCCTGCACCTTGACGGGATCCATCTCAATAGTAGAAGGAGAAAAAATGTACCCCAAAAAAGAAATCTTCTGGACTCCGAAGAGACATTTTGAGCCCTTCACAAACAGAGAATTGGCCCGCAGGACTTGAAACACCTTCCTGACCTGTAGAACATGAGACTCCCAGTCATCAGAAAACACCAAAATATCATCCAAATACACAATCATAAACTTATCCAGATATTCACGGAAAATATTGTGCATAAAGGACTGAAAGACTGAAGGAGCATTAGAAAGTCCAAAAGGCATTACCAAATAACTCAAAATGGCCCTCAGGCGTATTAAATGCGGTTTTCCACTCATCACCCTGCTTCATCCGCACAAGATTATACGCACCGCGAAGATCTATCTTAGTGAACCACCTAGCCCCCTTAATGCGAGCAAACAAATCAGTCAATAATGGCAATGGATACTGATATTTGACTGTAATCTTATTCAGAAGGCGATAATCTATACAAGGCCTCAGGGAACCATCTTTTTTAGCCACGAAAAAAAAACCTGCTCCCAGAGGGGACGAAGATGGACGAATATGTCCCTTTTCCAAGGACTCCTTAATATAATTCCGCATAGCAATATGCTCTGGCACTGACAGAATAAATAAACGACCCTTAGGGAACTTACTGCCAGGAATTAATTCTATAGCACAGTCACAATCCCTATGAGGAGGGAGCGAATTGAGCTTAGGCTCCTCAAAAACATCCCGATAGTCAGACAAAAACGCAGGGACCTCAGAAGGAGTAGATAAAGCGATTGAAATCAGAGAAGCATCATCATGAACCCCCTGACATCCCCAGCTAAACACAGACATTGTTTTCCAATCCAGGACTGGATTATGAGTTTGTAACCATGGCAGACCAAGCACTAGTACATCATGTAAATTATACAGTACAAGGAAGCGAATCACCTCCTGATGAACGGGAGTCATGCGCATGGTCACTTGTGTCCAGTACTGCGGTTTATTCATAGCCAATGGTGTAGAGTCAATTCCCTTCAAAGGAATAGGAACTTCCAGAGGCTCCAGACTAAAACCGCAGCGTTTGGCAAATGACCAATCCATAAGACTCAGGGCAGCGCCCGAATCCACATAGGCATCGACGGAAATGGATGACAGTGAACAAATCAGAGTTACAGACAAAATGAACTTAGACTGCAGAGTACTAATGGCAAAAGATTTATCAACCTTTTTTGTGCGTTTAGAGCATGCTGATATAACATGAGCTGAATCACCACAATAAAAACACAATCCATTTTTCCGCCTATAGTTTTGCCGTTCACTTCTGGACTGAATTCTATCACATTGCATAGTCTCAGGTGCCTGTTCAGAAGACACCGCCAACTGGTGCACAGGTTTGCGCTCCCGTAAACGCCGATCAATCTGAATGGCCATAGCCATAGACTCATTCAGACCTGTAGGCGCAGGGAACCCCACCATAATATCCTTAATGGCCTCAGAAAGACCATCTCTGAAGTTTGCAGCCAGGGCGCACTCATTCCACTGAGTAAGCACCGACCATTTCCGAAATTTTTGACAATATACTTCCGCTTCATCTTGCCCCTGAGAGAGGGCTAATAAAGCCTTTTCAGCCTGAATCTCCAGATTAGGTTCCTCATAGAGCAATCCCAGTGCCAGAAAAAACGCATCCACACTGAGCAATGCAGGATCCCCTGGTGCCAATGCAAATGCCCAATTCTGAGGGTCGCCCCGCAGGAAAGATATTACAATCTTGACCTGCTGAGCAGGGTCTCCAGAGGAGCGAGATTTCAAAGAAAGAAACAATTTGCAATTGTTCCTGAAATTCAGGAAGGTAGATCTATCTCCAGAAAAAAACTCTGGAATAGGAATTCTAGGTTCAGACATAGGAGTGTGAACAACAAAATCCTGTATGTTTTGAACTCTTGCAGCAAGATTATTCAGGCTGGAAGCCAAACTCTGGACATCCATGTTAAACAGCTAAGGTCAGAGCCATTCAAGGGTTAAGAGGAGGTAAGAAGCAGCTAGACAGCAATTAAGGGCTAGGCAGCAAAACTCTGAGGGGAAAAAAAAAAAAAAATTACCCTTCAACACTTCTTTTCCTCCTGCTTCAGCCCAAACAATTAACACTTTGTAGGCCGGCTATTCTGTCATGTTCCCAATGGCAGGGAATTTAACACATAACATGGGCAAAAACAGGACGAGCTCTAGGGTGATGGAACCTGTGCTGACCGCGATCCTGAACCTCAACACTCAACTAACAGCAGCCGGGGAGCGTTCCTGAGGGGACTCTAGACGCCTCGCGCCAGCCGGAGATCTAGCTTCCCCTATCAGAAGAATCACAGACCTATCTTGCCTCCAGAGAAATATTCCCACAGAAATAGCAGCCCCCCACATATAATGACGGTGAAATGAGAGGAAGGCACAAACGTAGTTATGAAAACAGATTCAGCAAAATGAGGCCCGCTTTAAGCCAGATAGCAGAGGATACAAAAGGTGCACTGCGCGGTCAGCTTAAAAACCCTTCAAAATACCATCCTGAAATTACTTGAACTCATGTGCCAACTCATGGTACATGAGTGGTAATTTCAGCCCACTAGAGCAACCAGCCGCAGAGAATTACATATCTGCAAGCTGTACTAAAAACATGAAAGCAAACATGAAACAGGGAAATGCAGACTTAGCTTGTCCTGAAGGCTTTAGGAGCAGGTAGCAAAGGTAACAGAGACACACTGATACATTGATAGCCGGCAAGGGAATGACAGGAAAGCCAGGTTAAATAGGAAACACCCAGCCTCTGATGGACAGGTGGAAACCAGAGACCGCAACCCACCAAAGTCACCCAGTACCAGTTGTAACCACCAGAGGGAGCCCAAAAACAGAATCCAGAACAGCCCCCTAGTGCTAGGGCCAGGAAAGATGCCAGTTTACTTGCCAGTCCAATCGTGACACATACATTGGACCACCATTCAGTGTAGAACCATCATATTTTGTAGCTCCCTCATACATTGTGCCCAGCTTGTGCTTCTGGCAATAAGCACCCCATAAATTAAGTGCTTTCTCTCTACTACAATAATGCTAAACATGTGGCCACTTACTGTGGTTTGGGCACAGGAGGGGAATTTGGATTTGGAAGCGCAGAATTCACTGGATTTTATTTGAGGGGGTGGGAGCCATGTCGCTTTTCCTGAGTCTTTGTTCTACCACTATACTCGGAACCAGCTATAGTTCCAGTGACAGATGTCGGACCTGAGTGGGGGCTTGTTTTGTGCAGGAAAAATTAGGGTTTTTATTGGTAACATTTTGGGGTGCATAATATTTTTTGATTGCTTCCAGAATAAGACTGGGATCACATTCTTGTGTTCTACACTGAGCACTTACGTCAGGGTTTCCAAGTAAATCCCTCAAAAATATAATTCAGACGAAACTCCCAACAGAACCACCCGCCATAATGATGCAGATGGAGACATTTGGGAATCCATTTGGAGTCTGCTCCAGTGGTATCCATCTTTTTAGGCGTGCACAGATATGTGATTGTGCACGTTTGTGCGCTAAAAAGAAGCCTAAAATCATTGGACATCGACGAGTCCAAAGTGACTGTCTCATAAGTTAGTGGTTCCTTTGGGTTTTTTTCTGGGAAATTTACACAGAAACCCTGACGTAAGCGCTCAGCGGAGAGCGCAGGATAAATGTGAGCCAAGCCTTATTCTGATTTTTGGGAGATAGAATGAACAAATAGACAGCAGTACAAGAATAGTTTTTTTTTCCTTGCATAGTTCTCTGCGGTATAGGCGATAAGGCGGATTTATTCTTCAGGTTGGTGCAACTACAGCGATATCAGATTTATATTTTTTTTAGGTTTTGCTGCTATCGCACAGTAAAAAAGCTTTTTTCAAAAAAGTAAGTTTTTTTCGTGGCCACATTCTGAGAGCTGTAACTTTTTTGTTTTTTGACAAATAGAGCTGAATGAGGGCTTATGTTTGGGGGGACGAGTTGCAGAATTTTTGTTAGACCATTTTGGGGCACCTAATAATTTTTGATTTGCCTTTTATTCAGCTTTTTCTAACACAGAATGAACAAATACCATGAATTCAGTTATTGTTTTTATTTTTTATTTTTTGTGTCGTTCAACGTGCTATAAAAGTGATAAAACAGATATGTTTGTCAGGTCAGTACGATTACAGCGATACCAGACTTAGATTTTTTTATACTTTGCTATTTTTACCGACTAAAAACAATATTTTACAAAAATCTGTTATTGAATCGTGATGTTCTAAGAGATGTAACTTTTTTATTTTTCTGCCAAATAAGCCATATTAGGCTGTTCCCTGCTATGCAACCCAAAGTATTTTGCTTTAGTGCACGTGAGCACTAAAATTTTGCTTAGTGCACCTGGGTCCGGGTTGCGGGTAGCTATGAGAGATGGGCAGGTCTGGCTACCCACATACCTCACCTGTGAGTGTGGTTACAGCCTACATAATGGAGGTGTCACGGGAGTACTGGGTAGACAAAGGCTGGTTACCCGGGCCCCTGCGATATCCCTCAGGCTAGGGAAACCGTGTCTGTCCCTTTCCCAGAAGTTACACTGAAGGTGTGCATGTCTGGGCCGCCAGGCCTGACCCTGTCTCCTGTTTCAGCCCTAAGCTGAAACCGCCACCCAGTGGAGAGACCACACACCAATCCCCACAGAAAGCACAGACAGGGAAAACTGAAAAATGCACCACGCCGCAGACACACAGGAATACACTATAATGTGCACAGGGCAAAACAAATACAAATATATGAAGGAGGAATATGACAAAGGATAACACACAACCAGATACAATATTCCTACAACAAGACCACCACTCCAGACCTTAATCACTAGGCACAAAGCACAAGCTATAATCGGCGACGCCCAAAGTCCAGCACAACTATTTAAAGGCCGTGGGCGTGACCCAGCCTCCAACCAAATTACCAGCTAGATTAACCCCGAGCAAGCTGGATAAAGTCTGTCATGAATCCCCAATGGCTAGGGATAGCACAGGATGAGCAAAGTATAATAAATATCGGACGAGCTCTAGGGTGATGGAACCTGGGCTGACCGCTGCCCTACGCCTGACAAACGCAACTAGAGATAGCCAGGGAGCGTGCCTACGTTGGTTCTAGACGCCACGCACCAGCCTAAGAGCTAACTAGTACTGCAGAGAAAACAAAGACCTCACTTGCCTCCAGAGGAATTAACCCCAAAGATATAGTTGCCCCCCACATGTATTGACGGTGAAATGAGAGGAAGGCACACACATAGAGATGATGTATATAGCTTTAGCAAATAGAGGCCCGCTGAAAACTAGAAAGCAGAATGACACAAAAGGGGACTGAGCGGTCAGCAAAAAACCCTAATCAAAAAAACCATCCTGAGATTACAAGAACCCATGTGCCAACTCATGGCACATGGGGAGAACCTCAGTCCACTAGAGCAACCAGCTAACAAAGAGACATTCTAAGCAAGCTGGACAAAAAACCAAACAACTGAAAATCAGCACTTAGCTTATCCTGAAAGATCTGGGAGCAGGTAGGCAGGAACCAAACAGAGCACATCTGAACACATTGATAGCCGGCAAGGGAAATGACAGAGAGGCCAGGTAAAATAGGAAACACCCAGCCTCTGATGGACAGATGGAAACCAAAGGCCGCAACCCACCAAAGTCACCCAGTACCAGCAGTAACCACCAGAGGGAGCCCGCAAACAGAATCCACAACAGTACCCCCCCCTTGAGGAGGGGTCACCGAACCCTCACGAGAACCCCCAGGGCGATCAGGGCGAGTTCTATGGAAGGCGCGGACCAAATCAGTCGCATGAACATCGGAGGCGACCACCCAGGAATTGTCCTCCTGACCATAACCCTTCCACTTAACCAAATACTGGAGTTTGCGTCTGGAAACACGAGAATCCAAGATCTTTTCAACAACATACTCCAATTCTCCCTCCACCAGCACCGGAGCAGGAGGCTCGACCGAAGGAACAACAGGCACCTCATACCTCCGCAACAACGACCGATGGAACACATTATGAATAGCGAACGATGCTGGGAGATCCAAACGGAAAGATACAGGGTTAAGAATCTCCGAGATCCTATAAGGACCGATGAACCGAGGCTTGAACTTAGGAGAAGAGACCTTCATAGGGACAAAACGAGAAGACAACCACACCAAGTCCCCAACAAGAAGTCGGGGACCCACGCGGCGACAGCGATTAGCAAACTGCTGAGTCTTCTCCTGAGATAACTTCAAATTGTCCACCACCTGATTCCAAATGTGATGTAGCCTGTCCACCACCACGTCCACTCCAGGACAATCCGAAGACTCCACCTGACCAGAGGAAAAACGAGGATGAAACCCCGAATTACAAAAAAAAGGAGAGACCAACGTGGCCGAACTAGCCCGATTATTAAGAGCAAATTCGGCCAGTGGCAAAAAAGCAACCCAGTCATCCTGATCAGCAGAAACAAAACACCTCAAATAAGTTTCCAAGGTCTGATTAGTTCGCTCCGTCTGGCCATTCGTCTGAGGATGGAATGCAGACGAGAAAGACAAATCAATGCCCATCTTGGCACAAAACGTCCGCCAAAATCTAGACACAAACTGGGATCCCCTGTCAGAAACGATATTCTCCGGAATCCCATGCAAACGAACCACGTTCTGAAAAAACAAAGGAACCAACTCAGAGGAGGAGGGCAACTTAGGCAAGGGCACCAAATGAACCATCTTAGAAAAGCGGTCACACACAACCCATATAACGGACATTTTCTGTGAAACCGGGAGATCAGAAATAAAATCCATGGAAATGTGCGTCCAAGGCCTCTTCGGGATGGGCAAGGATAACAACAACCCACTAGCCCGTGAACAGCAAGGCTTAGCTCGAGCACATACTTCACAAGACTGCACAAAGGTACGCACATCCCTAGACAAGGAAGGCCACCAAAAAGACCTGGCCACCAAGTCTCTTGTACCAAATATTCCAGGATGACCAGCCAACACAGAAGAATGGACCTCGGAGATGACTCTACTGGTCCAATCATCCGGAACAAACAGTCTTTCTGGTGGACATCGATCCGGTTTATCCACCTGAAACTCCTGCAATGCGCGTCGCAAGTCTGGGGATACGGCGGACAATATTACCCCATCCCTAAGGATACCAGCAGGCCCAGTGTCTCCAGGAGAGTCAGGCACAAAACTCCTGGAAAGAGCATCTGCCTTCACATTCTTTGAACCTGGCAGGTATGAAACCACGAAATTGAAACGAGAAAAAAATAACGACCAACGGGCCTGTCTAGGATTCAAACGCCTGGCAGACTCAAGGTAAATGAGATTCTTGTGATCAGTCAAGACCACCACGCGATGTTTAGCACCCTCAAGCCAATGACGCCACTCCTCAAATGCCCACTTCATGGCCAAAAGCTCCCGATTACCCACATCATAATTGCGCACGGCGGGCGAGAATTTTCTAGAGAAGAAAGCACATGGCTTCATCACCGAGCCATTAGAACTTCTCTGTGACAAAACCGCCCCCGCTCCAATCTCGGAAGCATCAACCTCCACCTGGAAAGGAAGTGAAACATCTGGTTGACACAACACAGGAGCAGAAGAAAACCGGCGCTTAAGTTCCCGAAAGGCCTCCACGGCCGCAGGAGACCAATCAGCAACATCAGCACCCTTTTTAGTCAAATCAGTCAAAGGTTTAACAATACTGGAAAAATTAGCAATGAACCGACGATAAAAATTAGCAAACCCCAAGAACTTCTGAAGGCTCTTAACAGATGTAGGCTGTGTCCAGTCACAAATAGCCTGAACCTTAACGGGATCCATCTCAATAGTAGAAGGAGAAAAAATGTACCCCAAAAAAGAAATCTTCTGGACTCCGAAGAGACACTTTGAGCCCTTCACAAACAGAGAATTGGCCCGCAAAACTTGAAACACCTTCCTGACCTGTAGAACATGAGACTCCCAGTCATCAGAAAACACCAAAATATCATCCAAATACACAATCATAAACTTATCCAGATATTCACGGAAAATATTGTGCATAAAGGACTGAAAGACTGACGGAGCATTGGAGAGTCCAAAAGGCATTACCAAATACTCAAAATGGCCCTCAGGCGTATTAAATGCGGTTTTCCACTCATCACCCTGTTTTATCCGCACCAGATTATACGCACCACCAAGATCTATTTTAGTGAACCACCTAGCCCCCTTAATGCGAGCAAACAAATCAGTAAATAATGGCAATGGATACTGGTATTTGACTGTAATCTTATTCAGAAGGCGATAATCTATACAAGGCCTCAGGGAACCATCTTTTTTTGCCACGAAAAAAAAACCTGCTCCCAGAGGGGACGAAGATGGACGAATATGTCCCTTTTCCAAGGACTCCTTAATATAATTCCGCATAGCAGTATGCTCTGGCAGTGACAGATTAAATAAACGACCCTTAGGGAACTTACTGCCAGGAATCAATTCTATAGCACAGTCACACTCTCTATGGGGAGGGAGCGAATTGAGCTTAGGCTCCTCAAAAACATCCCTATAATCCGACAAAAACGCAGGGATCTCCGAAGGAGTAGATGAAGCTATAGAAATCGGAGGTGCATCATCATGAACCCCGTGACATCCCCAGCTTAGCACAGACATTGTTTTCCAGTCCAGGACAGGATTATGAGTTTGTTACCATGGCAGACCAAGCACTAGTACATCATGTAAATTATACAGTACAAGGAAGCGAATCACCTCCTGATGAACGGGAGTCATGCGCATGGTCACTTGTGTCCAATACTGCGGTTTATTCATAGCCAATGGTGTAGAATCAATTCCTTTCAGAGGAATAGGAACTTCCAGAGGCTCTAGACTAAAACCGCAGCGTTTAGCAAATGACCAATCCATAAGACTCAGGGCAGCGCCTGAATCCACATAGGCATCGACGGAAATGGAAGACAGTGAAAAAATCAGAGTCACAGACAAAATGAACTTAGACTGCAGAGTATCAATGGCAAAAGATTTATCAACCCTTTTTGTGCGTTTAGAGCATGCTGATATAACATGAGCTGAATCACCACAATAAAAACACAAACCATTTTTCCGCCTATAATTTTGCCGTTCACTTCTGGACTGAATTCTATCACATTGCATAGTCTCAGGTGCCTGTTCAGAAGACACCGCCAACTGGTGCACGGGTTTGCGCTCCCGTAAACGCCGATCAATCTGAATGGCCATAGCCATAGACTCATTCAGACCTGTAGGCGCAGGGAACCCCACCATAATATCCTTAATGGCCTCAGAAAGACCATTTCTGAAGTTTGCAGCCAGGGCGCACTCATTCCACTGAGTAAGCACCGACCATTTCCGAAATTTCTGACAATATATTTCCGCTTCATCATGCCCCTGAGAGAGGGCTAATAAAGCCTTTTCAGCCTGAATCTCTAGGTTAGGTTCCTCATAGAGCAATCCCAATGCCAGAAAAAACGCATCCACACTGAGCAATGCAGGATCCCCTGGTGCCAATGCAAATGCCCAATTCTGAGGGTCGCCCCGTAGGAACGATATAACAATCTTGACCTGTTGAGCAGGGTCTCCAGAGGAGCGAGATTTCAAAGAGAGAAACAATTTACAATTGTTCCTGAAATTCAGGAAGGTAGATCTATCTCCAGAAAAAAACTCTGGAATAGGAATTCTAGGTTCAGACATGGGAGTGTGAACAACGAAATCCTGTATGTTTTGAACCTTTGCCGCGAGATTACTCAGGCTGGAAGCCAAACTCTGGACATCCATGATAAACAGCTAAGATCAGAGCCATTCAAGGGTTAAGAGGAGGTAAGAAGCAGCTAGACAGCAATTAAGGGCTAGGCAGCAAAACTCTGAAGGAAAAAAAAATAAAATTTTTCCTTGAACACTTCTTTTTCTCCTGCTTCAGCCCAAACAATTAACACTTTGTGGGCCGGCTATACTGTCATGAATCCCCAATGGCTAGGGATAGCACAGGATGAGCAAAGTATAATAAATATCGGACGAGCTCTAGGGTGATGGAACCTGGGCTGACCGCTGCCCTACGCCTGACAAACGCAACTAGAGATAGCCAGGGAGCGTGCCTACGTTGGTTCTAGACGCCACGCACCAGCCTAAGAGCTAACTAGTACTGCAGAGAAAACAAAGACCTCACTTGCCTCCAGAGGAATTAACCCCAAAGATATAGTTGCCCCCCACATGTATTGACGGTGAAATGAGAGGAAGGCACACACATAGAGATGATGTATATAGCTTTAGCAAATAGAGGCCCGCTGAAAACTAGAAAGCAGAATGACACAAAAGGGGACTGAGCGGTCAGCAAAAAACCCTAATCAAAAAAACCATCCTGAGATTACAAGAACCCATGTGCCAACTCATGGCACATGGGGAGAACCTCAGTCCACTAGAGCAACCAGCTAACAAAGAGACATTCTAAGCAAGCTGGACAAAAAACCAAACAACTGAAAATCAGCACTTAGCTTATCTTGAAAGATCTGGGAGCAGGTAGGCAGGAACCAAACAGAGCACATCTGAACACATTGATAGCCGGCAAGGGAAATGACAGAGAGGCCAGGTAAAATAGGAAACACCCAGCCTCTGATGGACAGATGGAAACCAAAGGCCGCAACCCACCAAAGTCACCCAGTACCAGCAGTAACCACCAGAGGGAGCCCGCAAACAGAATCCACAACAAAAGTCTAGCCGACGCCACTGAGCGTGTAGTGGACTATGTGGAATTACCGCTGTCTGTCGGACGCCCTAGTGTGAACAGCGTCCGACATGACAGTACCCCGCCTTCTACGAGGGACCCCAGGGCCCTCACGACTTATAGGACCCGACTTGTCCAGATGGCGGCGGTGAAACATACTGACCAGCCGGTCCGCATGTATGTCAGAGGCTGGTACCCAGGACCTCTCTTCCGGCCCATAACCACGCCAATGTACCAGGTACTGTAATGTGCGGCGCACTACTCGAGAGTCAACCACCTTGGAGACTTCAAACTCCAAATTGCCATCCACCAAGACTGTAGGTGGCATAGGCGCCGTGTCCACAGAACCCACCACCTTTTTGAATAAAGATCTGTGGAACACGTTGTGTATTTTATATACCGTAGGGAGTGCCAAATGGTAGGCTACCGGGTTAATGATGGCGGCAACCCTAAATGGACCAATAAACCTTGGACCCAATTTCAAGGATGGAATCTTGAGTTTTATGTTTTTTGTGGACAACCACACCCAGTCACCCACACTCAGGTCCGGACCTGTCACACGTTTACTGTCAGCCACTCGTTTGTACCTTGCACCTATGCTTAGCAAGCGCTGTTTCACTCTCCTCCACATGGATGCCAGTTGTGCTCCTAACTGGTCCTCCTCCGAGACGCCAGTAGAACCCCCCTGACGCAGAATACAAAACTGAGGATGGAGCCCGTAAACACAAAAGAACAGGGACTCCCCAGACGATTCCTGACGGTGATTATTTATAGAAAACTCAGCCAAAGGAAGGAACGTCGACCACTCCTCCTGATTGTCAGAAACAAAACAGCGTGAGTACTGCTCCAAATTTTGGTTCATACGCTCGGTCTGACCATTTGACTGAGGATGAAACGCAGAAGAATGCGACAACTTGATCCCCAGCCGTGAGCAAAAAGCTTTCCAAAATTTTGCCACAAACTGAGTACCCCTATCAGACACAATGTCAGACGGGACCCCATGAAGTCTGACCACCTCCTGCACAAAAACCTGAGCCAGAGTCTTAGCGTTAGGCAAAGACACAAAGTGCGAAATCTTTGAGAACCGATCAACAACCACCAGAATGACCGTGTTCCCAGCAGAGGAGGGCAAATCTGTGATAAAATCCATGGAAATCTCCGTCCATGGCCTATTGGGTACCCCGAGAGGATGTAGTGTGCCAGTAGGACGAGAGCGGGACGTCTTAGCCCTAGCGCACGTGGTACATGCTGATACGTATGAGACCACGTCCTGTCGGATTTTGGGCCACCAAAACGGACGCGACACCAACTCCAAGGTACCCCTAACCCCTGGATGGCCAGCCAGGACAGCATCATGATGCTCACCCAAAACCTTTAGGCGAAGATGGAGCGGTACAAACGATTTATTAATGGGAAGCTCTGGTGGTACCTCCTCCTGAGCCTCGGCAATCTCAGCCTCAACTTCGGTCGTGAGAGCTGAGACCACTACACCCTTTTGGAGGATGGGTACCTGATTTTCCCAAGGTTCTCCCCCCGGAAAACACCTGGACAAAGCATCCGCCTTAGTGTTCTGAGACCCAGGTCGGTACGTAAGAAAAAAGTTGAACCGCGTGAAAAACAATGCCCAGCGAGCCTGCCTGGGGGACAGACGCTTGGCTGACTCCAAATACAGCAGATTTTTATGGTCGGTGATAACTGTAACCTGGTGGACCGACCCCTCCAAAAAGTGTCGCCATTCCTCAAAAGCCAACAACTCCCTGTTGCCGATATCTTAGTTACATTCGGCGGGCGACAGCTTCTTGGAAAAGAAGGCGCAAGGACGCAACTCGCCCAAGGATGAGCCTTGTGACAGTACCGCCCCCACTCCAACCTCAGACGCATCGACTTCCACGGTAAATGGTTTTGATACGTCCGGTTGCACCAGAATGGGGGCCGAAGCAAAACTGTTCTTCAGAAATTCAAATGCGCGCACAGCAGCCTGAGGCCAGGCGGAGAAATTGGTACCCTTTTTCGTCATGTCAGTAAGCGGTTTAGCAATGGTAGAAAAATCCTTGATAAACTTTCTATAATAGTTGGAAAACCCAAGGAACCGCTGGAGTGCTTTTAGGTTATCAGGCCGTTCCCAATGCAGCACCGCTTGCACCTTAGCGGCGTCCATTTTAAACCCAGAAGCAGACACAATATAACCCAAGAAAGGCAACTCCTGAACCGAAAATACATATTTCTCAAGTTTAGCATAGAGCTTATTTTCCCTGAGTAGCTGTAACACCTGCCTCACATGTTCTAAATGAGTATCACGGTCGCATGAATAAATGAGAATGTCATCTAGGTACACAATAACGAATTTCCCCAGAACATGCGAGAATACATCATTTATGAAATGTTGAAAAACTGCAGGCGCTTTTGTCAACCCAAATGGCATCACCAAATTTTCAAAATGACCCTCAGGAGTATTAAAAGCCGTCTTCCACTCATCACCTTGACGGACTCTTATGAGGTTGTACGCCCCCCTGAGGTCAAGCTTGGAAAACCACTTAGCACCAGCCACCTGGTTGAACAAATCAGGTATCAGTGGCATAGGGTATGGATGACAAACCGTAATCTGGTTTAACTCCCTGAAATCCAGACACGGGCGTAGTCCGCCATCTTTCCTTTTAATGAAGAACCCCGCTGCTACCGGCGAGGACGAAGGCCTGATGTGCCCTTTGCTCAGACTCTCAGCAATGTAGTCTTTTAACGCTTGCCTCTCAGGACCAGAGATGTTAAACATCCTAGCTTTCGGCAATTTGGCCCCTGGTTTAAACCTAATAGTACAGTCATAGGGGCGATGTGGTGGCAATTCTGAGCAACCCTTCTCTGAGAACACAACCGCAAAATCCAGCAGTGACTCAGGAATGCTTGGAGTCACAGCGGACACACGTGGCCAGGCAATTCTCCTGGCAAAATCCGCTCCACTGAATTATGTCCTGAGTTTTCCAGTCAGTAACCGGGTTGTGCATAGATAACCATGGAAAACCCAGAATCATTTGTGCAGGAAGATTACTGAGCACCCTACATGTAACCTGCTCAGAATGTAGGACCCCAATGTGGAGTTTCACCTCAGCCACAAACTCAGTAATCTCCCCCTGTGGGAGAGGGGTAGCATTGATGGTGACCACCCGGATAGGATGAGGCAATTTTTCGACCGTGAACCCGGCCGTGCGCGCAAATTCCTCATCAATGAGATTAGTGGCCGAACCACTATCCACAAAAACAGTGATTGGCAGCTCTCTGCCAGCGACCATAACTCTGGCAGGGAGAATACATTGAGAGACCACCATGGAGGATATGCATAAGCTCAGATTGGCCTCCTCCACACCCTCTGAGCTTAGTAGTTTTCCGCCGTTGCGCTTTTCTTAGATAACAGAGGACAAGCATTTACATAATGCCCCTTTTTACCACAGCAAAAACAGGCTCCCTGCTTCCTGAGCGAGGGGGCTTGCTGACGTGACACCCCTGCGATTTGCATAGGCTCTGTGGGCTCACCTGTAGCAACCTCACGTGCACCTACGACCTCCCCCATAGGCGGCATCTCTAGCGCCCCCTGACGCAAACGGCGATCAATGTGGACAACAAGACTCTGTAATACTATTGTAGGAACTCTAGCATTCTGGTAGCGTGGGGCAATGAACAGACAGATGGGTTTCTTTAGTGCAAATAGTGTATTTGTAACACAGCAATAACACACAAAACAATATACTGATAACCCGCAATGAAACAAGTCCCTTAACCATATACAGCAAAACAGAAGAGTTCTTAGGCCAAAGTCCTTGGCAAGGTGAGTGTGACGGGTGACGTGCAGATCCAAAACACAGTTGGTGCAGAAAGAGTCAAATCCGGGTATGTAGTAAACACAGGGAAGTCCAGAAACCAGCCCTCAGGTTAATCCCAGGTGTGGCATGAACACGGGTAAGTCCAGAAACAAGTTCTCAAGTTTATCTCAGTTGTGGCATAAACACGGGTAAGTCCAGAACAAGTTCACATTAAAGGGAACCTGTCACCCCGTTTTTTCAGTATGTGATAAAAATACCATTAAATAGGGCCTGAGCTGTGCTGGACAATAGTGTATTTTGTGTACCCTGATTCCCCACCTATGCTGCCGAAATACCTTACCAAAGTCGCCGTTTTCGCCTGTCAATCAAGGTGGTCTGGTCAAATGGGCGTGGTGAAATCGCTTCTTCTCCCCCAGATCTTGCTTATCTTTCCGTTGGTGGCGTAGTGGTTTGCGCATGCCCAACAGGGGACTGCACTGCGCAGCTGAAGAAAAAGAGCGCGATCTGCGCTATTCTCCGCTTTTTTGCTGGCTGCGGCCATCTTCCTGAGGCCGCGCGTGCGCAGATGGAGCGCTCTGCTGCCCGGGGCTTCAGGAAAATGGCCACGGGATGCCACGTGTGCGCAGATGGGGATCGCGGCGGCCATTTTCCTGAAGCTGAGTTCGCATGTTTTTAAAAGAATTTAAAACAAAGGGATTTTCTCATGGGTAGCAGAGTGTGGGGCTGTTAATAGGAAAGGATATATGAAGCAGCAAGTTATAATTTGAAAAACTTCACAAAAAGTGCACAAATGGAGGAAGTATTCCTTATAAATAATAAAGTGCAAAGTGCATAAATGTCAAGAAAAACGGTCTTCCAAAAGCAGGATAAAAGCATATATATGTGAAAATCAAAAAGGTTAAAGTGCTTATGTGTACATTATACATACTGTACAAAGCTGCAACATGAATCAAGATCTTATGTAAACTTATATCAGTGTACTTTCCAACAGCAGACACACCACTGCTATGGCCCCGACAGTGCCGTTTTGCCTATCTGCCTTCTTCCAATGGGGGCATGTCATTGGAAGAAGGCAGATAGGTGAAACGGCGCTGTCGGGGCCGTAGCAGTGGTGTGTCTGCTGTTGGCACGCCCCCATTGGAAGAAGGCAGATAGGCGAAACGGCGCTGTCAGGGCCGTAGCTGTGGTGTGTCTGCTGTTAGAAATGACACTGATGTAAGTTTTCATAAGATCTTGATTCATGTGGCAGCTTTATATGTATAATGTATACATATAAGCATTTTGACCTTTTTCATTTTCACTTGCGTACTGTGCTGCATAAGACTGTCAGTGAGTCACTGACCCAACCTCTGAGACTCAGCTTATAGCTTAATCTCACAGGCCACCATACCCTGGGGTCATCACATGACCATAGGGTACCAGCTTAACCATCGGGACCCACGATTCTCATCACAGAGGTCCTATGGTTAGTAAGGGGGTCTTGTGATACTCTTGCAACCAATTAAATACAGCTGTTGCAATTGACAGCAGTATTTAAGGGGTCAATTGGCCCCAATTGGCTAGACAAAAAACGTCCTGGAGCAAGACACATGTGGTGTCGAAACATGTCGTCCATAAGGGATTGAATGTATGCAATATTGTAACTGAAGAAATCTGGAACTTTTTAACCCCTTAGTGACGGAGCCAAATTTTTTAAATCTGACAAGTGTCACTTTATTTGGTAATAACTCTGGAACGCTTCAACAAATACCAGTGATTTTGAGATTGTTTATTAGTGACACATTTTACTTTATGATAATAGTAAGTTTAGGTCGATTATGTTTTGTGCTTATGTATAAAAAATATCCAAATTTGAGAAAAATGTTAAAAAATTAGCAATTTTCAAATTTTGAATGATTATCCATTTAAGATAGATATTCAAATTGCCTCTTCTGAGAAAAAGAGGACTTATACTCTATAGCGCCATCTGTTGGAAGTAGCGATCCTACAAGTCACAATCAACCCTTTAACGAGTCGTGCAATATGACTTAGGATAAAAGCCAAATCAGTATCTCAATTCGCAGACACGGTGTTTCGGGCTGTTGGCCCTCGTCAGTGCGAAGCATGAGAACTGATTTGGCTAAGATAGATAGATAGTCATACCACAGCAAAACATTAATAAGTAACATTTCCCTGATGCCTGCTTTACATCAGCACCGTTTGTAAAATATTCTTTTATTCTGTTATCATTTTAGGAGGTTTAAAAATTTAGCAGTAATTTTTAATTTTTTCTAGGAAATTTACAAAATTTATTTTTTTAGGGACTATCCAGGTTTGAAGTGACTTTAGGGGTCCCAGATATTGGGAAAACCCCAAAAGTTATACCATTTTAAAAACAGCACCCCCTGAAATATTGAAAACTGCTGTCAGGTAGTTTATTAACCCTTCATCTGATTTTCAGGAATTAATGCAAAGTGGCATGATAGGAATGCAAAAGTGTATTTTCACCACCTAAATGTTGCTAACTTCTGAACAGGTTACAACAGCCGGCAGATTGTAAGGCCGCTATTTGGTCATGAATAGCCATGGCAAACATCACGACCACACAATCATGATCTGAGGGCACCAATTCGGATAAAGAGGAAGCCCCCACACTCTGTTGACCATTTATAATGATGTAGTCACTATTGACAGCAGCATCTAAGGGGTTAAACAGATATGGACGATGCCAACACTGATCATGGCTGATGCAGCAAGTTGTCAGCTATAGTGTCCAGCCGACAGCTGCTGGATTGTCTGTCACCTGTATGGGGAGGCTATTCTCTTATATCTCAGGTCAGTTAAAAAATGTATTGGCTGTCCATGGATAAATAAAAGGTATATTTTACTCTACCATTGGACTGATCACTGGAGAAACAAAAAGTTTTTTCTTTACATATGTGGATTTGTCCCAATCCGTTTTCCGTGCGAACTGTAACCACAGGTTGGATGTACTCCCGTTTCTTCAAAGTGGTAAGCTGGCTTTGCCAAAAACTCTTTATATATATATATATATATATATATATATATATATATATATATATATATATAGTTCTATAGTTCTATAGTTATATAGTTATATATACTTTTAAACATTTTTTATGTGTGTTTCAATAAAGTTTATATTTTTTAATTATTTCATGGTCTTATGTGAAGGTGTTTTTTTCGGTGCTCATTGTGTTAGTGCCTCCATGGCCCTGTAAGGGATATTATTTGGTGTTTTATATATATACATATATATATATATATATATATATATATATATATATATATATATCTACTATATAATTGTCTAAGGGTCACTTCCATCTGTCTGTCTGTCTTTCTTTCTTTCTGTCACGGATATTCATTGGTCGCGGCCTCTGTCTGTCATGGAATACAAGTCGCTGTTTGGTCTCGGCAGCTGCCTGTCATGGCTGTGCAGCGCCCCCACTGCCGCAGGGCCGAGGGGTACCCGGTACCGGGCCTCTGAGTCTCTGCTCTGGGGTTGTCACGGTGGCTAGACCCGGTCCGTGACCCTGCTGAGGGGCGCCCAATAAAAGGTGTGGATGGAGGTGGTAGTGCGGTGCAGTGCTGGTCACAGTAAATAACGAGGACACCAGGTTGCAGTCTCTTTACCTCTTTACTGAAGGCTTCAGGATCCTCAGTCCGGAATACGGTTAACCAGGCTGCGCAAGTCCGGCCGGTCCGATGGCACCTCCAGAGTTCCCTTTGCAGGTGGAAATCTGTGCCTACCTTCTAGCGCTTGTGTGTTGCGGTCCTCCCCTGCTGTGCTTACGGGATAGTCCCCACAGCTGTTGTGTCTGTTTCTCGTGTTCCCTCACAACTGGATTCTGATGTTCTTCTTCTTCGTCCCCCAGATGATATGGCTAGGACGCACCCGTATGACGGGTAGGCTCGGAGCTCTTCCTGGACCCTAGTGTCGCCCTTCTCCTAGTGCGCCCCCCATGTCTTCGTAGGTGATTGGTGTGAGACAGCCCGCCTATAGCTGACTGTCCTGCCGTAGGTTTGAAGTATTGCTTGGAGCCTAATACCTCCTCGGCGTTCCGGCCACCGGCTACGCGCCTCAGTAGGATGTTGCCTCGATCTTACAGCACGACTCCTACTGGTGTTTCTCCTTGTTGCGTTGATCTCGTTTCTCACTCAGCACAATATACCTCGCTTCTTGTCCTTTCTTAGGGCACCGCCGCTATATCGTGCAGGCGCGGTCCCGTAACGTTCTCTCTGGTTGCTAGGCCTCTGTCAGGATCCCACCCCTGACAGGGACCCCTCCGAATCTTCCCCTACAACACCCTCTGCCACAAGGTGTTGCCTGGTTCCAACCCAGTCAGCTTTCTGATCTCACTTCCTATCCAACCCCCAGTTTTACCAGACTGTGAGGAGTGGCCTAATGCATAGTGCCCTTAGCTCCCCCTGGAGGCCAGACTGTGAAATGTATTGGTGTTTGTGATACCTGGTCAGATGAACTCCTTCAGTGCCATCAGACGTACCATAGCCCCCCTTAGTGGCGAAGCAACAGTACTGCAACGACCAGGACTCTGGGGTGCTGCACTCCCCCCCCGGTTAAATCCAGTACTCCTGGACTGGGAAGAAAACAACAATACATGTCAGCCATAAGACATACAATTTTTGAAATGCAATAACAAGTAAACTTTGACAGAGCTTCCCTTTATGGGAGGTGAGGACACTTGAACGTTACAAACATGGTTAAATATTTAAGTAACATACTATAAATAACTTCTTTTACCCAACCGGGTATTCTACTAAGTGCAAATTTTTGAACAATAATTTAACATTGCCTTTAAGGACGTACACACTGAATCCACTAAAGACCTTCTTATAAAACACTATAAGGCTAATCAACCTTTCTGCATTCTCCTTCTTTACATCTGCAGGACCGCCTGTCCTATCTGCTCCAGGCCTACTGCCTCTCCTTTCTGTAAAAGGACCGCCCCTTTCTGCCCGGGCCTACTGCCTTTCTACTACTATTCACGGTATAGAACTTATCATCCATCTTTCAGTTCAGGATTACTGAGCCATCTCTGTATGTCTCCTAGGAGGACTCACTGACTAACCCCGTGTGGGTTCACTTTCTGTCCTCATTCTTCTATCAACATCATTAAACATTTCTCACAATCAACTAGTTAGCTACATTTAACTTCTTCTTTCAAGACATTATTGCCATTTAACCATCTTAAGGCAACACTGTTCATAAGTGCAATATGTGAACATCCCCTTTAAGAGGGGACCAAGTCTCTATGAGGTAGTGCAACTTCTCAAGCTGCAAGTCTGTTTGCAGTAAGGACTCCGGTGCTGGTTCCAAGACCAGTGTCTTCGCAAAGAGTCCTTTCCTTGTGTAAAACCAGTAGAGAGCACCTTTAAGAAGGTGCAAACTATGTACAAAAAGTTTGTAATCATGCATTGTTCATGATTCAGCAGTTCTTTCAATGATGAATAAACAGGAAACAAAAACAAAAAGCAGAAGAAGGGATCCCGGGTAAACAAAGGGATGCCTTTAAGAGTTAACCCTGATCGGGTTGTAGCAGCAAAAACATCAGAAGGACAAACAGTTAACTATTTACATATCCATGGCATCGAGGTTTACTCTCGCTCTGGCGGCCGTAGCTCCGCATAGACCTCGCTCGGCAAGCTGATCGGCGAGATCGGGGCCTTTAAGAAGTGCTCCATACCCGTGGCCCGATCCCAGGGTGTAAGGTGCCGGAGTCTATAGGTCCCAGGGAGAGGGGGTGCCGCGACGGGGCCTATCAGCAGGTCCTCTGCTGGCGGGGCAGGGTCGTTCTTCATACCTGCTTCAGATGCGGTCCCTCCGGTGCCGATTTGCTGCGTCTCCGCTAGGATCGGGAACGCTGGTTGCAGGGCCTTGCGCTGCGGCGCTGTCCTCTCCGTTTGCAACACCTCGCTTTCCGGTAGGGCCTTGCTTTCTGGCTTCGGAGCGCTGGAACTTCTTTCTTGCTCCGGACCAGATGAGGCTGCCGACAGATGTCTGGTGAGGCTCCCGATGTTGGTCTTCTTCCACCCGGCCTCAGTGCTCAGCTGCGTCTGCAGGAGTTGGTGGATCAGCTCGTCCACTCCGGTCTGCAGGGGGTCACCGTCAACTGTGGAGGTCTGGCTGCGGTGCCTCTCCGGGTAGCTGGGGGAGTCCTCGGCTCCGACCCCACGCTCCGGCTCCTGGCGGCTGGCCATGGCGTCCTCCATGTCGCTGACTTCTTCTTTCTGGTCCTTTTCCCGCTCTCTCCTTTGTGGGCGGTTCCGTTTTCTCTGTCTCCGCCTACCATTGAGAATCAGAAGGCGGATCTTGGCTGCTGACGGACACGTCCTCACAGTGCAGAAATATTTAGACTGGGCGGCCATTGTCCTTCGCGCTCTCCAGCTTGTCTACGCCCACTCCACGCCCCTCTTCTTCTCCTGCGCTCTCCTCAGCGCTGTAATGGCGGCGGTTTTGGCGGCAAATGGCAATGCACAGTCTTTGCAATAAGTCACAGTCCAAGCACAGTAAATCACAATTCCAAGGCACACATGACCCGATTCCTCAGGCTTAAGTAGATCCTGTTCGTGACGCCAAGTTTGCAGCGCCCCCACTGCCGCAGGGCCGAGGGGTACCTGGTACCGGGCCTCTGAGTCTCTGCTCTGGGGTTGTCACGGTGGCTAGACCCGGTCCGTGACCCTGCTGAGGGGCGCCCAATGAAAGGTGTGGATGGAGATGGTAGTGCGGTGCAGTGCTGGTCACAGTAAATAACGAGGACACCAGGTTGCAGTCTCTTTACCTCTTTACTGAAGGCTTCAGGATCCTCAGTCCGGAATACGGTTAACCAGGCTGCGCAAGTCCGGCCGGTCCGATGGCACCTCCAGAGTTCCCTTTGCAGGTGGAAATCTGTGCCTACCTTCTAGCGCTTGTGTGTTGCGGTCCTCCCCTGCTGTGCTTACGGGATAGTCCCCACAACTGTTGTGTCTGTTTTCATGTTCCCTCACAACTGGATTCTGATGTTATTCTTCTTCGTCCCCCAGATAATATGGCTAGGACGCACCCGTATGACGGGTAGGCTCGGAGCTCTTCCTGGACCCTAGTGTCGCCCTTCTCCTAGTGCGCCCCCCATGTCTTCGTAGGTGATTGGTGTGAGACAGCCCGCCTACATTACCGCTGCTATTAACCCTGTATGTCCCCAAGTATTTACTATTGACGCTGCCTATGCAGAATCAATAGTAAAAATATGTTATGTTAAAAATAATAATAAAAAAAAAAACCTGCTATACTCACCATCCGCCGCCTTTCGAGCTCCTCACGCTCCATGCAAGCCGCAGGTTCCGGTCCCAAGGGTGGTCTGCCAGAAGGACCTTCCATGACATCACGGTCATGTGACCGCGACGTGATCACAGGCCCTGCGAGAAGGACCTTCCATGACGTTGCTGTCACATGACCGTTACGTCATGAAAGGTCCTTCTGGCACAACATCCTGGGACCGGAAGCTGCCGCCTGCGGTCGTCACGGTCATGTGACCGCGACGTCATCACAGGTCCTGCGTGAGAAGGACCTGCCTTGACGTCACAGTCATGTGACCGCGACGTCATCACACCCTGGGACTGGAAGCTGACGCCTGCACCGCGCACAGGGCCAGGACTTCAACGGGCCTTCGGAGGGTGAGTATATGTTTATTTTTTTATTTTAACTCTGTATACTACGTGGCTCTGTGCTGTATACTCCGTCACTGTGCAATATACTACGTGGCTGGGCAATATACTACGTAAGTGGCTGGCTAATATACTACGTGGCTGGGCAATATACTACGTGACTGGGCAATATACTATGTCGCTGGGCAATATACTACATGACTGGGCAATATACTACGTCACTGGGCAATATACTATGTGGGCTGTGCTGTATACTACGTCACTGGGCAATATACTACGTGGCTCTGTGCAATATACTACGTGGCTCTGTGCTGTATACTCCGTCGCTGTGCAATATACTACGTACGTGGCTGGGCAATATCCTATGTGACTGGGCAATATACTACGTAACTGGGCAAAATACTTCGTGGGCTGTGCAATATACTACGTGACTGTGCAATATACTACGTGACTGGGCAATATACTACGTGACTGGGCAATATACTACGTGGCTGGGCAATATACTACGTGGACATGTATATTCTAGAATACCCGATGCGTTAGAACCGGGCCACCATCTAGTATATATATATATATATATATATATATATATATATATATTTATATAAATTAGAACAGCATCATATTACCACACTTGTAGTGCAAAGCTCTCCAAGCCAGTATTCCAATGGCTCCAATAATATGAGAAAAAAGGAAAACAAGGAAAACAGCACAAAAAAATAGAAAAAGTGGGCTTTAATGTCTGGACGGCGTGGCAACGTTTCGGATTTCCAATCCTTTTTCAAGAAAAAGGCTTGAAAAAGGATTGGAAATCCGAAACGTTGCCACGCCGTCCAGGCATTAAAGCCCACTTTTTCTATTTTTTTGTGCTGTTTTCCTTTTTTTCCTCATATATATATATATATATATATATATATATATATATATATATATATATATAGACTGCACATATGTTTTCACGAATATTTGAGCCCATGGATCCATTATATGTCCATCTTGCAAGGTTGGGAGAAAAAAACGCAGTACGGATGCCATACGGATTACATACGAAGGATGACATGCGTAAAATACGTAGCCACACCCTGCCTATGGATGACATACGGATCTCTGTTTTGGGATCATTTCTGTGTATTACGCCTGTAAAAAACGGACCATATTTTCATACGCCAAGTGTGACGCCGGCCTGATTCTGAGATTTTTTTTTTGTGACATATTGTACTTCATGATAGTGGTAACATTTGCTCGATATGACTTGCGTTTATTTCTGAAAATATTGGAAGATTGGCAGAAAAGTTACAATTTTCTAAATTTAATTTTTATGCCCTTAAACAAGAGTTATGTCTCACAAAATAGTTAATAAATAACATTTCTCACATGTCTACTTTACATCAGCACAATTCCTGAAACAATTTTTTTTTTTGTTAGGAAATTAGAAGGGTTAAAGGTTGACCAGCGATTTCTCATTTTTCCAACAAAATCTTTTTTTTTTTTTAGGAACCGCATCACATTTGAAGTTACTTTGAGGGGTGTATATGACAGGAAATACCAAAAAATAACATAATTTATTCTTCGGGTTGGTGCGATTACAGCGAGATCAGATCTATATTATTTTTTTAACGTTTTGCTGCTATCACACAGTAAAAAAAGCTTTTTTTTTAAATAAAAAGTAGATTTTTTTCGTGGCCACATTCTGAGAGCTGTAACTTTTCTAATTTTTGGCAAACAGAGCTCAATGAGGACTTATTTTTAGGGGGGACGAGTTGCAGATTTTTTGGTACCATTTTGGGGCACCTAATAATTTTTGATTTGCCTTTTATTCAGCTTTTTCTAACAAAGAATGAACAAAAACCAGCAATTCAGTTATTGTTTTTATTTTTTGGGGCCATTCAATGTGCGGTAAAAGTGATAAGACAGATTTTTTTTTACACACCTTAAGGCACGGAAAACCACATTTAAGAAGTTTATTAACTCCGCAGGTGCTTCACAGGAATTAATGGAATGTGGATGGAAAAAACATTTAACATTTTTTCACCAAAATTTTAATTTAGACCCAAATTTCTTTATTTTTACAAGGGAAACAAGACAAAAGGTACAGTGTATATACACACACACACAGTGCCTTGCAAAAGTATTCAGAAAAATCTTTAAATGAGAGGGTGTGTCCAAACTTTTGGTCTGTACTGTATCTCAAAATTTGCTGTGCAAGTTCTCCTGAGCATGCCAATAGTCCATATGTGGGGGAAAACTACTGTTTGGGTACACAGCATGGCTCGGAAGGGAAGGAGCAGCATTTTACTTTTTCAATTTTTCCTTCAAAAATGTTTTTTAGCCTCAAATTTTGCATTTTCATTAGGGTAACAGAAGAAATTGCACTGTACAATTTGTTGAGCAATTTCTCCTGAGTACGCCTATACCCGTCACCACCCTGTCCTGAGTATGCGGGGGCCCCACTCGCCGTTGGGGACTTTGGCATGCATTATATGGAGCCCATCATATTTGGAGCATTATATGGGGCCCATCATTTATGGAGCATTTTATGGAGCCCATCATATACTGGAGCATTATATGGGGCCCATCATATATGGAGCCCATTATATATGGAGCATTATATGGGGTTCATCATATACTGTAGCATTATATGTGGCCCCTCATATACTGTAGCATTATATGGGGCCCATCATATACTGGAGCATTATATGGGACCCATCATATGGGTTCCATTATACTGAGTGGAGCATTATATGGGGTCCATTATTCTGTATGGAGCAATATATGGGTCTCATTGTACTGTATGTAGTAATATATGGGGCTCATTATTCTGTCTGGAGCAATATATGAGGTTCATTATACTGTATGAAGCATTACATTGGGTCCATTATTCTGTATGGAGCAATATATGGAGTACATTTTACTGTATGGAGCAATATATGAGGCACATTATATACTGTATGGAGCATTATATGGGGTCCATTATTCTGTATGGAGCAATATATGGGGTACATTATTCTGTATTGAGCACTATGTGGTGCCCATAATACTGTATGTATGGAACAATGCATGGGGCTCATTATTCTGTATGGAGCACTATGTGGTGCCCATAATACTATATGGAAGACTATACTGTCCGGTTTCTGAGTTATTGTAGAACTTACAATATATATCACTCATGTAATGTAAGAAGTAAGCAAAATCTTTGGCATTGTACTATACCTATATTTCTCTGCCGTATCTGCGTATCATGAATCATGGTATGTGTTAAAGGGGCCTACTGAGACTCTTTTGACTAGGGCCCACGAAAGTCTGGAGCCAACCGTGTCTATACCCCATATGTGGTCGAAAACTACTTTTTACCACCCAAGTTTTGTTTTTGCCCTAGATTTTACATTTTCACACAGGGAGATGGGCACCAACATTTCTGCTGAATGTGGAAATACCTCATATGTGGCTGTACAGCACTGCTTAGCCACACAGCGAGTCAAAACTGCTGTTGTAGCGACCTGTACATGGTAGTCATCACTAAACCTGTGTGATCATCTTAATTGTCTGTTGCCAAATAATTTATCTGAGAGATTTACGCGTACACGGAGAAAGACCACTTGTGATTGACCACACAGTCACAAGCAGTAAATCCAATTTATTGAGGAAAAAGTACATCCTTATATAGATTATCTCTTATCATATTGATCATTGGTAAAACCTTCTAATTTATCCTCCCTCAGGAGTTTAGTCAATATTCATTAGCTTACATGATTCTGTTTTTCTCCTGAGCATTACTTCATTATTAGGAAAGTGGACATGCTATCATATCAAAGTCCACATAAGTGTTCTAAAACTACTGAAAGGTATGATTTCTAGCACGTAGATACATAATCAGTCTTTTTTATTCTTATACTGTATGTTCATATAAGCGTCCATTTTGTACATATTCATTCATTTTGTATATCTTCAATCAAGTGCATATCCTTAACAGCTGTAGGGCCCAGTACGCTATGCCCGGCTCATGCGTCTGGAGACACGCACCCAAATTAGGTGGGCTCTCAGTGCTACACAAATGCCAAACATGTGGAAGCTAAATGTGGTTTAGATACACTGAGCTGGCATTTGGATTTGGGAGCGCATAATTTGTTGAATTTCTTTTGGGAGCCATTTCGCTTTTCCAAAGCCTTTATGCTACCAGTAACCTGTAAGCCCAATATATTTCCTTTGATAGATGACAGACCTGAGTGGGGACTTGCTTTTTTGTGGATTGATTTGAAGCTTTTGTTAGGAACATTTTACATAACATTTGGGATCATATTTTTTCAGCACTCTACGCTGAGCACTTACTTCAGGGTTTCCATCTAAATCTCTGAGTGACATGATACAAATGAAACCCCCGGAGGGATCCAGTCACAATAATGAGGCAGCAGAGATACTCTGGACTCCATCTGGTCTCTGTTTTTTACATAAAAATAGAAATTTATCAGTACAATATATTTTTATTATTTTTTATTATTTTCTGATTTTTAAAAAATATATATTTTTTTTACTTTTCCCACTATGGGACTTTTACTTACACCAGCCTGATCGATGTTATAATCCATTGCAATGCTGGAGCATTGCAATAGAGTGTAACTGTCAGCACTGCACTGACACAAGCCCCTTATACTGTGCTCTGCACATGGTCTGAGGTGATTGCCGTAGCTTGGTGACCTGGATGTCGTCATGATGACATCAGGTCACCATGGCAACGATCTCGGGGGCGCCGATCGGAATGCAGAGGGTCTCCCTCCTTCTGCATGCCTGCTAATTGCTGTGATTGCAGTATTTAGGGGGTTAAAGTGGGGGGTGAGGCACTGGTACTACTCCTGCACTGAGTGCCGGGTGTCAGTTGTTAGAATCAGCTGACACCTGGCGGCGATCGCATGCGCACAGCTCTTGTGTGCGTAAAATTGCCTGGACGTGCTCAGTACATCCAAGGTTGGTAAGTACCAGTCGACCAAGATGTACTGAGTACGTCCTAGGTCGTGAAGAGGTTAATGACAACAGTATTTTCTAATGATAGCGGCCTCTTTGCGCAGAATTATGAGCCTTGCCAAACTGCAAAAATTAGCATTTAAGGGAGAGGTGGGAGACACCCAATTGTCACGTCACACCATTTGAAACCGTTTACATCAGCATGGTCTGCATGCTAAATGACCTGCTAGTGTCCTGACCACATCACTAGGGACAGGCGTTATCACAAGGAGCTGAACGAGGGACCAGTGGGAATCAGTGCTGTTTGCTGATGAAAGTCAATTCATGCTGAGCAGAAATGATTGCAGCCGATGATGTTGGAGACGTCAAGGAAAGCACTGTGCATCAGCCACTTTTGTTACCAGTTTGGTTGTGGTGGTGTTACAGTGTGAGCAGGTGTGTCTGTCAATATAGAACTGCCATATACGTTGTGAATGGTACAATGACAAACCCCTACTAATTGAATAACATCATTAGTCCAGTCATTGTGCCTCTGCATGAACAACACAGGCTTAATTTCATCTTCCTGGACGACAATGCTCCACCTCATCAAGGTTGTGTCATTAGGGAACAGCTGCTGGAGACTGGGGTACCTCAAATGGAGTGGCCTGTACTTTCTCCAGACCTTAATCCCATAGAAAACCTATGGGACCAGCTGAGTCACCGCATAGAAGCTCATAACTCTGAACGCCAGTACCTCAATGACCTAATGGCCACCCTTCAAGAAGAGTGGTATTCCATGCCTCAGCAGACAATAACTCCACTTGTGAACAGCATGAGACATCATTGTCAAGCTGTAATTGATGCTCAAGGCCACATGACAAGTTACTGAGACATTGACATTTTTTGTTGGGGTATACCCACCACGGTTTTTGTCTTTTGTTTCAATAAATGAAAGATGAGGAAATCCCCATTTCATGCTTGTACTCAAATGCCCTACTTTCAGGATAAAATATCACTGTAGCATGACCTTTTTTTTACGTTTTCTATAAATTTCCCCGAAAGGCAAATAGCAATCACTTTTTGAGAGTAGTGTAGGTAGATGGCACGAGCCTCTGAGCTCAGTGATTAGCTACAGCGATAATGCATGCTGTCAATATAAAGTCACCTCTGCAGTCAAACCTCTGAGACCGAAGCAGTGTCGAGGAGCCGTCAAGGAACCCAGAGAGATTGAGTATCTGCTGTGCTTGCCATCTTAGGTATTTCACAGTATTTGGGGTCCTCTTTCCTGAAATAAACACTGTTTGCACCTTCATGACCAGGCCAAATTTTACAATTCTGACCAGTGACACTTTATGTGGTAATAACTCTGGAATTCTTCAACGGATTCCACTGACTAGCATTTATTTGTAAATAAATTGAAATTTGGTGAAAATTTAGCCATTTTCAAAGTTTTATTTTGTATGCCCTTAACCCCTTCATGACCTTGGGATTTTCCGTTTTTCCGTGTTCGTTTTTCTCTCCCCTCCTTCCCAGAGCCTGAACTTTTTTATTTTTCCGTCAATTTGGCCATGTGAGGGCTTATTTTTTGCGGGACGAGTTGTACTTTTGAACGATATCATTGGTTTTACCATGTGTACTAGAAAACGGGAAAAAATTTCCAAGTGCGGTGAAATTGCAAAAAAAGTGCAGCCCCACACTTGTTTTTTGTTTGGCTTATTTGCTAGGTTCACTAAATGCTAAAACTGACCTGCCACTATGATTCTCCAGGTCACTACGAGTTCATAGATACCTAACATGACTAGGTTATTTTTTATCTAAGTGGTGGAAAAAAATTCCAAACTTTGCTAAAAAAAAAAAAAATTGCGCCATTTTCCGATACTCGTAGCGTCTCCATTTTTCATGATCTGGGGTCGGTTGAGGGCTTATTTTTTGTGTTCCGAGCTGGCATTTTTAATGATACCATTTTGGTGCAGATACGTTCTTTTGATCGCCCGTTATTGCATTTTAATGCAATGTCGTGGCGACCATAAAAATGTAATTCTGTATTTTTTTCTCGCTATGCCGTTTAGCGATCAGGTTAATGCTTTGTTTTTATTGATAGATCGGGCGATTCTGAACGCGGCGATACCAAATATGTGTAGATTTTATTTTTTCTTATTGTTTTATTTTGATTGGGCGAAAGGGGGGGTGATTTAAACGTTTATATTTTTTTTATTTTTTTCACATTTTTTTTTTAACTTTTGCCATGCTTCTATAGCCTCCATAGGAGGCTAGAAGCTGGCACAACACGATCGCCTCTGCTACATAGCAGTGATCTGATGTTCGCTGCTATGCAGCTGTCATGTCAGACGCTGTTCATACTAGGGCGTTTGACAGACAGCGGTAATTCCGTTTTTGTCCACTATGTGCTCAGTGGTGTCGGCTAGATTTTGTCTAGCTGGTCCGGGGTTAATTTAGCTGGTGCTCGGATTGGAAGCTGGGCCAAGCCCACTGCCTTTAAATAGTTCTTCTGAACATTGGGCGTCGCCGATTATAGCTTCTGTCTAGTGCTTGGTTATCTCGGTCTGGAGTGGTGAGCTAGAAGTTGGAGTATCGTATCTGGTGGTGTATTTCCCTTTGTCTTATTTACTCCTTCCTATATTTGTATTTGTTTTGCCCTGTGCATTTATTGTGTATTCCTGAGTGACTGCGGCTTGGTTCATATTTTCAGTTATCCTTGTCTGTGCCAACTGTGGGTATTGGTGTAAGATCTCTTCACTGGGTGGTGGGTGGTGGTTTCAGCCTAGGGTTGAAACAGGAGATAGCGTGAGGGTGGAGGCCTAGACATGCACACCATCAGTGTAAACTCTAGGAGAGGGTCAGTCAGGATTTCCCTAGTCTGAGGGAAATTGCAGGGGCCCGGGTTATTAGCTCTTGCCCACCTAGGCTTCCCGTGACATTATAATCGGCCTTGAAAGAAAAAAAATAAAAAGGGTTTCTTTTTTTTTGTCATGGATCCCATGACATCCATAACCCGCCAGTTGGAGGCGCTGTCCCTACAGGTCACTGAGTTGAGGGGGGCAGTGCAGCAACAGGGACTAGCAGTATCTAATGTGCAAGCTGGAGCGACAGGTAGAGTTGCTGAGCCTAAGTTCCCTTTGCCTGAAAAGTTTGCTGGGGAACGCAGTAAATTTGTTTCTTTTCGTGAAGCTTGCAAACTATATTTCCGTATGCGCCCGATCTTCTCGGGTAATGAGGCTCAGCGTGTGGGCCTGGTGTTGTCATTATTAAACGGGGATCCCCAAGCATGGGAGTTTTCTTTGCCATCTGATTCTGCTGCATTTGACTCTGTGGAGAGTTTTTTTTCTTCTCTTGGAAACATTTACGACGAGCCTGACAGAATGGCTCTAGCAGAATCTAAGATACGCACTATTCGCCAGGGGGAGCGAGTTGCAGAGGATTACTGTTCAGAATTTTGCCGCTGGGCGGTCGACACACAGTGGAATGATCCAGCGCTGCGGAGTCAGTTTATTCATGGGGTTTCTGGAAGGGTTAAAAAAGCCCTTCTGATGTACGAGACTCCTGCTTCTCTAGATTCCGCTATGAGTCTGGTTGTCCGCATTGATCGCCGTTTGCGTCAGGGGGAGCATGAGACGCCGCCTATGGGAGAGGGTTTAGGTTCACGTGAGGTTGCTGCAGGTGAGCCCACGGAGCCTATGCAAATCGCAGGGGTGTCACATGTTAAGCGTCGAGCCCCTGTGCTCAGGAAGCAGGGAGCCTGTTTTTACTGCGGTAAAACTGGTAATTTTGTTAACATTTGTCCTCTGCTGTCTCAGAAAAATGCAACGGCGGAAAACTTCTAAGCTCAGAGGGTGTGGAGGAGGCCAATCTGAGCTTATGTATATCCTCCATGGTGGTTTCTCAATGCATGCTCCCTGGTAAGGTTATTATCGCTGGCAGTGAGCTGCCAATTACTGTTTTTGTGGATAGTGGTTCTGCCACAAATCTCATTGATGAGGAGTTTGCGCGCACTGCTGGTTTTAAGATCGAAAAACTGCCTCATCCTATCCGTGTGGTCACCATCAATGCTGCTCCTCTCTCACAGGGGGAGATTACTGAGTTTGTGGCTGAGGTGAAACTCCACATTGGGGTTCTACATTTCGAGCAGGTTACATGTAAGGTACTCAAGAATCTTCCTGCACAGGTGGTTTTGGGTTTTCCATGGTTGTCTATGCACAACCCGGTTAGGCTACGTTCACATTTGCGGTCAGCGCCGCAGCGTCGGGCGCCGCAGCGGCGCCGCATGCGTCCCTATATTTAACATGGGGGCGCATGGACATGCGTTGTGCTGCGTTTTGCGCCGCATGGCCGCAAGCGTTGGACGCAAGAAACGCTTCAAGTTGCATTTTTTTTGCGTCCAACTTTCGGCCAAAAAGGACGCATGCGGCGCAAAACGCAGCGTTTTAGCGTGCGTTTTGCCGCGTTTTTGTTTGCGTTGTGCGCTGCGGCGCCGACGCTGCGGTGCACAACGCAAATGTGAACGTAGCCTTATTGACTGGAAAACTCAGGACATAATTCAGTGGAGCGAGTTCTGCCAGGAGAATTGCCTGGCCACATGTGCGTCTGCTGTGACTTCAAGCGTTTCGGAGTCACTTCTGGATTTTGTGGATGTGTTCTCTGAGAAGGGTTGTTCAGAGTTGCCACCACATCGCCCCTATGACTGTACTATCAGGTTTAAACCAGGGGCCAAATTGCCTAAAGCAAGGATGTTTAACATCTCCGGTCCGGAGAGACAAGCGTTAAAGGATTACATTGCTGAAAGTTTGAGCAAAGGGCACATCAGGCCTTCATCCTCGCCTGTGGCAGCAGGGTTCTTCTTCGTTAAGAAGAAAGATGGCGGACTACGCCCGTGTCTGGATTTCAGGGAGTTGAACCAGATTACGGTTCGTGATCCATACCCTATGCGACTGATACCAGATTTGTTCAACCAGGTGGCAGATGCTAAATGGTTTACCAAGCTTGACCTCAGGGGGGCGTACAACCTCATAAGAGTCCGTCAAGGTGATGAGTGGAAGATGGCTTTTAATACCCCTGAGGGTCATTTTGAAAATTTGGTGATGCCATTTGGGTTGACTAACTCATCTGCAGTGTTCCAACATTTCATTAATGATGTGTAATCGCATGTTTTGGGGAAATTCGTTATCGTGTACCTAGATGACATTCTCATATATTCTTGCGACCGTGATACTCATTTAGGCTGGTTTCACACTTGCGTTTTGATCTGCAGCGTTTTTAAAAAAAACGCATGTGGTGCAAAAACGCATGTAAACGCGGTAAAACGCCGCGTTTTTAACGCATGCGTTTTTGAGGCAAAAAAAAAAATTCGCTGTAAAACGTGGCGTTTTCCCGCGTTTACATGCGTTTTTTCCCGCGTTTGCGTTTTTGAGACGCATGCTGAGAAGTGTGTGACAGCTGCCAAACATCAAAATCAACTAGAAAACACACTAATAGAATTAGCTAGGGTTAGGGTTAGGATCCCTAGGGTTAGGGTTAGGGGTAGCTTTTTATTAGAATGTCATGGTCACCAGGTCACTGATAAGCCACCCCCCACCATCAAGCTGATAAAGGGATCCAAACCCTAACCCTAACCCTACCCCTAACCCTACCCCTAACCCTACCCCTACCCCTACCCCTAACCCTACCCTACCCCTAACCCTACCCCTACCCCTAACCCTACCCCTACCCCTACCCCTAACCCTAACCCTACCCCTAAGCCACCCCCCACCATCAAGGTGATAAAGGGATCCAAACCCTAACCCTAACCCTACCCCTAACCCTAACCCCACCCCTAACCCTAACCTGAAATACGTGGCACTGAAATACGTGGCACTGAAATACGTTTATATACGTATATACGTATATAAGTGCCACGATATTTCAGTGGCCACGTATATAAGTGCCACGTATTTACGTGCCACGTATTTAAGTGCCACGTATATAAGTGCCACGTGTATATGTGCAACGTATTTTAAGTGCCACGTATTTACATGCCACGTATTTAAGTGCCACGTATATAAGTGCCACGTATTTAAGTGCCACGTATTTAAGTGCCCCGTATTTAATTGCCCCGTATTTAATTGCCCCGTATTTAATTGCCACGTATTTAAGTGCCACGTATTTACGTGCCACGTATTTAAGTGCCACGTATACAAGTGCCCCGTATTTAAGTGCCACGTATTTCACGTAAATGCCACGATATTTCAGTGCCACGTATTTCACAGTGCCACGCATTTAAGTGCCACGTATTTAAGTGCCACATATATAAGTGCCCCGTATTTAAGTGCCACGTATTTACGTGCCACGTATTTACGTGCCACGTATTTACGTGCCACGTATTTAAGTGCCACGTATATAAGTGCCCCGTATTTAAGTGCCACGTATTTCACGTAAATGCCACGATATTTCAGTGCCACGTATTTCACAGTGCCACGCATTTAAGTGCCACGTATTTACGTGCCACGATATTTCAGTGCCATGTATAACCACGTAGTTATAGTATTTATAGTACGTGGCACTTAAATACGTGGCACTGAAATACATGGCACTATGACTGTCAGAAAATGTTCATTAAACGGTTAGGAGTGAGGTTAGGGGTAGGGTTAGGGTTAGGGTTTGGATCCCCTTATCACCTTGATGGTGGTGGGTGACTTTTCAGTGTGTTTTCTGTTTTTTTCTATAAAAACGCATGCGTTTTTAACGCAAACAAACGCATGTGCTTAAAAACGCATGCGTTTACATAGACAGCAATGCATTTTTTTGCCGCGAAAAAACGCATGCGTTTTTTCGCTGCAAAAAAACGCCGCTAGAAATTACTACAGGTTGCATTTCTGCAAATGAACGCACGCGTTAAAAAACGTATGCGTTGCCGAAAACGCGTCAAAACGCATGCGAAAAAACGCATGAGTTTTTAATGTTAAGTATAGGGGAAAAACGCATGCGTTTTTTGCGTTTTTTAGCGCTAAAACGCAGCTTACAAAAACGCAAGTGTGAAACCAGCCTTAGATCATGTCAGGCAGGTGTTACAGCTTCTCAGAGAGAATAAGCTGTATGCTAAACTTGAGAAATGTGTATTTTCTGTTCAGGAGTTGCCTTTCTTGGGTTATATTGTGTCTGCTTCTGGTTTTAAAATGGACGCCGCTAAGGTGCAAGCGGTGCTGCATTGGGAACGGCCTGATAACCTGAAAGCACTTCAGCGGTTCCTTGGGTTTTCTAACTACTATAGGAAGTTTATGGCTATGTTCACACTTTGCGGTTTTTGCTGCGGATCTGCAGCGGATTTGCAGCTGCGGATCCGCAGCCGTTTTCCATGCAGGGTACAGTACAATGTTACCCTATGGAAAACAAAAACCGCTGTGCCCACTTTGCGTTTTTCCGCTTGAAAATCTGCGCGGATTTTCTGCGGAAAAAAAGAAGTAGCATGTCAATTCTTTCAGCGGATTCCGCAGCGGTTTTCCACCTGCACCAATAGGAAAGTGCAGTTGGAAACCCGCAGTGGAATCCGCAGTAGAAACCGCACAAAAAAACGCAGTGAAAACCACCGCGGTTTTGCACTGCGGTTTTTCAAAATCTGCAGCTGAAAAATCCGCAGCAAAAAAAGGATAGTGTGAACAAGCCCTATCAAAGATTTTTCCATCATTGCTAAACCGCTGACTGACATGACTAAAAAAGGGTACCAATTTCTCCGTTTGGCCTGAGGCTGCTGTGCGCGCATTTGAATTTCTTAAGAACAGTTTTGTTTCAGCCCCCATTCTTGTGCAGCCAGACGTATCAAAACCTTTTGTTGTGGAAGTCGATGCGTCTGAGGTTGGTGTGGGGGCGGTACTATCACAAGGCTCATCTTTGAGTGATTTGCGTCCATGCGCCTATTTTTCCAAGAAACTGTCGCCCGCCGAACGTAACTACGATATCGGCAACAGGGAGTTGTTGGCAATCAAGTTGGCCTTTGAGGAATGGCGACACTTCTTGGAGGGGTCGGTTCATCAGGTTACTGTTATTACCGACCATAAGAATTTGCTTTATTTGGAGTCTGCCAAGCGTCTGTCTCCCAGGCAGGCTCGCTGGGCATTGTTTTTCACGCGGTTCAACTTTGTTGTCACTTACAGACCTGGGTCTAAAAACACTAAGGCGGATGCTCTGTCCAGGTGTTTTCTGGGGGGAGAACCTCGGGAGGATCCAGTACCCATCCTCCAAAAGGTTGTGGTTTCGGCTCTCACTACCGAGGTTGAGGCTGAGATTGCCGAGGCTCAGGAGGAGGTACCATCTGAGCTTCCCATCAACAAATCTTTTGCACCGCTTCATCTCCGCTTAAAGGTTTTGGCGGAGCATCATGATGCTGTCCTGGCTGGCCACCCAGGGGTTAGAGGTACCTTGGAGTTGGTGTCACGTCGGTTTTAGTGGCCCAAGATCCGACAGGACGTGGTCTCATACGTGTCAGCTTGCACCACGTGCGCTAGGGCTAAGACGCCCCGCTCCCATCCTGTTGGCACACTACTTCCTCTTGAGGTACCTAGTAAGCCATGGACGGAAATCTCCATGGATTTCATCACTGATTTGCCCTCCTCAGCAGGGAACACGGTCATCTTGGTGATTGTTGATCGGTTTTCAAAAATGTCGCACTTTGTGTCTTTGCCTTCGTTGCCTAACGCTAAGACTCTGGCTCAGGTATTTGTGCAGGAGGTGGTCAGACTTCAAGGGGTTCCGTATGACATCGTGTCTGATAGGGGTACTCAGTTTGTGGCAAAATTTTGGAAAGCATTTTGCTCACGGCTGGGGATCAAGTTGTCTCATTCTTCTGCATTTCATCCTCAGTCAAATGGTCAGACCGAGCATATGAACCAAAATTTGGAACAGTACTTACGCTGCTTTGTCTCTGATAACCAGGAGGAGTGGTCGACGTTCCTTCCTTTGGCTGAGTTTGCCATCAATAATCACCGCCAGGAGTCGTCTGGGGAGTCTCCGTTTTTTTGTGTTTACGGGCTACATCCTCAATTTTGTACTTTGAGTCAGAGGGGCTCTTCCGGCGTTCCGGAGGAAGACCAGTTAGGAGCACAATTGTCATCAGTCTGGAGGAGAGTTAAACAGCGCCTGTTGAGTGTGGGTGCTAGGTACAAACATGTGGCTGACAGTAGGCGTGTGCCAGGTCCGGACCTGAGTGTGGATGACTGGGTGTGGTTATCCACAAAAAAATATAAGATTCAAGATACCATCCCTTAAATTGGGTCCAAGGTTTATTGGTCCATTTAGGGTCACCGCCATCATTAACCCTGTAGCATACCGATTGGAGCTTCCTACGGTGTATAAGATACACAACGTGTTCCACAGATCGTTGCTAAAAAAGACGGTGGGTCTTGTGGACGCGACACCAATGCCTTCTCCAGTCTTGGTGGATGGTAATTTGGAATTTGAAGTCTCCAAGGTGGTTGACTCTCGTGTAGTGCGTCGCACTTTACAGTACTTGGTACACTGGCGTGGTTATGGGCCTGAGGAGGGGTCCTGGGTACCAGCCTCGGACATTCATGCGGATTGGCTGGTCAGTATGTTTCAACGCCGCCATCCGGACAAGCCGGGTCCTATAAGTCGTGAGGGCCCTGGGGTCCCTCGTAGAAGGCGGGGTAATGTCATGTCGGACGCTGTTCATACTAGGGCGTCGACAGCGGTAATTCCGCTTTTGTCCACTATGCGCTCAGTGGCGTCGGCTAGATTTTGTCTAGCTGGTCCGGTGTTAATTTAGCTGGTGCTCGGATTAGAAGCTGAGCCAAGCCCACTGCCTTTAAATAGTTCTTCTGAACATTGGGCGTCGCCGATTATAGCTTCTGTCTAGTGCTTGGCTATCTCGGTCTGGAGTGGTGAGCTAGGAGTTGGAGTACCGTATCTGGTGGTGTATTTCCCTTTGTCTTATTTACTCCTTCCTATATCTGTATTTGTTTTGCCCTGTGCATTTATTGTGTATTCCTGAGTGACTGCGGCTTGGTTCATATTTTCAGTTATCCTTGTCTGTGCCAACTGTGGGTATTGGTGTAAGATCTCTTCACTGGGTGGTGGTTTCAGCCTAGGGTTGAAACAGGAGATAAGGTGAGGGTGGAGGCCTAGACATGCACACCATCAGTGTAAACTCTAGGAGAGGGTCAGTCAGGATTTCCCTAGTCTGAGGGAAATTGCAGGGGCCCGGGTTATTAGCTCTTGCCCACCTAGGCTTCCCATGACAGTAGCAGAATTGCAGGTGTGCTGTGAGCGCCGACCACAGGGTGGCGTTCACAGCTGCCAGGGATCAGTAACCATAGAGGTCTCAAGGACCTCTATGGTTACTATTCTGAAGCATCGCCGACCTCCGATCATGTGACGGGGGTCGGCGATGCGATCATTTCCGGCCGCCCGGCCGGAAGTGGTAGTTAAATGCCGCTGTCTGCGTTTGACAGCGGCATTTAACTAGTTAATAGGCGCGGGCAGATCGCGATTCTGCCCGCGCCTATTACGGGCACATGTCAGCTGTTCAAAACAGCTGACATGTCCCGGCTGTGATGCGGGCTCACCGCCGGAGCCCGCATCAAAGCGGGGCTTCTGACCTCGGACGCACTATCCGGTCCGAGGTCAGAAAGGGGTTAAATCAGAGAGTTAGGTTACACAAAATATTTGATAAATAACATATAAAAACTATGCAGTTTGGTATCTCTGTAATCAAACTGACCTTGAGAATCATAGAGCCAGGTCAGCTTTACCGTATAGTGAACATGGTAAATAAAAAAAAAAAAACTATGGGAAAATTGCACTTTATTTGCTATTTTGTCGCACTTAGAATTTTTTCCTGCTTGCCAGTACATTGCATGATAAAATGAATGGTGTCATTCAAAAGTACAACTTGTCTCACAAAAAACACCCTTAATATGGCTATATTAATGGAAAAGTTATGGCTTTTTGACGAAGGGGAGGAAAAAAAACAAAAGCACAAAAACAGAAAATCACCCGGTCAGGAAGGGGTTAATCTGCAGTGACTGTTTTTGTTTCTTCAGAGAGTGTAAACTTGTTTGTAATATATTAAATTAATGTATTATTGTTTGTGTAGTCTACATTAGTTTTTTTATACTGTAGGCATTTGATCCTAATATTATGCTAGCTCTCAGTATTATATTTACACTTGTGAACAGATATTTGGGAAAGCTTTGATAAAACAGTATATAAGTCTACGTTCACATTTGCGGTGTGCGCCGCAGCGTCGTCGCCGCAACGGACGACGCTATAAAAACGCAATAGAAACGCATGGATTTTCGAAGCATGCGTTCGACGCATACGTCGAAAAACGCGTTTTTTTGAAACGCTGTTGCGTTTTGACCAAAAAACGCTGCGTTTCCAGCCGCATGCGTTTTCCTACAGTGAGTCATTCTTCATCCCAAAAAAAAAAAAAATTGTGTCTACACACTAGATAAGGACCACCAATGGCTAGAAGAGGGTTGGTGTAATGTAATTGTGTATATATACCCTGGCAGAGATGAATTCATCCCATTTTGCTGGTATTCATGATGGAGCGTCCTATGGACAGTATCTACATGGATATGGAGATGGAATTTGCCTTGGCTAATGCCTATGCTCTCGCCTGTTATCATCAAAGGGAAAGGGAAAAACGGAGATGGAGTCGTCGCCGCTTTTGGATACACCCTATCGTGGAAGTCCGGGAGAGCCGTGGAGCCTACCATTGCTTGTTTGGCGAACTCAATGACAACCTGGAAAAATATTTTGAGTATACCAGGATGTCTCAGGACAGCTTCCGCTATCTTCTGCGTCGGGTGGAAGGAGCCATTAGCAGGCAGGACACGCAGCTCTGGAGATCAATTTCCGCAGAGGAACGGCTGCTGGTGACTCTACGGTACGTAGCTGTTTGAATGACTGTGATATGTTCTTCCCTTTGTTTATCTTTTTTTTAAAAAAAATTTTGGGTTTGGTATGGTCAATGTACTTTAATAAATTACAATGTACTTTAATGTAATTTCTTTATCTTCTTGGCAGTTTCCTGGCTACCGGAGAGACCTTGAGATCCCTTCATTTTCAATTCAGGATTGGAGTCTCCACTCTTTCCGGAATTATTGCTGACACATGCCGCGCTTTGTGGGATAATCTCCGGGAGGAATTTTTACCCGTCCCTACAAGTGAAATCTGGGAGGCCAACGCCCAGAAATTTGAGCAAGTGTGTTCTTTTCCGAACTGTATTGGCGCAGTGGATGGAAAGCACATTCGGATTACCAAGCCTGCAAAAAGTGGATCCCTTTTTTTTAATTATAAAAAATACTTTTCAACTGTGCTCATGGCAATTGCAGGTGCGGACTGCAGGTTTCTCGCAGTGGACATTGGTGCGTTTGGCCGTGCAAATGACTCACGGACCTTTAAGGAGTCGGATATGGGCCAAAAATTATATGGGAACAATTTTAATTTCCCCCAGCCACGACCTCTTCCTCACACCGAAGGCCCTGCGATGCCATTTGTTGTGGTTGGGGATGAGGCATTTCAAATGTCTGCCAACCTAGTGAAACCCTACTCCAGTCGTGGCTTGGACCATACAAAAAGGATTTTCAATTACAGACTGTCCAGGGCCAGAAGGACTGTTGAGTGCGCCTTTGGCATCCTTTTCTCCAAATGGCGTATATTAGGATCCGCCATTAATCTTAAAATTGAAACAGTGGATGAGGTGGTGAAGGCTTGTGTGGTTCTCCACAATTATATTATGGCCAAAGAGAGACTGAACGTGGAACTCGATGAACCCATAGCCAACCCATTGCCCGATTACCAAGATCATCCTCTGAGGACAAGTGTTGAAATTGCGCAGATGAGGGATCGTTTTGCGGCCTATTTTGTTTCAGATGTTGGCCGTGTGTCATGGCAAGATCAAATGGTGTAGTGTTAACGTTACTGTTGGACTGTATTCTGGTTTTAACTACACCAATAAATACCTCTACTGTGACTGTGCTAAAAATATAATCTAATAATAAATTAATTCTCCAGTATTATGTGCAATAAATGTCATCCGTTTAGGTTGGTTTTGTTAGGTCAAATTTTGCATCTACCTATACTTCACAAATGTTTGTTACTGTAATGTGCCTTATCTAAAAACTTGGAACCCTTTTTTTTAAAATGTTGTTGTTTAATAAAAAAATTTTCAAATTTTTCTACAGTGCTTCAAAGAACATATTTATACCAACTGCGCTAAAACGGTGTACCGCCCAAAATGTACTCTGGTGAACACCAGCTCCCAAATGGTCTGCAAAACCCCCACACTTTTGTTCACATGGTCGTGTGTTCGCTACTTGAGCAAACATGATTCTCTCCTTCCTAGGCAAACTGTCAAGATTGCAGACTAGTTTCATGTGGAACACGGCTTCAATGAGCGCACTTGCTGATAATACATTTTCATCCCACGCAGCTGCATGTGATGCGGCAGTGTGACTGGCACCACACCATGGCGAGGCCAATAGGCTTCGGTTGTGCATGGGTTGTGCCACTCACACAGCCTTGGAACATGCGGATGCAGTGCCGGAAAAAAGCAGATCGGCAACCGCACACCAGGAAGCCGTGTCCATATGCTAGTGGAAACTGTTCAGTTTGCCAACGAGGGAGCCCATCTTGTTCGCTCCATTAAGTATTGAAGTCAGGATGCAGAAATACATCCTGATTCAAATAGTGTCAACACTTTGCCATGTGACCATTGCAACCCCCGGAGCACTGACCTTATATGTATACAATAACAGTTAAGGTACCTTCACACTAAACGATAACGCTAGCGATCCGTGACGTTGCTGCGTCCTGGCTAGCGATATCGTTGAGTTTGGCAGGCAGCACCGATCAGGATCCTGCTGTGATATCGCTGGTCGTTGGTTACAGTAAACTTTATTTGGTTGTCAGATCGCCGTGTGTTTTACAATGGTAATCAGGGTAAATATCGGGTTACTAAGCGCAGGGCGGTGCTTAGTAACCTGATATTTACCATGGTTACCAGTGTTAAATGTAAAAAACCCAACAGTACATATACTCACCTTCGCGTCCCCCGGCGTCCGCTTCCTGCACTGACTGAGTGCCGGCCGTAAAGTGAATGCACAGCACAGCGGTGACGTGACCGCTCTGCTGTTAGGGCCGGCACTCAGTCAGTGCAGGGAAGCGGACGCCGGGGGACGCGATTGTGGGTATATGTTTTGTTTTTTTTTACAATTTTACACTGGTAACCAGGGTAAACATCGGAAGCGCGGCCCTGCGCTTAGCAACCCGATGTTTACCCTGGTTACCCGGGGACCTCGGCATCGTTGGTCGCTGGAGAGCTGTGGAAAAAGTGAATAGCGCCCCCCAGAGTCGGATTTTCTCTGGGGTCTCGGTTGCCGAGGGTAGCCGAGACCCCAGAGAACATGATTCGGGGGTTTTTTACCGACCCCCGAGTTGCGATCGCCGGTAATTAACCGTTTACCGGCGGTCGCAACAAAAAAAAAAAAAACGCGATGTGCCGTTTAATTTCTCTGTCCTCCGATGTGATCGCACATCGGAGGACAGAGAAATAGGGTCCCCTATGGCCCCCAATAGCCCCCCGATACTTACCTACCTCCCCCGGTGCTCCTCGTAGGTCCCCATGGGCGCCGCCATCTTTTTTCCGGGAAAAAATGGCGGGCGCACGCGCAGTACGCCCGCCGCCCGGCACCCGGAAGATCTTTGGGGTCTCGGCTGCCGTGGGTAGCCGAGACCCCAAAGAACATGATCGGGGTCGGTTTGCACTGACCCCTGTTTTGCGATCGCCGGTAATTAACAGTTTACCGGCGACCGCAAAAAAAAAAAAAAAAAAAAAAGCGATCTGTATTTCTCTGTCCTCTGATGTGATCACACATCAGAGGACAGAGAAATAGGGGGATTCGGGGACCCTAACATACTCACCCGGTGTCCCTGGGTCCTCTTCTGTCTTCTCCTGCCAGCCGGCTTTTTCCTTATGGCGGGCGCATGCGCAGTGCGCCCGCCATCTGCTGCCATCTGCCGGCCGGCAGGAGAAGACGAGTTGGGGCTAAAATTAGGGTTAGGGTTAGGGTTAGAGTTAGGGTTAGAGTTAGGGTTAGAGTTAGGGTTAGGGTTAGGGTTAGGGTTAGAGTTAGGGTTAGAGTTAGGGTTAGGGTTAGAGTTAGGGTTAGGGTTAGAGTTAGGGTTAGGGTTAGGGTTAGGGCTAGGGTTAGGGCTAGAGTTAGGGTTAGGGCTAGGGTTAGGGTTGGGGCTAAATTTAGGGTTAGGGTTAGGGTTAGGCTACTTTCACACTAGCGTTTTTTGGCTTCCGTCGCAATGCGTCGGAGAAAAAACGCATCCTGCAAAAGTGCTTGCAGGATGCGTTTTTTCTCCATTGGCTTGCATTAGCGACGGATTGCCACATGTCGCATCCGTCGTGCGACGGATGCGTCGTGCTTTGGCGGACCGTCGGCACAAAAAACGCTACATGTAACTTTTTTGTGCGACGTGTCCGCCATTTCAGACCGCGCATGCGCGGCCGGAACTCCGCCCCCGCCTCCCCTCACAATGGGGCAGCGGATGCGTTGAAAAAACAGCATCCGCTGCACCCGTTGTGTGGCGCTTACAACGCTAGTGTCGGTACGTCGGCCCGGCACACTGCGATGGGCCGAGTACGACGCTAGTGTGAAAGTAGCCTTAGGCTTCTATCACACTTGCGTCGGTACGGGGCGGTCGCAATGCGTCGGCCCGACGTACCGACGCACGTTGTGAAAATTGTGCACAACGTGGGCAGCGGATGCAGTTTTTCAACGCATCCGCTGCCCAGTCTATGTCCTGGGGAGGAGGGGGCAGAGTTACGGCCACGCATGCGCGGAAATGGCGGACGCGACGTACAAAAAAAAGGTTACATTGAACTTTTTTTGTGACGACGGGGCTAAAGTTATGGTTAGGGTTGGGGCTAAAGTTAGGGTTAGAGTTGGGATTAGGGTTTGGATTAGGGTTGGGATTAGGGTTACGTTTGGGATTAGGGTTAGGGGTGTGTTGGATTTAGGGTTTTGATTAGGGTTATGGTTAGGGTTGAGATTAGGGCTGTTTTGGGGTTAGGGTTGTGATTATCGTTAGGGTTGTGATTAGGATTATGGATCGGGTTAAGATTAGGGTTAGGGGTGTGTTGGAGTTAGGGTTGGAGTTATAATTTGGGGGTTTCCACTGTTTAGGTACATCAGGGGGGTCTCCAAACACGACAGCCAATTTTGCGCTAAAAAAGTCAAATGGTGCTCCCTCCCTTCTGAGCTCTGCCGTGCGCCCAAACAGTGGTTTACTCCCACATATGGGGCATCAGCGTACTCGGAATAAATTGGACAACAACTTTTGGGGTCCAATTTCTCCTGTTACCCTTGTGAAAATAAAAACTTGGGGGCTAAAAATCTTTTTTGTGCGAAAAAAAAATATTTTTTATTTTCACTACTATGCATTATAAACTTCTGTGAAGCACTTGGGCATTCAAAGTTCTCACCACATATCTAGATAAGTTCCTTAGGGGGTCTAGTTTCCAAAATTTGGTCACTTGTGGGGGGTTTCTACTGTTTAGGTACATCAGGGGCTCTGCAAACGCAACATAACACCCACAGACAATTCTATCAAAGTCTGAATTCCAAAATGGCGCTCCTTCTCTTCCGAGCTCTGCCGTGCGCTTAAACAGTGGTTTACCCCCACATATTGGGTACCAGCATACTCAGGACAAATTGGACAACAACTTTTGGGGTCCAATTTCTCTTGTTACCCTTGTGAAAATAAAAATTTGGGGGCTAAAAAAATCTTTTTTGTGGGAAAAAAAAATATTTTT
The DNA here is from genome assembly GCF_051348905.1 of Ranitomeya variabilis. Taxonomy (NCBI): domain Eukaryota; kingdom Metazoa; phylum Chordata; class Amphibia; order Anura; family Dendrobatidae; genus Ranitomeya; species Ranitomeya variabilis. The sequence goes on from NC_135232.1 coordinate 389,224,742, forward strand.
TATTTTCACTACTATGCATTATAAACTTCTGTGAAGCACTTGGGCATTCAAAGTTCTCACCACATATCTAGATAAGTTCCTTGGGGGGTCTATTTTCCAAAATGGGGTCACTTTTGGGGGGTTTCTACTATTTAGGCACATCAGGGGCTCTCCAAACGCGACATGGCGTCCGATCTCAATTCCAGTCAATTTTGCATTGAAAAGTCAAATGGCGCTCCTTTGCTTCCGAGCTCAGCCATGCACCCAAACAGTGGTTTACCCCCACATACGGGGTGTCGGCGTACTCAAGACAAATTGTATAACAACTTCTGGTGTCCATTTTCTCCTGTTACCCTTGGTAAAATAAAAATGTGGAGGCAAAAAGATCATTTTTGTAGAAAAAATGCGATTTTTTTATTTTCACGGCTCTACGTTATAAACTTCTGTGAAGCACCTGGGGGTTTAAAGTGCTCACCACACATCTAGATAAGTTCCTTAAGGGGTCTAGTTTCCAAAATGGTGTCATTTGTGGGGGGTCTCCACTGTTTAGGCACATCAGCAGCTCTCCAAACGTGACATGGCGTCCGATCTCAATTCCAGCCAATTCTACATTGAAAAAGTAAAACGACACTCCTTCTCTTCCAAGCTCTGCGGTGCGCCCAAACAGTGGTTTACCCCCACATATGGGGTATTGACGTACTCAGGAGAAATTGCACAACAACTTTTGTGGTCTAATTTCTCCTGTTACCCTTGTGAAAATAAAAATTCTCTGGTTGGGAATGGGGAGAGGAAGAGGAGGATGATGAGCCAGAGTCCAGGAGGCTCGAGGGCAATTCCAAGCCCTCAGGGTACCCTGGCGACGATACAGCAACCTCTGTAGGGGAGGGAGGAGGCAAAACCAGTCTTGCACTGCTTCTTGAATGGCCCTGGCTGCTCCTGCTGCGGCTAGACCCCTGCCGCGAAGTTGGTGTCTGTATGATTGGAGCAGCCAGAGCCATAGTGTGTGTCCTCCTTCTCTTCCTCCTCTGTTCTCCCGCGGCAGCTCCCACAGCATGACGGCTACGGGAGGATGAGGGCCTGGCAGGAGCAGGAGTCGGCGGCACAATGTTACGGTGCCTGTGGTGGCGTCGCTCCGCACGCGGACCTGGGTGGGGTGGCTGGAGTGGCTCTGCAGCAGGAGTCGGAGTCATGCTAGCCAGCGACGGCACTACGGGCATTGTAGTCGCTGACTGCATGACCCGAGCCTGCTGCAGAGCCCTCACGTAGGCAGTGTTTCAGGCCTGCATCACCGAAATCTGGAGTTCCGGCGTAAGGTGTTCCACCATGCCCTTAGCAATGGCACTAAAAAAATGTTTGGCCGGCCTCGAGAGCTCGGATTCCATATTTTCAAGGCGCCGGTTGATATTGGACAGAGCAGTGTCCATTCTATCGCCCAGCGCCTTGAAACAGTTCTGGAAGACCATACTCAAATGCAAAAATTCGGGCATGGTTGGCCTGTCCGAGGCCCGCTGGCGCTGTCAGGAATTCCCAAAAGAAGGAGCGCCAGAGGCCTCGGCCAGGGGAACACCTGATGGACCGGCTGCCGGTTCTCCAGATGGTGGTGCAAGCCTGCTGTCGCTGTGGGATGGCTGTGACGGGTCAGATGGCGATTCATGAAGTTCCGCTTCAGATGGGCGAGCACGCTCGAGGGTGCTGCTGTGTGTTCTGTGAAAAGATAAGGGAAAGATTAGTCTTCAATTAATAACCTATCACATACGCCAACTCCTGTAATAAAATTAACATTACATGACACAACAATACATTACAATCCTCTGTCTCTCAGTCTGTGTGGCCTATAATAAATTGCTGATTGTTATCGCCAGCTGACCGTTATGGCTGACGATAACAATCATGGACATACCAACGGCAGAAAATGACTGCTCATTCCCGCTGCCAAAGCCTTTTGACCGCATACCACTGTCATCGGCAAAAAATTTTTTGGTCAAAAACTCTTTCTTGACGCTGCCTATGCTGCAAAAATAGTATAAAATTTAAAGTCAAGAGAAAACATTAAAAAAAAAAAAAAAAAATATACACAGTGACTTTGCTGATGTCTGCCATGTTAACGCTGATCGCAGGAACTGCCATGACGTTAGGATCATGTGATCGAGACGTCATCATTATTCCTGCGATCAGAACTACCCTGACTCAGAACGTAACCTGTCATGGACTACAAGGACTCACGCTTAACCAAAAAAATTACTAATGGGCAATATATCATCCCACTAGGGAAAAAGTTACGTGGATGGCCAATATGCTACGCTGACTACATGGATGGCCAATACACTATGTGCCTGGGAAATATACTATGTGGATACGTGGCTAGAACGTGTACTATGTGGCTGCGCTATAGTGGCCTGGCAATATACTATGTGGATGCGCAATGTACGTGGCTGGGCAATGTACAATGTGGCTGTGCAATATGGTATGTGGACAAAATACTTACTGTCGGCGGCCAAGGACCGGTCTTAGGAACTGTAATGCCCTGTGGTATTTATAGGGCACAGACTTGGCCGCAGCAGCACCACTCCGAGCTTGCTCCTCCTCATTACGGAGCCCCTTATTGAAACGGTCCTTCATGGATCGCCATCTGGTCCTCAACTTTTTAACTGTGAATGCAAAGAAAAAAAAAGGTTACATATTTAGCATTTAAAAAGGATAAAACAACCGTGTGCGATGCAAAGTTGAAGGCGTTGATCGCATCACACACGGTTGTGTTTATCCTGGCATGATGGGTCATAGCAGCGTATCAGCAGGGCGTATCAGCAATACTCACCAAAGTTGCTTTTGTCCGTGCCTGAAGCACTTTCAAAGCCATCCCACAGCGACTTTGCCACCTCAACCCACAAACGCCTCAACACCACCTGGTCCAGGTGCCGGGGGTCACGGCTGTCCCACAACGGGCCACGCTCCTGTATGCTGGTGATTAGGAGGTCCACATCAATACTCTCACCGTGGTCCCGTTGTGAAACCTAGAATAATTAGAAAACATTAAGGTGAAAGATTTGAAAATATGAACAACCACCAGCACCTGTCATGATATGTACCTTTGCCCTGTCCTGTCTTTGAATAGTATGCCATTTGATGTATGTATATCTCCGGTTTCTACACCTGTATTTATGTATGTTCTTGTGCAGGGAGTTCTACTGTATGTTACCTTCCCCCAATACTTGCAGCCCTTAAAAGCTATCCCTAGTGAAAGCAGGATGCTAGTCAAATGTACTGTTCCTCACAGCAGGATGCTAGTCAAGAAAATAAATTTAAATAAAAAAAAAAAAAAATACTCACTCGCCGGCTTGACACCACACCTTGGCCCCGAGCTCTCTGCTCCCGCTGATTCCCTTCCCCCTCACTTGAAGAAGCCTGTAAAAATTGTAGACAGAAATTATTGCCAAGGCTACAAATGACAGCGAATAGTAAGCAACTGGACATAATTACTCACCGCACTCCCCTGCGCCGATTGGCTAGATGCTGATGTTGGCATTCTTGCAAGTTTGTTCTGCAATGAAAAAATGAGCAAAAAATCAAATCCAAAGCTAACACTGCCACATACAATAAAATAGCCCCCCCCAAAAAAATATCAACCACAATGGACTGTTGACTGATAGGACAATGCAAACTCAACAAGCGACACCACAACGCCATACATTGCAAGAGAATACAATAGCAGATACAACACAATGCAGAGTATGAAAAAGTTTCATCCAGAATAGACCCAAACAAAATTAAGCAAAAATAGACACCTATGTCCAAATTTTAAAAAATAAAAACTTTAAAAAAACAAACCTTTATTTATACAGAAAAAAAAAGGCCCAATGAAATAGCAAACTAATGAACGCCATACTTTACAATTACAACAAGACATGATCCAAAACAACACCATCTGGTGACATATAACCACAGAAATACATCAGAAAAAGGTGATAAATACCATTCTAGATAATAAGCAAAAAACATTACGGGACAACCGCTGTTACAATATACAGCAACCCAAAAGATAAACCATAGTCAAATAGAAAAAAAACCCCATGAAACTAAAAAAAAAGTGCCACACCAAAAAAAAAAAAAAACATGCATACTACACACTTGGCAATGCAAACAGTCAAGGAAGGAGATATATGCCATATGGAAAACGACGTAAAACCATCAGAGATAAAAAAAAGAAAAAGAAAAAAAAAAAAGAAAAATACAATTGAAAATAGAATGGCATATAGCCGCACGGAACAATACAATACAAATGAAACATCATAAATGTAGCCCCCCCACCCGCAAGAAAAGACACTCAAGGAAAGAAAAAAAAATGCCAACAGCATACTTTACAATAAAACACAGCAAGACATGAGCCAAGAAAACGCCATACGGTTACCCCCAACAATAGAAACCAGAAAAAGACATGCACCAGAAATTTAACAAGAAAAAATCTGCCAAAAAAAAGACATTGAACAACCGCATGACACCAGAGCAACCCAAAACCAATCAAGGCCGAAGACAAGAAACGCCATCATATAACGCCAGAAGTACATCAGAACCAGATTAAAAAAAAAAAATTTTCAATAACAACCCACAGTGCCATAACCGTACAATAGCACAGACCAAACATTGCACAAATTTAATCAAAATCAAGAAATAATAAAACACAGAATAAAAATGCAAAGAGAAATTATATACTTACAGGTTTGGAAAGCAGATTCTCCTCTCAGTCTTTTCTCTCTGGAATAGCCTTGTGAAAGACAATGCCAAACCCTTTTTTTTATATATATATAGTGTTTTTTTAGTGTCTAGACAAAGTCTAGACAATGTTTTGCATTTTTTTATTGAAAACGCATGCGTCGTACAACGCACCACGACGCAAGTACTTGCGTCGTCTGCATTGTCAATACAATTCAATGGGGAATAAGGCGCATCGACGACGCAAACACGACCCAAACACGACGCATGCGTTTTTTAAAAGGTCGGCGCCGCCCGAAAAATGCAACATGTTGCGTTTGCCGTGCCCTGACAGGTGCGCCTTAACGCCGCATGCGGCGCACAACGCAACACAACGCATGACAACGCATGTACATGCGGCCCCCATGTTAAAGATAGGGCAGCACGACGCATGCGTTGTCTTGCGGCGACGACGCTGCGGCGCAGACCGCAAATGTGAACGTAGCCTAAGGTAGATTTGACATCACAGGTGACTAGAAATAGCGTGCTCAGATCTATAATAATTTGTGACTTCTGCTGCCCCACCCAACACCAAACCTGTTGTACAAATATATAATTGGAGAAGATTAGTCAATGTTGTAAATAATGTTTTATAGGGTTAATGTAATGGGTTCCATGGTGTAATGGTTAGCACTCTGGACTTTGAATCCAGCGATCCGAGTTCAAATCTTGGTGGGACCTTTCTTTTCGTCCTTGTTGGCAAATACTGTTTTAACCCCTTTAACCCCCAAACCTGCTTGCACCTTCATGACGACGGCAAATTTTACTAATCTGACCAATGTCACTTTATGAGGTATTAACTCTGGACCGCTTCAACATATACCAGTGAATCTGTGAATTTTTTCTCGTGACACACTGTACTTCATGATAGTGCTAAAATTTCTTCAATACAACTTGCATTTATTTGTGAAAAAAAAGGAAATTTGGCGAAAATTTAGCAATTTTGATATTTTTAATTTTTATGCCCCTTAGAGAGTTATGTGACACAGAATAGTTAATAACTAACATTTCTCACATGTCTACTTTAAATCAGCACAATTTAGCTATGTGCAAAAGTTGCGGATTTTGATGCGTTTCCGTGGCGTTTTTGGACACGTGGAATTGCATCAAATTCACAGTGTAGTACACAAGCAATGTTAGTCAATGGGAAATTGACAATTGGTGTGCACATGCTGTGGAAAAAAACTGCGGATTTGCAGCGTTTTATTTTCTGCCGCATGTCAATTCTTTTTGCGGATCTGCAGCGACAGTAGTAGTTCCATCATCCGGCTACTGTGTAAGTGTAAAAAAAACCAACACATACAGACATATACAGTACATACTCACCACACAGCTAATCCCCGATGCCCTTGATCACCTGTGAAAAAAATAAAAAAAATAAACCAACAGTATACTCCCTGGTCCGATGTAATCTATTTAATAACGAGTGTCCCACGATGATCTCCTGTGGAGAGCTGTCGCATCGGCAGATGTAACCGATCTCCAGGGGCACCGGTGATACAATAACAGAACGTATCCTTCCGCAGTGTATCACTCTACCATCAGAGGTCGCTGTCACCGGCAACGCTGCGTGGCAAAATTCTCACGCAGCGTTGCCGTAAAGTGAGAGCCTGAACTCGGGTAACTTCTTCAGTGATGCACTGCAGGAGCCATTGTCTCCTGTCAGTGTGTCACTGGAGGCCTATAGAGCAGTCACATCTCCTGACAGAGATGTGACAGCTGTATAGGGGAGATCGTCGTGGGACAGACGTTATTAAATGGACTGCGTTGGACTAGGGAGTACTTTTGTTGGTTTATCATTTTATTTTTTTTTACAGGAGATCGAGTGCGTCGCATGCATTGGGCTTTCAATAAATATGGGAAAATGTGTTTAGTGTTTTATTTCTTTAACCCCTTCCCGACCTGTGACACAGCGTATGCGTCATGAAAGTCGGTGCCTTCCCGACCTGTGACGCATATGCTGTGTCACAGAATGATCGCGTCCCTGCAGATCGGGTGAAGGGGTTAACTCCGATTTCACCCGATCTGCAGAGACAGGGGGAGTGGTGCTTCAGCCCAGGGGGGGTGGCTTCACCCCCCCGTGGCTACGATCGCTCTGATTGGCTGTTGAAAGTGAAACTGCCAATCAGAGCGATTTGTAATATTTCACCCAAAAAAACGGTGAAATATTACAATCCAGCCATGGCCGATGCTGCAATATCATCGGCCATGGCTGGAAAACCTAATCTGCCCCCACCCCACCCCACCGATCGCCCCCCCAGTGCTCCGGTGCGCGGTCCGCCCCCCTAATTCGTTCTGTCCGCTCCTCCGTCCTCCTGTCCGCTCCCCCCGTGCTCCGGTGCCCCCTCCCTGTGCTCCGGTCCCCCCCCCCTGTGCTCCGGTCCCCCCCCCGTGATCCGATCACCCCCCTTCATACTTACCGGGCCTCCCGATGTCCGTCCGGCTTCTCCATGGGCGCCGCCATCTTCCAATATGGCGGGCGCATGCGCACTGCACCCGCAGAGTCTGCCGGCTGGCAGATTCATTTCAGAAGTATTTTGATCACTGCGATATAGCCTATCGCAGTGATCAAAATGAAAAAAAAGTAAATGACCCCCCTTTATCACCCCCATAGGGACAATAATAAAAATAAATAAAATATTTTTTTTTTTTCTGCTAGGGTTAGGGTTAGAACTAGGGTTAGAATTAGGGTTAGAATTAGGGGTAGGGTTAGGGTTAGGGGTAGGGTTAGGGCATGTGCACACAGTGCGGATTTGGCCGCGAATCCGCAGCGGATCGGCCACGGATCCGCAGCGGATCGGCCGCGGATCCGCAGCGGATCCGCCGCGGATCTGCAGCGGATTGGCCGCGGATCCGCAGCGGATTGGCCGCTGCGAATTCGTAGCAGTTTTCCATCAGGTTTACAGTACCATGTACACCTATGGAAAACCAAATCTGCTGTGCCCATGGTGCGGAAAATACCGTGCGGAAACGCTGTGTATTTTCCGCAGCATGTCAATTTTGTGCGGATTCCGCAGCGTTTTACACCTGTTCCTCAATAGGAATCCGCAGGTGAAATCCGCACAAAAAAACACTGGAAATCCGCTGTAAATCCGTAGGTAAAACGCAGTGCCTTTTACCTGCGGATTTTTCAAAAATGGTGCGGAAAAATCTCACACGAATCCGCAAAGTGGGCACATAGCCTTAGGGTTAGGGTTGGAATTAGAGTTAGGGTACCGTCTCACAGTGGCACTTTGATCGCTACGACGGTACGATCCGTGACGTTCCAGCGATATCCATACGATATCGCTGTGTCTGACACGCAGCAGCGATCAGGGACCCTGCTGAGAATCGTACGTCGTAGCAGATCGTTTGGAACTTTCTTTCGTCGCTGGATCTCCCGCTGTCATCGCTGGATCGTTGTGTGTGACAGCTATCCAGCGATGCGTTCACTTGTAACCAGGGTAAACATCGGGTTACTAAGCGCAGGGCCGCGCTTAGTAACTCGATGTTTACCGTGGTTACCAGCGTAAAAGTAAAAAACAAAACAAAACGTACATACTCACATTTCGGTGTCCTTCAGGTCCCTTGCCGTCTGCTTCCCGCTCTGACTGTCTGCCGGCCGGAAAGTGAGAGCACAGCACAGCAGTGACGTCACCGCTGCGCTCTGCTCTCACTGTATGGCGGCACTCAGTCAGAGCGGGAAGCAGACGGCAAGGGACCTGAAGGACACCAAAATGTGAGTATGTACGTTTTTTTTTTTACTTTTACGCTGGTAACCACGGTAAACATCGGGTTACTAAGCGCGGCCCTGCGCTTAGTAACCCGATGTTTACCCTGGTTACCCGGGACCTTGGCATCGTTGGTCGCTGGAGAGCGGTCTGTGTGACAGCTCCCCAGCGACCACACAATGACTTTCCAACGATCACGGCCAGGTCGTATCGCTGGTCGTGATCGTTGGTAAATCGTTATGTGAGACGGTACCCTTAGGGTTGGAATTAGGGCTAGGGTTGGAAATAGGGTTAAGATTAGGCTTGTGGTTAGGGTTAAGGATAGGGTTAGGGTTGTGTTGGGGTTACAGTTGTGGGTAGGGTTGGGATTAGGGTTAGGATTAGGGTTGGATTTAGGGTTACGGGTGTGTTGGGGTTAGGGTTGTGGTTAGGGGTGTGTTGGGGTTAGGGTTGTGATTGGGGTTATGGCTACAGTTGGGATTAGGGTTAGGGGTGTGTTGGGGTTAGTGTTGAAGTTAGAATTGAGGGGTTTCCACTGTTTAGGCACATCAGGGGTCTCCAAACGCAACATGGCGCCACCAATGATTCCAGCCAATCTTGCGTTCAAAAAGTCAAATGGTGCGCCCTCCCTTCCAAGCCCCGACGTGCGCCCAAACAGTGGTTTACCCCCACATATGGGATACCAGCGTACTCAGGACAAACTGGGCAACAACTATTGGGGTCCAATTTCTCCTGTTACCCTTGCAAAAATAAAAAAATACTTGCTAAAACATAATTTTGAGGAAAGAACAATTATTTTTTATTTTCACGGCTCTACGTTATAAACTTATGTGAAACACTTGGGGGTTGAAAGTGCTCACCACACATCTAGATAAGATCCTTTTGGGGTCTAGTTTCCAAAATGGGGTCACTTGTGGGGTGTTTCTACTGTTTAGGCACATCAGGGGCTCTGCAAATGCAACGTGACGCCCGCAGACCATTCCATCAAAGTCTGCATTTCAAATGTCACTACTTCCCTTCCGAGCCCTGACGTGCGCCCAAACAGTGGTTTACCCCCACATATGGGGTACCAGCGTACTCACAACAAACTGGGCAACAAATATTGGGGTCCAATTTCTCCTGTTACCCTTGTGAAAATAAACAATTGCTTGCTAAAACATCTTTTTTGAGGAAAGAAAAATGATTTTTTATTTTCACGGCTCTGCGTTGTAAACTTCTGTGAAGCACTTGGGGGTTGAACGTGCTCACCACACATCTAGATAAGTTCCTTGGGGGGTCTAGTTTCCAAAATGGGGTCACTTGTGGGGGGTTTCTACTGTTTAGGCACATCAGGGGCTCTGCAAACATAACATGATTCCCGCAGACCATTCCATCAAAGTCTGCATTCCAAATCGTCACTACTTCCCTTCCGAGCCCCGCCATGTGCCCAAACAGTGGTTTACCCCCACATATGGGGTATCAGCGTACTCAGGAGAAACTGGACAACAACTTTTGGGGTCAAATTTTTCCTGTTACCCTTGGGAAAATTAAAAAATTCTGGGCTAAAAAAATATTTTTGAGGAAAGAAAACACATTTTTTATTTTCACGTCTCTGCGTTATAAACTTCTGTGAAGCACTTGGGGGTTCAAAGTGCTCACCACACATCTAGATAAGTTCCCTTGGGGGTCTAGTTTCCAAAGTGGGGTCAATTGTTGGGAGTTCCTACTGTTTAGGCACATCAGGGGCTCTGCAAACGCAACGTGACGCCCGCAGAGCATTCCATTAAAGTCTGCATTTCAAAACGTCACTACTTCCCTTCCGCTCCCCGACGTGTGCCAAAACAGTGGTTTACCCCCACATATGGGGTATCAGCGTACTCAGGAGAAACTGCACAACAACTTTTGGGGTCCAATTTCTCCTGTTACCCTTGGGAAAATAAAAAATTGTGGGTTAAAAAATCATTTTTGAGGAAAGAAAAATAATTTTATATTTTCATGGCTCTGCGTTATAAACTTCTGTGAAGCACTTGAGGGTTCAAAGTGCTCACCACACATCTAGATTAGTTCCTTGGGAGGTCTAGTTTCCAAAATGGGGTCACTTGTGTGGGAGCTCCAATGTTTAGGCACACAGGGGCTCTCCAAACGCGACATGGTGTCCGCTAATGATTGGAGCTAATTTTCCATTCAAAAAGCCAAATGGCGTGCCTTTCCTTCCGAGCCCTGCCGTGCGCCCAAACAGTGGTTTACCCCCACATATGGGGTATCATCGTACTCAGGACAAACTGGACAACAACATTTGGGGTCCAATTTCTCCTATTATCCTTGGGAAAATAAAAAACTCCGAGCTAAAAATCATTTTTGAGGAAAGAAAAATATTTTTTTATTTTCATGGCTCTGCGTTATAAACTTCTGTGAAGCACCTGGGGGTTTTAAGTGCTCACTATACATCTGGATTAGTTCCTTGGGGGGTCTAGTTTCCAAAATGGGGTCACTTGTAGGGGAGCTCTAATGTTTAGGCACACAGGGGCTCTCCGAACGCAACATGGTGTCCACTAACGATTGGAGCTAATTTTCCATTGAAAAAGTCAAATGGCGCGCCTTCCCTTCCAAGCCTTGCCGTGCACCCAAACAGTGGTTTACTCCCACATATGAGGTATCGGCGTACTCAAGAGAAATTGCCCAACAAATTTTAGGATCCATTTTATCCTGTTGCCCATGTGAAAATGAAAAAATTGAGGCTAAAAAAAATTTTTTGTGAAAAAAAAGTAGTTTTTCATTTTTTACGGATCAATTTGTGAAGCACCTGAGAGTTTAAAGTGCTCACTATGCATCTAGATAAGTTCCTTGGGGGGTCTAGTTTCCAAAATGGGGTCACATGTGGGGGAGCTTCAATGTTTAGGCACACAGGGTCTCTCCAAACGCGACATGGTGTCCGCTAACGATGGAGATAATTTTTCATTCAAAAAGTCAAATGGCGCGCCTTCCCTTCCGAGCCTTGCCGTGCACCCAAACAGTGGTTTACCCCCACATATGAGGTATCGGCGTACTCAGGAGAAATTGCCCAACAAATTTTAGGATCCATTTTATCCTGTTGCCCATGTGAAAATGAAAAAATTGAGGCTAAAAAAATTTTTTGTGAAAAAAAAGTACTTTTTCATTTTTACGGATCAATTTGTGAAGCACCTGGGGGTTTAAAGTGCTCACTATGCATCTAGATAAGTTCCTTGGGGCGTCTAGTTTCCAAAATGGGGTCACTTGTGGGGGAGCTCCAATGTTTAGGCACACGGGGGCTCTCCAAACGCGACATGGTGTCCGCTAAAGATTGGAGCCAATTTTTCATTGAAAAAGTCAAATGGCGCTCCTTCGCTTCCGAGCCCTGCCGTGCCCACAAACAGTGGTTTACCCCCACATATGAGGTATCAACGTACTCAGGACAAATTGGACAACAACTTTTGTGGTCCAGTTTCTCCTTTTACCCTTGGGAAAATAAAAAAATTGTTGCTAAAAGATCATTTTTGTGACTAAAAAGTTAAATGTTCACTTTTTCCTTCCATGTTGCTTCTGCTGTTGTGAAACACCTGAAGGGTTAATAAACTTCTTGAATGTGGTTTTGAGCACCTTGAGGGGTGCAGTTTTTAGAATGGTGTCACTTTGGGGTATTTTCAGCCATATAGAACCCTCAAACTGACTTCAAATGTGAGGTGGTCCCTAAAAAAAATGGTTTTGTAAATTTTGTTGTAAAAATGAGAAATCACTGGTCAAATTTTAACCCTTATAACTTCCTAGCAAAAAAAAAATTTCTTTCCAAAATTGTGCTGATGTAAAGTAGACATGTGGGAAATGTTATTTATTAACTATTTTGTGTCACATAACTCTCTGGTTTAACAGAATAAAAATTCAAAATGTGAAAATTGCGAAATTTTCAAAATTTTCGCCAAATTTCCATTTTTTTCACAAATAAACTCAGAAATTATCGACCTAAATTTACCACTAACATGAAGCCCAATATGTCACGAAAAAACAATCTCAGAACCGCAAGGATCCGTTGAAGCGTTCCTGAGTTATTACCTCATAAAGGGACACTGGTCAGAATTGCAAAAAATGGCAAGGTCATTAAGGCCAAAATAGGCTGGGTCATGAAGGGGTTAAAATACTTTATTCTGACTGTGCCTTTATTTAACCTATAACAACTACAGGATTAGTAATGGATAGGTGTGTTATTGACACCTCTCCATTACTAAGCCGGCTTGATGTCACCTTACAATTCAAAGGTGACATCAATCCCCTATTACCCCATATGCCACCACTACAGGGCAGCGGAAAGAGAGAGGCTAAGTGCCGGAATTGGCGCTTCTTAGAGATGCGCCATTTCTGGGGCCGCTGAGAGCTGGTGTTTGTAGCCGGGGGGGGGGGCAATATCCATGTTCCCTTCCTAGGCTATGAATATCAGCCCGCAGCTGTCTGCACAGCCTTTTCTGGCTATTAATTATAGGGGGACCCCATGTCATTTTTTTTCGGGGGTCCCCCTATTTTAATAGCCAGTAAAGGCTAAATATACAGCTGCGGGCTGATTTTCATAGCCTGGGAAGATCTATTGGTATTAACCCCTTCCTAGGCTATAAACATCGACCCCAGTCGCTGGCTTTCCCTCTCTGGCGCAGAAAATTGCACAGGAGCCCACACCATTTAATTTTTATTTTTTTTAAAGTAAACAGATATTGCATTTAAAGCCGGGCTCACACTTGCGAGAAACTCGCACAAGTCTTGCATCTCAATAGCCGGCACCCGAGACCAGAGTGTGCAGCTGCATGTATTTCTATGTAGCTGAACGCTCCGGTCCCGAGTGCCAGCGGCAGTGTCGGGTATTGAGGTGTGAGAGAGTTTTTTGCAAGTGTGACCCCGGGCCTAACGCAGATTTTGTGTGCGTGTCTTCATTTAACTGTTTATGTACCATTTTATTATGTTTATTAGTAAAGATCGGGCTTGGTATTATCTATCTATACATCTATCTATCTATAGATCTATCTCTGTGTGTAAACATTATTCCTCAATGGAGTATGTAAATGAAGAGGTTGGACAAGAAATTACATCACAATTCTTTTTTTTTGTTAAATAGATCTTTATTTAGCCTACGAAAACGCATACAAATCCGCATGAAAAAAATGCATGAAAATCCACATCAAAAACGCGTGGATTTTTACCTGCGTTTTTTGCCAAGAGATGCATAATCTGCACAGAAAATTCCACAGGCAAATCTGCAACGTGTGCACATACCCTTTCTGAAACTTTTTTTGTTGTGTTAGAAAGTTCTAAGGGTTAAAATTTCACCAGTGATTTCTCATTTTTCCAACAAAAATTTACAAAACCATTTTTTTAGAGACCACATTACATTTGAAAGGACTTCGAGGGGTCTATATAACAGAAAATACCCCAAAGTGCCACCATTTTGAAAACTGCACCCCTCAAGGTGCTCAAAACCACATTCAAGAAGTTTATTAACCCTTCACGTGCTTCACAGTAATTTTTGTAATGTGGAAAAAAAATTAACATTTAACGTATTTTCACAAAAAAGTTTATTTTAGACCTAATTTATTCTTTATTTTCTCAAGGGTAATGGGAAAAAGTGGACCCCAAAATTTGTTGTGCAATGTCTCCTTAGCATGCTGATTACCCATATGTGGGGGAAAACCACTGTTTTGGCACATGACAGAGCTCAAAATGGAAGGAGCGCCACTTGATTTTTCAAATGCAAAATTTGCTGGAATCATTAGTATATGCCATGTCCCGTTTGGAGAGCCCCTGATGTGCCTAAACAGTGGAAAACCCCACAAGTGACTCCATTTTGGAAACTAGACCCCTCAAGGAATGCATTTAGATATGTGGTGAGCACTTTGAACCCCCAAGTGCTTCACAGAAGATTATAACGTTGAGCCATGAAAACAACAAGCACATTTTCGCCAAAAAAAAATGTTTTTTAGCCCTAAATTTTACACTTTCATAAGGGTAACAGGAGAAATTGCAATGTACAATTTGTTGCTCAATTTCTCCTGAGTACAAAAATAACTCATATGATGGTTTAAAACTACTGTTTGGGCACATGGCAAAGCTCAGAAGGGAAGGAGCGTCATTCAACTTTTTGAACGCAAAATTTGCTGGAATCATTAGCGGGCGCCATGTCACGTTTGGAGAGTTGCTGATGTGCCTAAACGGTGAAAAAACTCAAAAGTGACCCAACTTTGTTGTGCAATTTCTCCTGAGTACGTCGATACCCCATATGTGGAGGAAAACTACTTTTGAGTCACAGTAAAAACACAAATAAATTGGTGCAAAGAAGTCCGAAAAAGGATAGCACCTTTTGTTTTGTTGTATTTATATTCAATAAAGATTTTGATATCCTTTTTCGGACTTCTTTGCACCAATTTATTTGTGTTTTTGCTTTGGCAATATTTGGTGTGTCCTGTTATATTCCATTAAACAGGCGTTATTTACCTTCTATCCATATTTGGTGGTAACATCATGATTGGTAGATCTATATGGTTTCGCCTGTTTTGCTTTTCCTGCTTTTACTTTATTTTGAGTCACAGTGCATAGCTCAGAAGGGAAGAAGCACAATATTGGAGTTCAGATTTTACTGAAATGATTTGAGGGTGCCATTTCACATTGGTAGAGCCCCTGAGGTGCCAGAACAGAAACCCCCATATGTTAACTCATTTTCCAAACTACACCCCCCAATGAGTTCATCTAGGGGTGCAGTGATCACATTGACATCACATGTGCCTCACAGAATTTTATAGCATTTTATACCATTGAACGGTGAAGAAAGCATAAATTAAATTCTTACCACTAAAATGTTGTTTTAGCCCCAAGTTTTTAATTTTTCTAAGGGCTAATAGGAGAAATTTTTATAACAAACTTAGGTCCATTTTTTCCTGAATGCACCAATACGCTACATGCAATTGGAAAATACTTTACAAGCACAGCAAAGCTCAGAAGGGAAGGAGCGCCATATTAGGCCGGAGTCACACTACGGTAGAATACGGCCGAGTGCTATGCGAGAAAACATCGCATAGCACTCGGCACAGTGTTAATCTATGAAGCAGCATTTTTTTTCTCAGGCATATTCGACATGCGTGTAAAATCTCAGCAGGCTGCAATTGGTACTGAGACTCGGCCGACCCTCGCCAATGCAAGCGTATGGGTGCAAGAAAAAAAAAATCGCACAGCACTTGGACCATGCGAGTGCTGTCCGATTTTTACGCACCAATGTCCTTTGAAAAGCTGGCAATACATCTGCTGCATACAATATAATCACAGAGTGATAAGTTAGAATAAAATAGAAACAATATATATATATACATAGAATAGATAGATATATAGACGTCAGTGACATATATATATATATATATATATTGCATAGATAGATAGATAGATAGATAGATAGATAGATAGATAGATAGATAGATAGATAGAAGAAAAGTCGGCAATTCAGCAGCCGTGTACTATAAAATCACAGCAGGAGCCAAAACCATAGAATATATCACACACAGTATATACACATAGAATAGATAAATATACAGATGTCAGTGACATATACAATTAGCAGTAAAACAATAACACTGGCACTCACCCTGAGACTAGCGATCCTCAGCTGCTGGAATCAACCAGGGTAGTGCCTCCCTGTATGTCAATATACAGTACCTGTTAAGCCAATAGATACCGTGCTTGAGGATGTGAAGAAAGATAAAAACTAGATGGAATACTTAGGGACAAGTTGTCCAAGTGGTCCACACGTGGACTCCCAGTGGCAAGATCCTCCTGAAGCCAGTAACAAACAATCAATCTGCCAACAAAACCTTAAACCAGCCACACAATATGTATGGATCTCACTCAGGTGCCGATCTCCCTCAGCTTACCTCTTGTTGGATGGATGTAGCTGTATGTGGGACTGTGCTGAGTTTCTGTTCACCTGCCCGGTATATGCACCCGGGGCTGCGGCGCCGTACGTGTCAGATGGCAGAGTGCAGTGTTAGTCCAGGGAAGCTCTAGCCGGTAGCGTTCCCTGGATACCGCATAAAACAAAAAAGATGGCAGATAGGCTCCTCCTACTAGTGACATCACCTGCAGTATGGAGCACTATAGCGCTCAAAAAGGGGAGAGGAAACAACCAACGCATTTCGAAGAGCACCGCTCTTCTTCTTCAGGGTTCAGTACAGTGCGTTTGCAGCTTAATGTACATGTATTTAATAAAATATTATTTTCCTGAAAAAAATGGCGTGGGCTCCCGCATAATGTTCTTAACCAGCAGAAGGAAAGCGGATGGCTGGAGGACAACGTTTATAGCCTGGGAAGGGGTAATACCCATGGAGATTTCCAGGCTATTAATATCAGCTCACAACTGTATACTTAGCCTTTACTTGCTATTAACCCCTTCCCGACCCATGACGCCACGTAGGCGTCATGAAAACCTGTGCCAATCCGACCCATGACGCCTATGTGGCGTCATGGAATGATCGCGTCCCTGCAGATCGGGTGAAGGGGTTAACTCCCATTTTACCCGATCTGCAGAGACAGGGGGAGTGGTACTTCAGCCCAGGGGGGGGTGGCTTCACCCCCCCGTGGCTACGATCGCTCTGATTGGCTGTTGAAAGTGAAACTGCCAATCAGAGCGATTTGTAATATTTCACCTAAAAAACTGGTGAAATATTACAATCCAGCCATGGCCGATGCTGCAATATCATCGGCCATGGCTGGAAATACTGAAGTGACCCCCCCCACACCCACCGATCGCCCCCCCAGTCCTCCGTTATGGGGTCCGGTCCCCTCCGTCCGCCTGCCGGCTCCCCCGTCCTCCTGTCCGCTCCCTCCTTGTTTGGATTCACCCGCCCTGTGGTCCGATTACCCCCCCTGTGCTCCGATCCACCCCCCCACCACCCCTTCATACTTACCGATCCTCCCGGTGTCCATACGTCTCCTCGCTGGGCGCCGCCATCTTCCAAAAGATTCCTTACAAGTACATTTTGATCGCTGTGGTAGGTTCTATCACAGCGATCAAAATAAAAAAAATAATAAATAAACCCCCCCCTTTATCACCCCCATAGGTAGGGACAATAATAAAATAAAGAAAATATTTTATTTTTTATTTTTTTCGTTTTCCACTAGGGTTAGGGTTAGAACTAGGGGTAGGGTTAGGGGTAGGGTTACGGGTAGGGTTAGGGGTAGGGTTAGGGTTATGGCATGTGCACACAGTGCGGATTTGGCTGCGGATCCGCAGCGGATTGCCGCGGATCCACAGCGGATTGGCCGCGGATCCGCAGCGGATTGGCCGCGGATCCGCAGCGGATTGGCCGCGGATCCGCAGCGGATTGGCCGCAGATCCGCAGCGGATTGGCCGCTGCGAATTCGTAGCAGTTTTCCATCAGGTTTACAGTACCATGTACACCTATGGAAAACCAAATCCACTGTGCCCATGGTGCGGAAAATTCCGTGCAGAAACGCTGCGTTGTATTTTCCGCAGCATGTCAATTCTTTGTGCGGATTCCGCAGCGTTTTACACCTGTTGCTCAATAGGAATCCGCAGGTGAAATCCGCACAAAAAAACACTGGAAATCTGCTGTAAATCTGCAGGTAAAACGCAGTGCCTTTTACCTGCAGATTTTTCAAAAATCGTGCGGAAAAATCTCACACGAATCCGCAACGTGGGCACATAGCCTTAGGGTTAGGGTTGGAATTAGAGTTAGGGTTGGAAATAGGGCTAGGGTTGGAAATAGGGTTAAGATTAGGCTTGTGGTTAGGGTTACGGATAGGGTTAGGGGTGTATTGGGGTTACAGTTGTGGTTAGGGTTGGGATTAGGGTTAGGGTTGGGATTAGGGTTAGGATTAGGGTTAGGGTTGGAATTAGAGTTATGGGTGTGTTGCGGTTAGGGTTGTGGTTAGGGGTGTGTTGGGGTTAGGGTTGTGATTAGGGTTATGGCTACAGTTGGGATTAGGATTAGGGGTGTGTTGGGGATAGTGTTCAAGTTAGAATTGAGGGGTTTCCACTGTTTAGGCACATCAGGGGTCTCCAAACGCAACATGGCGCCACCATTGATTCCAGCCAATCTTGCGTTCAAAAAGTCAAATGGTGCTCCCTCCCTTCCAAGCCCCAACGTGCGCCCAAACAGTGGTTTACCCCCACATTTGGGGTACCAGCGTACTCAGGACAAACTGGGCAACAACTGTTGGGGTCCAATTTCTCCTGTTACCCTTGCAAAAATAAAAAATTACTTGCTAAAACATAATTTTTGAGGAAAGAACAATTATTTTTTATTTTCACGGCTCTGCGTTATAAACTTCTGTGAAGCACTTGGGGGTTGAAAGTGCTCATCACACATCTAGATAAGTTCCTTGGGGGGTCTATTTTCCAAAATGGGGTCACTTGTGGGGTGTTTCTACTGTTTAGGCACATCAGGGGCTCTGCAAATGCAATGTGATGCCCGCAGACCATTCCATCAAAGTCTGCATTTCAAATGCCACTACTTCCCTTC
The DNA here is from genome assembly GCF_051348905.1 of Ranitomeya variabilis. Classification (NCBI taxonomy): domain Eukaryota; kingdom Metazoa; phylum Chordata; class Amphibia; order Anura; family Dendrobatidae; genus Ranitomeya; species Ranitomeya variabilis. The sequence goes on from NC_135232.1 coordinate 389,243,679, forward strand.
CGAGCCCCGGCATATGCCCAAACAGTGGTCTACCCCCACATATGGGGTATCAGCGTACTCACAACAAACTGGGCAACAAATATTGGGGTCCAATTTCTCCTGTTACCCTTGTGAAAATAAAAAATTGCTTGCTAAAACATCTTTTTTGAGGAAAGAAAAATGATTTTTTATTTTCACGGCTCTGCGTTGTAAACTTCTGTGAAGCACTTGGGGGTTGAACGTGCTCACCACACATCTAGATAAGTTCCTTGGGGGGTCTATTTTCCAAAATGGGGTCACTTGTGGGGTGTTTCTACTGTTTAGGCACATCAGGGGCTCTGCAAATGCAATGTGATGCCCGCAGACCATTCCATCAAAGTCTGCATTTCAAATGCCACTACTTCCCTTCCGAGCCCCGGCATATGCCAAAACAGTGGTCTACCCCCACATATGGGGTATCAGCGTACTCACAACAAACTGGGCAACAAATACTGGGGTCCAATTTCTCCTGTTACCCTTGTGAAAATAAAAAATTGCTTGCTAAAACATCTTTTTTGAGGAAAGAAAAATGATTTTTTATTTTCACGGCTCTGCGTTGTAAACTTCTGTGAAGCACTTGGGGGTTGAACGTGCTCACCACACATCTAGATAAGTTCCTTGGGGGGTCTAGTTTCCAAAATGGGGTCACTTGTGGGGTGTTTCTACTGTTTAGGCACATCAGGGGCTCTGCAAATGCAATGTGACGCCCGCAGACCATTCCATCAAAGTCTGCATTTCAAATGCCACTACTTCCCTTTCGAGCCCCGGCATATGCCCAAACAGTGGTCTACCCCCACATATGGTGTATCAGCGTACTCACAACAAACTGGGCAACAAATATTGGGGTCCAATTTCTCCTGTTACCCTTGTGAAAATAAAAAATTGCTTGCTAAAACATCTTTTTTGAGGAAAGAAAAATGATTTTTTATTTTCACGGCTCTGCGTTGTTAACTTCTGTGAAGCACTTGGGGGTTGAACGTGCTCACCACACATCTAGATAAGTTCCTTGGGGGGTCTAGTTTCCAAAATGGGGTCAATTGTGGGGGGTTTCTACTGTTTAGGCATATCAGGGGCTCTGCAAACGTAACATGATGCCCGCAGACCATTCCATCAAAGTCTGCATTCCAAAACGTCACTACTTCCCTTCCGAGCCCCGGCATATGCCCAAACAGTGGTTTACCCCCACATATGGGGTATCAGCGTACTCAGGAGAAACTGGACAACAACTTTTGGGGTCCAATTTCTCCTGTTACTCTTGCGAAAATAAAAAATTCTGGGCTAAAATATATTTTTGAGGAAAGGAAACACATTTATTATTTTCACGGCTCTGCGTTATAAACTTCTGTGAAGCACTTGGGGGTTCAAAGTGCTCACCACACATCTAGATAAGTTCCCTTGGGGGTCTAGTTTCCAAAGTGGAGTCACTTGTGGGGAGTTCCTACTGTTTAGGCACATCAGGGGCTCTGCAAACGCAACCTGACGCCCGCAGAGCATTCCATCAAAGTCTGCATTTCAAAACGTCACTACTTCCCTTCCGAACCCCGACGTGTGCCAAAACAGTGGTTTACCCCCACATATGGAGTATCAGCATACTCAGGAGAAACTGGACAACAACTTTTGGGGTCCAATTTCTCCTGTTACCCTTGGGAAAATAAAAAATTGTGGGCTAAAAAATCATTTTTGAGAAAAGAAAAATTATTTTTTATTTTCATGGCTCTGCGTTATAAACTTCTGTGAAGCACTTGGGGGTTCAAAGTGCTCACCACACATCTAGATTAGTTCCTTGGGAGGTCTAGTTTCCAAAATGGGGTCACATGTGCGGGAGCTCCAATGTTTAGGCACACAGGGGCTCTCCAAACGCGGCATGGTGTCCGCTAATGATTGGAGCTAATTTTCCATTCAAAAAGCCAAATGGCGTGCCTTCCCTTCCGAGCCCTGCCGTGCGCCCAAACAGTGGTTTACCCCCACATATGGGGTATCATCGTACTCAGGACAAACTGGACAACAACATTTGGGGTCCAATTTCTCCTATTACCCTTGGGAAAATAAAAAATTCTGGGCTAAAAATCATTTTTGAGGAAAGAAAAATTATTTTTTATTTTCACGGCTCTGCGTTATAAACTTCTGTGAAGCACCTGGGGGTTATAAGTGCTCACTATGCATCTAGATAAGTTCCTTGGGGGGTCTAGTTTCCAAAATGGGGTCACTGGTAGGGGAGCTCCAATGTTTAGGCACACAGGGGCTCTCCAAACGCGACATGGTATCCGCTAAGGATTGGAGCTAATTTTCCATTCAAAAAGTCAAATGGCAAGCCTCCCCTTCCGAGCCTTGCCGTGCACCCAAACAGTGGTTTACCCCCACATATGAGGTATCGGCGTACTCAGGAGAAATTGCCCAACAAATTTTAGGATCCATTTTATCCTGTTGCCCATGTGAAAATGAAAGAATTGAGGCTAAAAGAAATTTTGTGTGAAAAAAAGTACTTTTTCATTTTTGCGGATCAATTTGTGAAGTACCTGGGGGTTTAAAGTGCTCACTATGCCTCTAGATAAGTTCCTTGGGGGGTCTAGTTTCCAAAATGGGGTCACTTGTGGAGGAGCTCCAATGTTTAGGCACACGGGGGCTCTCCAAACGCGACATGGTGTCCGCTAACGGTGGAGATAATTTTTCATTCAAAAATTCAAATGGCGCTCCTTCCCTTCCGAGCCTTACCATGTGCCCAAACAGTGGTTTACCCCCACATGTGAGGTATTGGTGTACTCAGGAGAAATTGTCCAACAAATTTTACGATCCATTTTATCCTGTTGCCCATGTGAAAATGAAAAAATTGAGGCTAAAATAATTTTTTTGTGAAAAAAAAGTACTTTTTCATTTTTACGGAACAATTTGTGAAGCACCTGGGGGTTTAAAGTGCTCACTATCCTTCTAGATAAGTTCCTTTGGGGGTCTAGTTTCCAAAATGGGGTCACTTGTGGGGGAGCTCCAATGTTTAGGCACACGGGGGCTCTCCAAACGCGACATGGTGTCCGCTAAAGATTGGAGCCAATTTTTCATTGAAAAAGTCAAATGGCGCTCCTTCCCTTCCGAGCCCTGCCGTGCACCCAAACAGTGGTTTACCCCCACATATGAGGTATCAGCGTACTCAGAACAAATTGGACAACAACGTCCATGGTCCAGTTTCTCCTTTTACCCTTGGGAAAATAAAAAAATTGTTGCTAAAAGATCATTTTTGTGACTAAAAAGTTAATGTTCATTTTTTACTTCCATGTTGCTTCTGCTGCTGTGAAACACCTGAAGGGTTAATAAACTTCTTGAATGTGGTTTTGAGCACCTTGATGGGTGCAGTTTTTAGAATGGTGTCACTTTTGGGTATTTTCAGCCACATAGAACCCTCAAACTGACTTCAAATGTGAGGTGGTCCCTAAAAAAAATGGTTTTGTAAATTTTGTTGTAAAAATGAGAAATCACTGGTCAAATTTTAACCCTTATAACTTCCTAGCAAAAAAAAAATTTGTTTCCAAAATTGTGCTGATGTAAAGTAGACATGTGGGAAATGTTATTTATTAACTATTTTGTGTCACATAACTCTCTGGTTTAACAGAATAAAAATTCAAAATGTGAAAATTGCGAAATTTTCAAAATTTTCGCCAAATTTCTGTTTTTTTCACAAATAAACTCAGAAATTATCGACCTAAATTTACCACTAACATGAAGCCCAATATGTCACGAAAAAACAATCTCAGAATCGCTAGGATCCGTTGAAGCGTTTCGGAGTTATTACCTCATAAAGGGACACTGGTCAGAATTGCAAAAAACGGCAAGGTCATTAAGGCCAAAATAGGCTGGGTCATGAAGGGGTTAAAATGGGGGACCCTAAAAAAAAATTATGTAGGATCCCACTATAATTAAAAACCAGCAAAGGCTATGCAGACAGCAGCTGATATTAATAGCTGTGATGAGGGAGCAGCCGCCATCTTGGGATATCGGGCACAACGCTGGCCTCCTATCAGAGATTGGCCTGACTCCATTTTGTCTCATATCAGAATTCACCTGGTCACATGTCTGCAGGGACATGAGCACTCCTGGCCCCCACCTTTTCCCTACCCTTCCCTTCCCTAGTAAGGTAATGGACTGAGACCAGTGTAGCAGGCAGATGGCACTTCTAAGCTTGAATGAGGAAGCCACGCCAGCAGGGGGCATGGAGGTGCATGTGGGCTCAATTAAAGCATGCATGTCAGATGGCTATAGGAAGACATGTCTATTGTCTTCCCAGCCGGACCGTCTACAACATGAAATTATGAATTATGGAAGCATCGTCCGAGGTACAGGCTCATAAAAAATATCCTCCTAGCTCTGAAGAAATTGCGCATCTGACAGTGCAACTCCTGGGTCAGTGAGAGTTCTGGAACCTGAGATATAGAGATCAGCCTCCCACAGTGATGAAATGGGTCCAGGTTTGATGCCTGTACGACCAGCAGAACAAACCACATGCGCTGGTACCGCCCTTGTACTGATCCGATCATCCTAAGAGAAGTTATGCCATTTATTAGGTATTGGGAATAGATTCTGCAGGGAAGCTGAAGGATGGAGATTGTTAGCCCACCCAGGTACAGGGGGGAGGAACACAGAAGGATTAAGAGCTGAGGACACCTGGAGAGTCAGACAACAGAAGAAGATGATGAAATAAGGAACAGGGCCCTGATCCAGCACTACAACTTCACGCCGGAGTCTTACCGCAAGAATTTCTGGAGCCTGCAGCGGGGCCCAAAGGACACCTGGACCGACCACATGCAGGTGTTGCTGAGAGCTGCCAAGCACTGGACCTCGGGTCTAGTGCTCACCACCCGCCAGGAGGTCCAGGAACTGTTCGTCATGGAGCAGTTCTTGTCCTCTGCCCAGAGGACCTCCAGCAGTTCCTCCATGACCGGAAACAGAAGGGGGCTTCTGCTACAGCCGCCCTGGCAGCGAGAATGCCAATAACAGGCGCCTGAGCCGAAGAAGCCTGCCAGCAGCACCTGGAGAGGGGGTAAGCCCAATCCTGCCCCTGTTTCCCCAGCCCCCAGAGGGCAAGGGGTGTACCCCCTGCTGCCCTCTCCAGGCCAAGCGCAGAACCCAGACATTGTCATCACTGCAACTAGTCAGGACTCTTCAAGGCTGCATATCCCCAGCGTCATTAGACCCCATGCTTGTCCCAGAAACCGTCCACTGTTTTATGTGTGGGAGGGGGTGGTGGGAAGTCCCTGGACAATTACCAACCCGTCACCATCGGCCGTTCAGCAGTCATGGGACTGCGGGACACAGGCGCTGAATGAACCCTGGTACGTCCTGAGGTGGTGTCCCCTCAAGACTTGGTACTGGGGAAAACCCTTTCCGTCTCCGGATTTGGAGGCGTGGAACCAGCGCTGCCTGTCGCAAAGGTGTTTTTGGACTGGGGCGCCGGGAGGGGAATGCAAGAGGTGGGAGTAATGCCAAATATTCCTGCCAATGTGTTACTTGGGATCGATTTGGGGCGGCTAGTGTTTCAGTATGTGGCCACTGAACCCCCAAGTTCAGCTCCCCAAGAATGTCATGACTCTACTGTGAATGCCGATGTTGATGTGTTGAATGTGCCTCCAACAGTGGAGGAGGGAGTGAAACCTGATGGTAATCCATGCACTGACACCTCACACACAGGGCTCACAGTGAGGACAGGTGGGGAGACTGTAGGGGAGAGCTCAGAGGTGGAGGGAGGGGCTGCTATGGGCAGTGTAGGGCCCCTATGTGAATCCAGCCAGCTGAGTCTAGGGCCTCTGCAGGAAGAGGAACAGGCCATGGGGGGCGGGGGCGTCCCGGGAGAGGAGCCACCAGGGAAGACCCCAAGGCAGGAGTTTCCCACACCCGAGATGTCAGGAGGCCAGGGAAGTGTGCATGACCCGGCGACTTGGTCAGGAACCGAGGGGAAGCAGGCGCTACCTGTGGGCACAGCGGTCGTGGGCGCTGTCACCAGCAGTGGGAGCGTCAGAGCCCAAGGAGCCTCGCAGAGGTCCGATGGCTTCCCCCTCTCTGACCAAGTGGCTGCCGAGTCAGACAGCGGCCAGGAGACAGATCCCAGGGAGCTGACAGTGGACAGTGGACGAGTCAGGGATTTCAGGTAGCGTTGGAAGCTGATGCTAGCCTGAAAGCTCTCAAGGAGCAGGCGGCACAGCATGCCAGGGAGTCAGACTGCGAGCGGGTGGTCTGGGACCAGGGACGGCTGTACTGGGTAACGGTCCAGCAGGGTTCACCGGAGGCATGGCCCAGGGACCGACAGTTAGTGGTACCCTATCCATTCAGGGCACAATTGTTGCAGATATCACACGAGATTCCCAAGGCCGGCCACCTAGGGATCGCTAAAACCAGGGCCAGGCTAGCGCATTTCTACTGGCCTGGAATGAGGACCGAGGTAATTGCCTACTGCCGTTCATGTTACATCTGTCAGAGGGTGGAGAAGGCGGGGCGGCGCCCCAAAGCCTCACTGGTAACTCTGCCCATAATTGAAGAGCCTTTCTCGAGGGTGGCTGTGGATCTCATTGGACCTCTGTCCACTCCCAGCTGCTCCGGAAAATGCTTCATATTAACAGTAGTGGATTATGCCACCCGGTACCCAGAGGCGGTAGCTTTGTCATCCATTCAGGCTGACAAAGTGGCCACTGCCTTACTGGAGATCTTCTCCAGAGTGGGGTTTCCCCAGGAAATGCTCACTGACCGAGGGACCCAGTTCATGTCACAGCTGATGGAGTTTCTCTGTAAGCAGATACAGGTGCAACATCTTGTGGCCAGCCCGTATCACCCACAGACCAATGGCCTGTGTGAGCGGTTCAATGGCACCTTAAAGCATATGCTTAAGATGTTGGTGGACTCCCATGGAAGAGACTGGGAGCGGTATCTCCCTATTTGCCTACCGGGAGGTTCCACAGGCCTCCACGGGGTTCTCCCCCTTTGAGCTCCTGTATGGGCGACATGTACGGGGGCCCCTTGCCTTGGTGAAGGAAGCATGGGAAGGAGATTTGGAGATTTGGCCACCCCTGGAGTGTCAGTCATTGAGTATGTCATGCACTTCCGGGACAGAATGACAGCCTTGACACGGCTGGTGCATGACAATATGGCCCAGGCCCAAGCTGACCAGAAGCGGTGGTACGACCAGAATGCTTGTGAGAGGACCTATCAGGTGGGTCAAAAGGTGTAGGTACTGGTTCCTGTCCCACAAAATAAGCTTCACGCGGCCTGGGAGGGTCCATACCTTGTGCACCAGCAGCTCAACGCCGACATCTACCTGGTCACCCTGGACCACGCCCATGGAAGGAGGAAGGCCTTCCACATGAGCATGATGAAGGCACATCATGAGCGGGAGGCTTGTGCCAACCCAGTGTGCAACCTTCTCAAGGAAGGTGAGGTAGAAACCCTCCTGGATCTGCTCACCCAAGCCAAGGCGGGTGGATCCATTGAGGATGTGGAGGTTGGCCACCAGCTCTCGGAGGACCAACGTTCCCAGCTGGGGGTCACCCTACACCCCTTTCGGGGGCTGTTCAGCCCTTTCTAGCTCTCCTGTACTACAGGCAGCCTACTTCACGCGGCCTTTCATAGTACAGACCGACGCCAGCGACATTGGCCTCGGTGCTATGCTCAGCCAGGTCAACACTACAGGTCATGAACACCCCGTTTTGTACCTGAGCCGGAAGCTCCTGCTTCTCCTGCTGGGAAGTGGCCTATTCCACGATGAAGGAATGTCTGGCAATTGTATGGGCCCTGCAGCGTCTGCAGCCATACTTGTACGAATGCCTATGCACCGTGGAAACAGACCACAACCCTCAGCTGGTTACACATGGTTTCTGGGACGAATGGGAGGTTGCTGTTGTGAATTCCGTTCTCGGACTCCCTCCTGTGGTCATGAATGGTACTTTGGTTGGTTCTGCTCTTGGACTCCCTCTGGTGGCTTCGAGCGGAACTGCTGGTCACTGAGGTTGGCTTTATCAGCTGCTCTCGTTTATTGCTATGCTGCTTCCCTATTTAACTCCACTCAGATCGTTACTTCATGCCAGCTGTCACTGTTTCAGTATTGGTTCAGATCTCTCTTGGACTTCTCTGAGGACCTGTCTACTCCAGCAGAAGCTAAGTCTTTGCTAGTTCATTTGTTGTTACTGCTTCCTGAATATATTTCTTAGTACTGCTAATTTCTAGTCCAGCTTGCTATCATGATATTCCCTTGCTAGCTGGAAGCTCTGGGGTGCAGAGTGGCACCTCCACACCGTGAGTCGGTGTGGGGAGTCTTTTTGCTTACTCTGCATGGTTTTTTTGTAGTCTTTTGTGCTGACCGCATAGTTCCCTTTTCTATCCTCTGACTATTTAGTGAAATCTGGCCTCCTTTGCTAAAACCTGTTTCATTCCTGTGTTTGTGACTTTCCTCTTAACTCACAGTCAATATATGTGGGGGTCTGCCTTTACCTTTGGGGAATTTCTCTGAGGCAAGGAAAGGCTTCTATTTCTATCTTTAGGTGTAGTTAGCTCTTAGGCTGTGAAGAGGCGTCTTGGCAGAGTTAGGTACACTCCACGGCTATTTCTAGTGTGTGTGATAGGAGTAGGGTTTGCGGTCAGCAGAGTTCCCACTTACCCAGAGCTAGTCCCGATTTGGAGTTTACTCTTCAGGTCATTCCGGGTTCTCCTAACCACCAGGTCCATAACAGGTTGCTACGCTGGAGCCTCGCTCTCCAGCAGTATCACTTCACCATTCGCCACCGAAGAGGCAGACAATGGTAACGTGATGGGTTGTCCCGGCAAGAAGGTGCCTAAGGGCACATGGGGTAACAGAGGAATGTGATACCCCCTAGTGCCCTCTAAAGCAGGGAGGTGTGATGAGGGAGCAGCCATATCTTGGGATATGGGGCATAACGCTGGCCTCCTATCAGAGATCGGCCTGACTCCATTTTGTCTTATATCAGAATTCACCTGGTCACATGTCTGCAGGGATATGAGCACTCCTGGCCCCCACCTTTTCCCTACTTGAATCAAGACCGTTTAGTATGGTAATGGACTGAGACCAGTGTAGCAGGCAGATGGCACTTCAAAGCTTGAATGAGGAAGCCATTCAAAGCTTGAATGAGGAAGCCACGCCAGCAGGGGGCATGGAGGTGCCTAGGGGCTCAATTAAAGCATACATGTCAGATGGCTATAGGAGGACACTTCTATTGTCTTCCCAGCCTGACCGTCTACAACATGAAATTATGAATTATGGACGCATCGTCCGAGGTACAGGCTCATAAAAATATCCTCCTAGCCCTGAAGAAATTGTGCATCTGACAGTGCAACTCGCAGGTCAGTGAGAGCTCTGGAACCTGCGATATAGAGATCAGCCTCCCACAGCGATCGAATGGGTCCAGGTTTGATCCCTGTACGAACGGCAGAACAAACCACATGCGCTGGTACCACCCGTGTACTGATCCGATCATCCTGAGAGAAGTTATGCCATTTATTAGGTATTGGGAATAGATTCTGCAGGGAAGCTGAAGGGTGGAGATTGTTAGCCCACCAGGGGGAGGGACACAGAAGGATTAAGAGCTGAGGACACCTGGAGAGTCAGACAACAGAAGAAGATGATGATGATGAAATAAGGAACAGGGCATATGCCAGCCAGAGGGGAGCAAGCACATGCTTTTTTTGGGCTGCCTGACAACTAGAAGTCATGTACCTGTGGAACGCAGAGCTCCCCGGCCTCCACAAGCCACCTTCAACCTGGTAAATTGACCTCCAGCTTTATACCTCTAAGCCTTTTACTATTATTGATTATATTTCACTCTGATTGTAACTCTTGGTATATTTTTACTGTATATTCCTTGTAATTATCTAGTGCGTCCTTAAGGTAATTAAACCATAAATTAATTTTGGGCTCATCCTTTTATTCTGATTGCGAATCTTAGAATACCCAGCGTGGGTAACAGGGCAGTCTCCCCTGCGGCTATTTACTCTAGGTGCAGTTCCCTTATTAATCTGAGAGACAAAGGGGGCACCAGAGATCCGTGCCTGTGTAGTTACGTCATGGATTGGTGACGTGGGAGGAACCAGTTTTCAGCCACAATAGCCTAGGAAGGGGCCATGTATACTGCCCCCCAGGCTAAAAACATCAGCTCTCAGCCACGCCACAAAAGGCACATCTCTAAGATGTGCCAATTCTGGCACTGAGCTTTGCTCTTTCCACTTGTCCTGTAGCAGTGGTGGTGGTGGGAGGGGTTGATGTCACCTTTGTATTGTCAGGTGACATCAAGTACCTAGGTTAGTAATGGAGAGGCGTCAATAAGACGCCCCCATTACTAATCCCATAGTCATATTGTATAAAAACACACACAGAAAAAATGCCTTTAATTGAAAGAATGACAGACTCCTTTAATAAATCTTAATTAAACCATACTTACGACCTCGCCCATTCCACCAATGCCATTGTCTTTTGCAAAAAAGTTTTTTTTTAAAAAACAAACAACAATATTCCTCACCTTTCTGCTACAGGGCAAGTGGGAAGAGCAAGGCTAAGTGTCAGAATAGGAACATCTTAGAGATGCGCCTTTTCTGGGGTGGCTCAGAACTGATGTTTTTAGCCTGGGGGGCAGTATCCATGGCCCATTCCTAGGCTATTAATATCAGCCCGCAGCTGTTTGCATAGCCTTTGCTAGTTATTAATTATAAGGGACCCTACGTAATTTTTTTAGGGTCCCCATTTTAATAGCCAGTAAATGCTAACTATACAGTTGTGAGCTGCTTATATAGCACCAACATCTTCTGCAGCGCTTTACAGTTTAAGGGTACGTTCACACAGGACTTTTTTGCTGCTTTTTTTTGCTGCTTTTTTTATGCTAATTTAGGTGTGTTTTTTTGGTGCGTATTTGGTGCGTTTTTTGGGTACGTTCACACAGGACTTTTTTTGCTGCAGATTTTTGCTGCAGTTTTTTTTTTATGCCAATTTTCAGCTGCTAGGACACCTCACAATGGCTCTTCACACCCCACAATGGCTCTTCACACCTTACTACCAGGAACTCCCTCACAATAGATCACAATCAGGACACCTCACAATGGCTCTTCACACCTCCAATGGCTCACAATGGCTCTTCACACCTCACTAACCACACCCCTAAGCTCTTGGCTGTGAGATCCCTTCCTGCTGGCCATGATTTTCTGCACAAAAAACGCAGCAAATAATGCTACATGCGTTTTTGCAGCGTTTTTTTCATCACCCATTCAAGTCAATGGGTGAAAAAACGCTGCAAAAACGCAGCAAAAACGCTGAAAGAAATGACATGCCCTATGTCCAAAAAAAGCAGCAAAGCAGAAAATACTGATCAAACAAAAAACCAACGTGTGTGCATGAGATTTCTGAAATCTCATAGGCTTTACTGGTACTGTAAAAAGCAGCTGAAAATTAGCATAAAAAAAGCAGCAAAAAAAAGCAGCAAAAAAGTCCTGTGTGAACGTACCCTAACAGTTCATACACAACAGTCATAAGTAACAACATTAAAGATAATACAATAATTAAAGCAAAAAAAAGACAACCCTGCTCATGAGAGCTTACAATCTACAATGAGGTTGGGGGAGACACAAAATACAGGTGCATATTTACAATGATGGTCCAGCCATCTTGAGGGAGTGGATGATAGATAAAGGCTGCGTGAGCTGGTCACCAGCCAGTATTTGTGGTGCTTTTGGGTGCAGTGGAGTTTGATGGATGGTTATTCTCAGATAGTGAATGGGCTACACACACCCACATAAAATTACTTTGATTAGGGAACGCAATAAGCCGCTCTGAACAGATGTGTTTTAAGGGAGTGCCTAAAACTGTGCAAGTTGTGGTTAGTCCTAATTTCTTGGGGTAGAGCATTCCAGAGGATTGGCACAATGCAGGACAAGTCTTGGTGCCAGGAGTGGGAGGTACGGATTGTGTAGAGGTTAGTCGAAAGTCATTTGCAGAGCGTAATGAGCGGGTAGGCAAATAAACAGAAATGAGGGAGGAGATGTAGGGGGTACCACACTGTGGAGAGCTTTGTGGGTGAGAACAAGCAGTTTGAATTGGATTTTATAATGTACTAGATGGTGGCCCGATTCTAACGCATCGGGTATTCTAGAATATGCATGTCCACGTGGTATTTTGCCCAGTGACGTAGTATATTGCCCAGTGATGTAGTATATTGCCCAGTGACGTAGTATATTGCACAGCCACGTAGTATATTGCCCAGTTACATAGTATATTGCACAGCCACGTAGTATATTGCCCAGTTACGTAGTATATTGCCCAGTGACGTAGTATATTGCCCAGTTACGTAGTATATTGCCCAGTGATGTAGTATACAGCACAGAGCCACGCAGTATATTGCACAGCGACGCAGTATACAGCCACGTAGTATATTGCCCAGTTACGTAGTATATTGCCCAGTGACGTAGTATATAGCACAGCCACGTAGTATATTGCCCAGTTACGTAGTATATTGCCCAGTTACGTAGTATATTGCCCAGGAACGTAGTATATTGCCCAGTTACGTAGAATATTGCCCAGTGACGTAGTATATTGTCCAGTGACGTAGTATTCAGCACAAAGCCACGTAGTATATTGCACAGTGACGTTGTATACAGCACAGAGCCTCGTAGTATATTGCCCAGCCACGTAGTATATTGCCCAGCCACGTATGTCACAGGTTGAAAAATAAACATATACTCACCTTCCGAGGGGCCCCTTGTAGTTCTGTCGCCTGTGTTCGGTTCAGGCGGCAGCTTCCGGTCCGAGGGTGTGATGACGTCGCGGTCACATGACCGTGACGTCACGGCAGGTCCTTCTTGGAGCGCCCCCACAGTCGCAGGGCCGAGGGGTACCCGGTACCAGGCCTCTCTGTCTCGGTTCTGGGATTGTCACGGTGGCTAGACCCGGTCCGTGACCCTGCTGAGGGGCGTCCAGTGAAAGTTGAGAGTGGTAATGTGTGGTGCAGGGTGCGATGAATAACGACGACACAGGGTTGCAGTCTCTTTACCTCTTTACTGAAGGCTTCAGGATCCTCAATCCCGAGTACGGTTAACAAGGCTGTCTGAGACCGGCCGGTCCGATGGCACCTCCAAAGTTCCCTTTGCAGGTGGAAATCTGTGCCTTCCTTCTAGCGCTTGTGTGTTGTAGTCCTTCCCTGCTGAGCACCACGGGATAGTCCTCACAACTGTTGTGTCTGTTTCTGAAGTTCCCTCACAACTGATTCTGATGTTCTTCTCCGTCCCCCAGATGATATGGCTAGGACGCACCCGTATGACGGGTAGGCCTGGAGTTCTTCCAGGACCCTAGTGACGCCCCTCTCCAACTGTTGCCCCCTATGTCTGCTGGTGATTTAGGTGAGACAGCCCACCTATAACTGACTGTCCTGCCGTAGGTTTGAAGTAAGGCCTGGAGCTCAATACTTCCTCGGCGTTTCCGGCCACCGGCTACGCGCCTCAGTAGGATGTTGCCTCGATCTTACAGCACGACTCCTACTGGTGTTTACTCCTTGTTGCGTTGATCTCGTTTCTCACTCTTCACAATAAACCTCGCTTCTTGTCCTTTCTTGGGGTACCGCCGCAATGAAGTGCAGGCGCGGTCCCGTAACGTTCTTTCTGTTCGCTAGGCCTCTGTCAGGATCCCACCCCTGACAGGGACCCCCCTGAATCTTCCCCTGCAACACCCTCTGCCACAGGATGTTGCCTGGTTCCAACCCAGTCAGCTTTCTGTCTAACTTCCTATCTAACCCCCAGTTTTACCAGATTGTGAGGAGTGGCCTAATACATAGCACCCTTAGCTCCCCCTGGAGGCCAGACTGTGAAGTGTATTGGTGTCTGTGATACCTGGTCAGGTGAACTCCTTCAGTGCCATCAGACGTACCAACACTCCCCTTAGCGGCGGAGCATCAGTACTGCAACGACCAGGACTCTGGGGCGCTGCATTTCTCGTGCAGGCGTGCAGGGCCTGTGATGACGTCGCGGTCACATGACTGTGATGTCATGGCAGGTCCTTCTCGCGCAGGCGCGCAGGGCCTGTGATGACGTCGCGGTCACATGACCGTGACGTCATGGCAGGTCCTTGTCGCACACCAACCTTAGCACCGGAACCTGCCGCTTGCATGGACCGGACATATGCATGGACATAATGATATGTTATTTTTTTATTATTATTTTTAACATTAGATGTTTTTACTATTGAGGCTGCATAGGCAGCTTCAATAGTAAAAACTTGGTCACACAGGGTTAATAGCGGCGGTAACGGAGTGAGTTACCCGCGGCATAACGCGGTCCGTTACCGCTGGCATTAACCCTGTGTGAGCCGTGACTGTGGGGAGTATGGAGCGGGCGCCGGGCAGTGACTGCAGGGGAGTAGGGAGGGACTAATCGGACTGTGCCCGTCGCTGATTGGTCGCAGCAGCCATGACAGGCAGCTGGCGAGACCAATCAGTGAATGAATATCCATGACGGAAGTTGCCGACAGAAAGACGGAAGTACCCCTTAGACAATTATATATATAGATGGGCAGCCAGTGCTGCATTAACCCCTTCCTGACATGCGCCATACTAGTACTGCTCTGCGGGAACTGCATTCCCGCAAACCGCAGTACTAGTACGGCGGCCTATAGCGCGGTCTCACGTTGAGCGCCGCTGCGATCGCGTGTGGGTGTCAGGTGTGACAGCTGACACCCCGCAGCAATGCCAACGATCGGTTCTAGTGCCGATCATGGGCATTTAACCCCTCTGATGCCGCTGCACAGAGACCAATCACGCAGGGAGGGGGCTCCCTGTGCTCTCCCACCGGAATAATGCAAAGCGATTGCGTTGTTCCAGTGGTCTCCATGGAGACCCTTCATCCACAATGGCCACGGGGGTCCTTCCGGGTCCTGCAGTGAGGTGGCTTGCGAGCGCTTGCTTAGAGCAGGCGCCGGCAAGCCTCCTGCACTGTCTGTCAGATCGCTGATCTGACAGTGCTATGCAAAGTGTCAGATCAGCGATCTGACTTTATATAGTGATGTCCCAACCTGGGAAAATGTTATAAAGTTAAAAAAAGAAAAATTAGAATGTATAAAAATATTTAAAAAGAAAATCCCCAAATAAAGAAAACAAATTAAATAAATATTTTTCCAATAAATCCATTTATTTATGTAAATAAAAAAACAATAAAAGTACACATATTTGGTATTGCCGCATCCCTAACGACCCGTTCTATAAAACTATCCCACTAGTTAACCCTTCAGTGAACACCGTACAAAAAAAACCCGAGGCAAAAAACAATGCTTTATCATACCGCTGAACAAAAAGTGCAATAAAACGTGATAAAAAAGAGGTATATAAATAAAAATGGTACCACCGAAAACGTCATCTTGTCCCGCAAAAAAACAGCTGCCACACAGCTCCATCAGCAGAAAAATAAAAAAGTTATAGCTCTCAGAATAAAGTGATGCAAAAACAATTATTTTTTATATAAAATAATTTTTATTGTGTAAATGCGCCAAAATATGAAAAAATGCTATAAATGAGATATCGCTGTAATCGTACTGACCTGAAGAATAAAACTGCCTTATCAATTTTACCGCACGTGGAACAGTATAAACGCCCCCCCCCCAAAAAAAAAGAAATGTAGGAATTGCTGGTTTTTGTTCTTTCTGCCTCCCAAAAATCAGAATAAAAAGCGATCAAAAAATGTCATGTGCTCGAAAATGGTACCAATAAAAACATCAACTCGCCTTACAAAAAACAAGACCTCACATGACCCTGTGGGCCAAAATATGGATAAATTATAGCTCTCAAAAAGTGGTGATTCAAAAAACTATTTTTTGCAATAGGCTTTGTGAGTTACAGCAGCCAATCATAAAAATCCGCTATAAAATCAGCTATAAATAGTGAATCAAACTCCCCTTAGTTAGGGAAAAAAAATAAAATTAAAAAAATGTATTTATTTTCATTTTACCATTAGGGTTAGGGTTGGGGCTAAAGTTAGGGTTAGGGTTTGGGCTAAAGTTAGGGTTGGGGCTAAAGTTGGGGTTAGGGTTTGGATTGTTTACGGTTGGGGTTAGGGGTGTGTCAGGGTTAGGGGTGTGGTTAGGGTTATGGTTAAGGTTGGGATTAGGGTTAGGGGTGTGTTGAGGTTAAGGGTGTGGTTAGGGTTGGGATTATGGTTAGGGGTGTGGTTAGGGTTATGGTTGGGATTAGGGTTAGGGGTGTGTTGGGGTTGGAGTTAGAATTGGGGGGTTTCCACTGTTCAGGCACATAAGGGACTCTCCAAATGCGACATGGTGTCCGGTCTCAATTCCAGCCAATTCTGCATTGAAAAAGTAAAATGGTGCTACTTCCCTTCTGAGCTCTGCTGTGCAACCCAAATAGTGGTTTACCCCCACATATGGGGTATCAGCGTACTCATGACTAATTGAACAACAACTTTTGCAGTCCAATTTCTCCTGTTACCCTTGTGAAAATAAAAAATTGGGGGCTAAAAATCATTTGGGGGTTCAAAGTTCTCACAACACATCTAGATAAGTTCCTTGGGGGGTCTAGTTTCCAATGTGGGGTCACTTGTGGGGTGTTTCTACTGTTTAGGTACATTGGGAGCTCTGCAAACGCAATGTGACGCCCGCAGACCATTCCATCAAAGTCTGCATTCCAAAACAGCGCTCCTTCCCTTCCCAGCTCTGCCATGCGCCCAAACGGTGGTTCCCCCCCACATGTGGGGTATCAGCATACTCAGGACAAATTGCACAACAACTTTTGAGGTCCAATTTTTTTGGATACAATTGGCAAAATAAAAAATTGAGGGCTAAAAATCATTTTTGTGGAAATTTTTTTTTTTTTTAAATGTTCACGGCTCTACATTAAAAACTTTAGTGAAACAATTTGGGGTTCAAAGTGCTCACCACACATCTAGATAAGTTCCTTGGGTGGTTTAGTTTCCAAAATGGGGTCACTTGTGGGGTTTTCCACTGTTGAGGCACATCAGGAGCTCTCCAAACACGACATGCATGGCGTCTGATCTCAATTCTAGCCAATTCTGCATTGAAAAGTCAAACGGTGCTCCTTCCCTTCCGAGCTCTGCTATGCGCCCAAACAGTGGTTTACCCCCACATATGGGGTATCAGCGTACTCAGGACAAATTGCACAACAACTTTTGGGGTCCAATTTTTCCTGTTACCCTTGGAAAAATAAAACAGATTATATCTGAATTAAATTTTTTGTGAAAAAATTTTAAATGTTCATTTTTTTTTTAAAACCTGTGAAGCACCTGAAGGGTTAATAAACTTATTGAATGTGGTTTTGAGTACCTTGAGGGGTGCAGCTTTTAGAATGGTGTCACTCTTATGCATGTTCTGTCATATAGGCCCCTTAAAGTCCACTTTAAGTGTGAGATGGTCCCTAAAAAATGGTTTTGCAAATTTTGTTGTAAAAATGAGAAATCGCTGGTCAACTTTTAACCCTTACAACTTTCTAACAAAAAAGTTATGTTTCCAAAATTGTGCCGATGTAAAGCAGACATGTGGGAAATGTTATTTATTAACTATTTTGTGTGATATGACTCTCTAATTTAAGGGCATAAAAACTAAAAGTTTGAAAATTGCAAAATTGTCAAAATTTTCGTTTTTTTCACAAATAAACGCAAGTCATATCGAAGAAATTTTAACACTATCATAAATTACAATATTTCACGAGAAAACAGTGTCAGAATCACAAGGATCCGTTGAAGCGTTTCAGAGTTATGACCTCATAAAGTGACAGTGCTCAGAATTGAAAAAAAATGGCCTGGTCAGGAAGTTGAAAACAGGCATCAGGGTGAAGGGGTTAAGGATGGACTGGAGAGGGGAAAGTTGAGTGAGGATGAGGCCAATTAATAGAGCATTACAGGAGTCCAGGCGGGAGTGGATCAGGGTGACAGTGAGGGGTTTTGTTGCTTCCATGGTGAGAAAGGGGCAAATTCTAGAGATGTTCCTTAGATGTAAGTGGCAAGAGCGGGCAAGAGATTGTATGTGGGAGGAGACGTTAAGATTGGTGTTAAACATAACACCCAGACAGCGCGCCTGCTCCCGGGGCATTATTATAGTGCCACCAACAGAGAGGGAGATGTCAAATTTAGGCAGGTTTGTAGACTGCGGGAGAAGTTCAGTTTTGGAAAGGTTGAGTTTCAGATAGAGAGCGGATATGATGTTGGAGACTGCGGACAAACAGTCACTGGGGTTCTGTAGTACAGCAGGGGTAAGGTCAGGGGATGATATGTATAGTTCTGTGTCATCAGCATAAAGATGGTATTGAAAGCCAAATCTACTGATGGTCTGTCCAATTGGGGCTGTGTAGAGAGAAGGGGGCCAAGGACTGAGCCCTGAGGAACCCCAACAGTGAGAGGAAGTAGAGAAAAAGTGGAGCCAGCGAACGATACACTGAAGGAGCGGTCAGAAAGATAGGAAGAGAACCAGGAGACAGCAGTGTCCTTTATGCCTATTGACTGGAGCATAGAGAGTAGGAGATGGTGGTTAACGTTGTCGAAAGTTGCAGAGAGGTCGAGAAGAATGAGCAGAGTGGTTACCGTTACATTTTGCTATCAGAAGGTCATTGGTCACTTTGATGAGTGCAGTTTCTGTTGAATGTAGGGGCGGAAGCCGGATTGTGAAGGATCTAGGAGTGGAGAGGTAATGGGTAAGGCAGGAGTAGACCAGGCGCTCCTAGAGTTTAGAGATGAAGGGGAGATTGGAGACTGGTCAGTATTTATTTGTGCAGGATGGATCAAGAGAGGGTTTTTTTTAATAATGGAATAATCATAGAGTGTTTGAAGGAGGAGGGGAAAATGCCAGAGGGGAGGGAGAGATTGAAGACTGTAGCTAGGTGGGTAGTGACAACAGGAGAGAGAGACTGGAGGAGATGTGAGGGAATGGGTAGTGCATGTAGTCGGACAAGAAGAAGAGAGGAACCTGGAGACTGCTTCCTCTGTGATGGGATCAAATGTGGAGAGTGAACTAGGGGAGATGCAGGGAGGCATGGGAGTCACAGCACTTGTGGCTGGGAGCGATTTCCTGACAGATATTCTCTATTTTCCCTATAAAGTGGGAGGCAAGGTCATCAGCACAAATGTCTGGGATAGGGGCCTAGGGGCCTGTGCTTGCAGACTGAGGAGGGAGTGAAAGGTGTCAAAAAGTTTTTTTGGGTTGTTAGTGAGGAGATCAGGGTGGTGAAGGTCTGTTTGGTAAGATGAAGGGCAGAGTTATGGGTCCTTAGCATAAATTTGTAGTGGATGAAGTTTTCTGGTGAGCATCGCCGGAGAAATCAAGTTTGCAATGCAAAGGGCTGTTTTACTCTCAGTTTGGAGGTTCTGAGGGTAAGGGGCGCTACTTGGTCCAGGGAGCTTCTGAGAGTGTCATTGTAGTGATGTACAGCCAAATCAGTACAAGAAAAAGAGGAGATTGGAGAGAGTGATGAGTGCATGGCTTGTAAATTTCTGCAAGTGCGGTAGGTAGGAGTGTGCTGGGGTGCGCTAGGATTTGTGAGGATTTGTGAGCGTGAAGGAGAGAACGTTGTGGTCAGAGAGGGGAAGTGGTGAGTTATTTAGGTAGGAGATTGAACAGAGCAGGATAAAGGTCCAGACCAAGGGTGTTGCCTTCTTTGTGTGTCTCAGAGGTTGAGAGCTGTGAGAGGCCAACAGAGAAGTGGTTAATGATAGAAGCTGGGATGCAGATGTGGAAGTGGGTCTGTTGATAGGGATGTTGAAGTCTTCCAAGATAAGGGTTGGTAGTTCTGAGGATATGAAGTGTGGCAGCCAGGCAGAGAAATTGTCAAGGAAGTGGGTGGGTGACTAGTCTGAGAGAGAGGAAATGGAAGAGCCTGATGGTGTTATTAGGATTCGGAAGAGAGAAATCCGAGAAGTGGACCCTCTGGGTCACAGCTACAGAGCCTCCGAGGACGAGCGGACCAGATAGAGTCACCCCCTATACAGGGAGTGTTTGGAACAGGCCCAAGGAGGATGAAGCCGCAACTGCCGTAGCCAAAGGGGCGACTAAGGACTAGACTAAGGAAGAGGAGAAGTGAAGTCGGGGCCTCAAAGGTGACAGAAACAGCAGAGGCACCGGACTGACAGGGACGGTAGAGAACACAGAGGTGACAGGAGCGGCAGACAAACCGGACTGGCTGGGACGGCAGAGACACAGGACTAGCAGGGACGGCAGAGACACAGGACTGGCAGGGACAGTCAGAAACACAGGACTGGCAGGGACAGCAGAGACACTGGACTGGCAGGGACGGCAGAGAACACTGAGGTGGCAGGAGCGGCAGAGACACCGGACTGGCTGGGACGGCAGAGACACAGGAATGATAGGGACGGCAGAGACACAGGACTGCCAGGGACGGCAGAGACACTGGACTGGTAGGGACGGCAGACACTGGACTGGAAGGGACGGCAGAGACACTGGACTGGCAGGGACGACAGAGACATTGGACTGGCAGGGACGGCAGAGATATGGGCTGAAAGGAATGGCAGAGACAATGAGTATAAAACCAAAGCAGAGTCACAGCGGAGAAAACAGAGACAGGGAGCGAAAGGAACCTAAAGAAGCGCAAGGCAAAACTAGCGACAACAATAGACACTAAGGCGTCTTACCTAGGTAGACGCAGGGAAGTACCCGACGGGCGCCGCAATATTGGGGGCGGAGCCACTGGGTCACGACCTCCCAGAAGCCCCAGCTGTGAGAGGAGCACGTCTGTGCATGCGCAGACCGCTGAAGGGACGAGCACCAGTGAATTCGGACGGAGGAGAGCGAGGAGGGGCGTCGGGAAAGGTAAGTATGAGGCGGCGTAACAGGTGTGTACCACAAAAGAAGGGAATGAGAGTGATAGAACTGGTGGGATGACCTGGAAAGTGCATTGTAGCGACAGGAGTATGCCTACTCCACCACCAAGTCTGTTTGCGGGTCTCGGGGAATGGGAGAATTGTAAGCCACCATAGGAAATGGCAGGGACGGTGATAGTGTCAGAATCCTGATTCCAGGTTTCAGTGAGGGCCAACAGATTAAGAGAGTTGTTTAGAAAATAGAATTAGTTCTTACCGGTAATTCGGTTTCTAGGAACCTTCCACGACAGCAGTATCGGAGGATGTCTCCCCGCCCTAATAGGGGACAGGAAACAAAGAGGTTAAATACCCCTCCCCTTCCTGCAACCACCAGTGTTTTTTCTGGACACAGTAGCATGTATAGTTACCATTTAGGTGCAGGAATCATAAATTTATAAAACAGATAGGGAGGGAAATTAGTGCTGTCGTGGAAGGTTCCTAGAAACCGAATTACCGGTAAGAACTAATTCTATTTTCTCCAGTCACCTTCCACGACAGCAGTATCGGAGTGATACCAACCGCTAATTTCTTTAGGGAGGGACAACCGCCTGCAGAACACGTCTGCCGAACGTTAGATCCCTGTTGAAGTTGAGCCTGTAGTGCCTGGTGAACGTGTGTATTGACGACCAGGTGGCGGCTCTGCAAATCTGCTCTGCTGAAGCGCTTCCCCTTTCCGCCCAGGAAGTTGAGACTGAGTGGGTAGAGTGGGCCTTCAGAGAAGCTGGAGGTGATAGCTTTTGAGAAGAGTATGCTAGGCTAATGGCCTGCTTTATCCAATTAGCGATTGTGCTTTTGGCTGCCTTCTTGCCCTTATTACACCCTGACCACTGGATGAACAGGTTTTGATCCAACCTCCAATCCTCCATTTGCTGGAGGTAGAACAGGACCACCCTGCGGACGTCCAGGGTGTGAAAGACCTCCTCTTTAGGATTAGAGGGATTGGGACAGAAAGAAGGTAATATGATGTCCTGATTTCTGTGAAAGCTTGAAGCTACCTTAGGTGTAAAGGACGGGTCTAATTTGAGGATTATACTATCCGTAGTTATAGTCAGGAATGGTTCCTGAATTGATAAGGCTTGTAACTCCCCTATACGCCTGGCAGTGGTGATAGCTACCAGAAAGACTGTTTTGAGGGTTAAGATCTTTAAGCTAGATGCTGAAAGGGGTTCAAAGAGGTCCCCGGTCAGACCTTTTAGCACCAGGTTTAATTCCCAAGGTGGGGTACGTGTTGTGAATTGAACTTTTTGGCTCCCTCTTGTGGTCACTAGCGACATGACACTTTGATTTTCTTTCCTCAGCTTGGTACCCACCTGGTTCGTTAGTCCAGGGGTGTTGCTATTTAAACTCCCTGGATTCTCAGTCTGGTGCCTGGCATCGTTGTAATCAGTTCCTTTCTGTTTGCTCCTGTCTGCTGGTCCTGGTTCTTTGCAAAATAAGCTAAGTCCTGCTTCCTTATTTTTTGGTTATTTGCATTGCTCTTATTTTTGTCCAGCTTGTACTAAATGTGATTCCTGATATTGCTGGAAGCTCTAGGGGGCTGATATTCTCCCCCCCGTGCCGTTAGACGGTTCGGGGGTTCTTGAATATTCAGCGTGGAAATTTTGATAGGGTTTTTGCTGACCGTATAAGTCATCTTCCTATATTCTGCTATTAGTCAGTGGGCCTCTCTTTGCTAAAACCTAGTTCATTCTTACGTTTGTCTTTTCTTCTTACCTCACTGTTATTATTTGTTGGGGGCTTGTATCCAACTTTTGAGGTCTTTTCTCTGGAGGCAAGAAAGGTCTATTGTTTCCCTTCTAGGGTTAGTTAGTTCTCCGGCTGGCGCGAGACGTCTAGAACCAACATAGGTACGTTCCCCGGCTACTGCTATTTGTTGTGCTAGGATCAGTTATACGGTCAGCCTAGTTACCACTGCCCTATGAGCTGGTTTTTTGTGTGTGCAGACTTGGTAATAACCTCTGAGACCCTCTGCCATTGGGGTCATAACAGTATGCCAGGCCAAAAGTAATACTTAATGCATTGCAGAAGTGGGATTATAAGAAAGGAAATTCTGAGTTTTTTTTTTTTTTTTCTTTCTTCCTCCCCTTTATCTCTGAGTGGCTTGAGCTTGCTGCAGACATGAATGTCCAGACTTTGATTACTAGTGTGGATCAGCTTGCTGCTCGTGTGCAGGGCATTCAAAATTTTGTTACTTGTAGTCCTATGTCAGAACCTAAAATACCTATTCCTGAACTGTTCTCTGGAGACCGATTTAAGTTTAGGAATTTCAGGAATAATTGTAAATTGTTTCTATCTCTGAGACCTCGTTCGTCTGGAGACTCAGCTCAGCAAGTAAAAATTGTTATCTCTTTCTTGCGGGGCGACCCTCAGGATTGGGCCTTCTCGTTAGCGCCAGGAGATCTGGCATTGGCAAATATTGATGCGTTTTTTCTGGCGCTCGGGTTGCTTTACGAGGAGCCCAATCTTGAAATTCAGGCAGAAAAAGCTTTGCTGGCTATCTCTCAGGGCCAGGATGAAGCTGAAGTGTATTGCCAAAAATTTCGGAAATGGTCCGTGCTTACTCAGTGGAATGAGTGTGCTCTGGCCGCAAATTTCAGAAAAGGCCTTTCTGAAGCCATTAAGAATGTGATGGTGGGTTTCTCCATTCCTACAAGTCTGAATGATTCCATGGCGCTGGCTATTCAAATTGACCGGCGTTTGTGGGAGCGCAAAGCCGCTAATCCTCTGGTGGTGTTGTCTGAACAAACACCTGATTTAATGCAATGTGGTAGAATTCAGACTAGAAATGAACGGAAAAATCATAGACGTCAGAATGGGTTGTGTTTTTACTGTGGTGATCCTACACATGTTATATCAGCATGCTCTAAACGCTTAACAAAGGTGGTTAGTCCTGTCGCCATTGGTAATTTGCAACCTAAATTTATTTTGTCTGTGACCTTAATTTGCTCATTGTCTTCCTACCCTGTTATGGCGTTTGTGGATTCAGGTGCTGCCCTGAGTCTTATGGATTTTTCATTTGCCAAACGTTGTGGTTTTGTTCTTGAGCCGTTGGTAAATCCTATCCCTCTTAGAGGTATTGATGCTACGCCATTGGCGGAAAATAAGCCGCAGTTTTGGACACAGGTAACCATGTGCATGACTCCTGAACATCGGGAGGTGATTCGTTTTCTGGTTCTGCATAAGATGCATGATTTGGTCATTTTGGGTCTACCATGGTTACAGACCCATAATCCAGTTTTGGATTGGAAGGCAATGTCTGTGTCAAGTTGGGGCTGTCAGGGAATTCATGGCGATTCCCCGCCGGTGTCTATTGCTTCCTCTACTCCTTCGGAAGTTCCTGAGTATTTGTCTGATTATCAGGATGTATTCAGCGAGTCCAGGTCCAGTGCTCTTCCTCCTCATAGGGACTGTGACTGCGCTATAGATTTGATTCCGGGTAGTAAATTTCCTAAGGGAAGATTATTTAATCTGTCTGTACCTGAGCATACCGCAATGCGTTCGTATATCAAGGAGTCTCTGGAGAAGGGGCATATTCGTCCATCCTCTTCCCCTCTTGGTGCGGGATTCTTTTTTGTGGCCAAGAAGGACGGATCTTTGAGACCTTGTATAGACTATCGGCTTCTGAATAAAATCATTGTTAAATTTCAGTATCCTTTGCCTCTGTTGTCGGACTTGTTTGCCCGGATTAAGGGTGCCAAGTGGTTCACCAAGATAGATCTTCGTGGTGCGTACAACCTTGTGCGCATTAAGCAGGGAGATGAATGGAAAACTGCATTTAATACGCCCGAAGGTCATTTTGAGTACTTGGTGATGCCTTTTGGGCTCTCTAATGCCCCTTCAGTGTTTCAGTCCTTTATGCATGATATTTTCCGGAAGTACCTGGATAAATTTATGATCGTTTATCTGGATGATATTCTGTTTTTTTCTGATGATTGGGACTCCCATGTAAAGCAGGTCAGGATGGTGTTTCAGGTTTTGCGTGAGAATGCTTTGTTTGTCAAGGGCTCAAAGTGTCTCTTTGGAGTGCAGAAGGTTCCCTTTTTGGGTTTTATTTTCTCCCCTTCTGCGGTGGAGATGGACCCAGTCAAGGTCCGAGCTATTCATGATTGGACTCAACCCACGTCAGTTAAGAGTCTTCAGAAGTTCTTGGGTTTTGCTAACTTCTACCGTTGTGATAGAAATATATATATCATGTAGATCTCACTTGCATGTATACTCCTCTATAATCAAATATATACTTATATGCTCACAGCTAATATATACATTATAATCAATGGTTTAAAATGGCTGACACAAACTGAACTGATATAAGCCTGATATAACCCAGACAGATCATATGGTGTTTTTCCATCTTAAAAACAGGAAATCGGGTCAGATGTCTGAGATAATGCCTAGAATCTAGCTGAATCTTGCTGAAACGGCAGACCAACAGTGTCAGGTGTCTCCACTTTGTCCTAGACAGAGAACTCGAGTTCAGTTGCTTGATCAGCAGTCATATGAGCATTAATCACAATATTCCATATATGTTTAGATAACCAATGACAGAGGAGCTAGACAATATGGTAATTAACTAACCACCCCTGACAACCCCTAACCACTCCTTTCTATGTGAAAATATAAAACTATGTATGTACAATAAAGTATCAGTATTGATGGAATGTTGTTCTGTCACAGTTGTGTACAGTCCATTCTTGATGAGCGCTCAAAATACTCAGTCTAATTGGGAGCGGCCACAGCACACACAGGGATATATTTATCCAACCCTAATATTTCCATAACAGAATGGCGCCCAACGTCTCGGATGAAACGCACACGTGGACCCACTACTGACCGGAACCGAAGTTATGGCCGTGGCTTTGGCACAGGGGCAGGAGACTGCGCAGCTCCATAAGTAAGGTAAGAAAATGTTATCATCTTACCTGAAAGTCCCCTGTGCCCAGTCCTTGTCTATGCTTCTTGCCGGTAAGATGTGGTCACAAATTCCCAGGTAGTGTAAAAAATCCGTAGCCACGAATCCACCCTGGGAGGTGTCTGCTGTGGACCGTGTATGTGTTTGTGTAAAATCCGAGAGAGGAAGGAAAAAGTGACTTTTGTTTGTGGTTGCTGAGAAACAGACCGCAGGAGTTCAAATCGCTCGATAAGTTATTGCAGGATTCCCGTGCATAGGAGGAACACGCAGAGTTCCGGGGCAGGTGGTCCCATGATCCAGGCACGGGTAGTGATAACTTAAGAGGGCTACTGCAGATTCCCGTAGTGCCGGCGATCCAGTCAGGACGTCCGGACCGGGGTGGTAGAACCCGGGCGCAGGTGCGTCCAGTGCGATTGGCAGTAGTCTGTTCCCAGCGCAACCTGCATGTGTCACAGAATTTAAAAGGGCATCTCTCGGATTGTCTATCTGTCTGTTTGTGTCATGTACTATTGCCGCTTTAAGAGCATGAAATAGTAAGAGAAAGTTTTGGGTTTTTTTTCCTCTCTTGAACTTCCTCTTTTTCAGCTGAGAGGAGAGATATGCATTGTAAATCACACTGTCATATCTGTTTTTTTTCTTTTTCTTTTGCAATGCTGGCTATGTGTAGCTTTTTGTGAAGAAGTTAAATTGTATCCATCATTTTTTGATGTGACATACGTGATTTTAGTGACATTTGATATTATGGCAATGGCATACAGCGACGGATTAAAAAGAGGAAGTGTGTCTCTGACTGCATTTGAGCGCAGAGATTCTAAAGGAAAAAAAAAAAAAAAAAGAGAAAAGCCGTTTTAATTATTAATTTTTTTTTTTTTTTACTCTCTTAAAGGGTCTTTCTTTTTGCGGCATTTTAAAGTTTTTAATTAAGTTTTCCTCAATCTTCAATCTCTTTACCTTTTTATTTTTTTATTTTATTTTTGAAAAAAAATTTTTTTTCCTCTTGTATCAAAGTTTTGAGTTTTTGGTTGTGAACTAAGTTTTTGACGGTTTTTCTTATCGTTTTGAGTTTTTCTTAGTGTTTTATATACTCATTTTTAGAAGTTTTTTTTAGTACTGTTTTCTTTTCTCATTTTTGTGTTTTTCATTTTCATTTTTTGCTTTTGCCATGGGGAACAAAGTGGCCGAGCAACAGGAAAGTCTTTTTACTTCCTGATGAGAAAACAGCCCCTAGATAGTGGCAGAATACGAAGGTGTTAAGTATGTGAAGATTTTGGAAGGTACAAAGTACGTGAAATTCATTAGAATGGCAGACTTCAAGCTGCGGAGTGGCGTGACGTAGAAAGGAAAATAGAGGAAGTTAGCTGATGTTAGATTGCTGAATACTAATACATGGTATGAAGTGGCAGCAGAGCTTACATCGTTTAGGTGGAACAGAAAGTTATGTGAGCAAATCAGGAAGTGATTTTTGTGGGTATGAGACGGGAGAATCTGCGCAGTCTGCTTTTAGCAGAATCCATGGTATAGGTAGTTATTTTTGCACAGTATGTGGTGCGCCCCGTCTCTCCCTACAGGGAGAAGGCATAATTGCTCCTCTCTATTATTCTTGTTGTTCTAATCTATCCTCTTTTTCCTCTGTCAGTCTTTTCTCTCCGCACTCTCTCTCTCTCTCTCTCTCTCTCTCTCCTTTCCTCTTCCTCCACATTTTTTCTCTTCTCTCTCTTCCCCTCTTTCTCCACTCCTCTCTTCTCCTCCCTCTCTCTTTCTTCCACACCTCCCATTTTCTCCTCCCTCCACCCTCCATCTTCTCCTCCCTCCTTATCCACTCCCCCACCACACCTTTCTTCTCTCTCTCTCTCCTCTCTTCTCCCCTCTCTCTCCCTCTCTCTCTCTCTCTCTCTCTCTCTCTCTCTCTCTCTCTCCCTTCCTACTACTCCTTTGTCTCACTCATCACCCCCTCCTCCTTCTTCTTCCTCTTTTTTCCTCCGTGTTGCCGGCTGGGCCAACGCCCAATTCAAACAGTATGGTGCTTACAGCACAAGGTGTCCCTGGCACAGTCCAGCCATTGCCAGTTGTGATATCGGGGAGAGAAGGTGAAAGCCCCCCCTACAGTGGGCAGCCCCAGACACGTCAGGCAGCAGTCAGCTCAGCCCTGGGTGCAGAGGGGGGAGGAGTGATATCAGAACGAGCTCACTGACAGATCCTCCGTTACCTCATTTCACAGTCAACAATATTGTAACCCTTAAGGTTTTACATGAACTTTGATATCACTATGTATTGATAATGTACAGCTTCAGCACTGGTCAGAGCTGCCTACATTCACACCAACATGAAACTATAATCCTAATCCATCATAGCTTCAGCAAGGGGGGAGACATCCTCACATAAAAAAAAAAAAAAAAAAAAAAAAAAAAAGCAACTTCTAAGTTCAAAATCAGTCAGTGTATGACCCCAGTACAAGCTGTCACAACTATTCTTCTGATGAAGATGAAGAGGGAACATCATACATGCTGTCTAGTACTAGAAAAGAAACCCACAGGCACCAAGAATGCAAGGGCAGATAGAAGCACCACCATTACACTATGTGCACTGCACTTCAAGTCAGGTGACAATAGTCCAGACCCAGGGATGCATCCCATGCCATTTTACCGAAGAGAGTAGCAGAAGCAGCAAACATATGCAGCCAGCTGGAATGATCTCTGGGCAATGAATGAAAATAGAAGCAGGTGATGCACTCTGGCCAATCATGAAGGAACAATTCAAACTTCCAGCAGAATCAGATGTACACGCTTGGGAGTCAGGGCCACAGCTAATTGAACAGCTCAGAGAGTGAGCCATGACATGAGCCAAGATAAGACAGAGTCTGTAAAGAAGTTTCATTGCAGAGTAATGCAAGTATTCCAAGACTTGGGCTTCACCATTCATGACCAGATACACAGGCCTTTGGGCATGGACTGAGACAGCCAATCAGGAAACCACTGATAGTGGCTAGGCCTAGGAACAGGTCAATAGCAGTGGACTGACCCAGAAAAAATGTTTTATGTGCGCCTAGGAGACTGTCTATTGCCGATTGTCACCAAAACTGCCACCATTATAGCACCACAAAGAGCGCGAAGAAGGAAACGGGTGCCGTGCTGCTGAGAACGCTGGAAGGGGAGCCAGAGGTGAAGACGCTGCAAAGTGCCGACCAACACACCACCAGAAGAACCGCTGCAGACTCCAGAGAGGAGACACCGACCTCAATAAGGTTAGCAAAGGGGAGAAGCTATGTCGGAGCAGGAGGAAGAAGTGATGGCAGATGCAGCCACAGCCCCTGTAACGCCCCAAGACCTTGGGTTGGATGCAGCCGCCGGTCTCATGGCACCCCGGGCCTCGCCACGAATGCACCTGCAGGCCCCGTCTTACCACCGCAGCTTCAATCAGCAGGCCGGACCCCGCTGCCGCTACAGTACCCATCATGCCGTTGTCCACAGTAGCCAAAGGGATTGAGTCCCAACCAGGGGTGCAGAAGACAGCCCCTCTCATGGTGACCACTGACCTGAAAGCGCAACCACCCTACAAAGACAGAAAAAGTGTCAAGTGTTACATCTGTGGCAAGTTTGGCCATTTCCAGAACCAGTGCAAAGCACTCACGCCCCCGAAGAGACTGGACCCATGCAATCCAAGAGTTGGTCCAGAGAAACAGGTCAAGGAGGAAGTGCAGAAAGCAGTGAAGTACCCCGTCCATAGGACAGAGGCAAGCAAGCCAGGTCTGCAAGACACTACGCTCCTGACATGTAAAACTTCATCTGCAAGACCAGTACCTCAAATTACCCTTAAAATGGATGGCGTTGTCAGATCCAAAGTGGTGCAGCCAGAAGTGTGATGACACCTGTGGAACTCGCTGATCCCACCTGCCTATCAGAATTCTCTGTGTCTCGCATGGGCATTGATGGTCAAGTCAGACTTTCTCAGCTTACAAAGCCACTGAGCGTGTGCACTCAGCCAGGACACTCTATCCTGTCCCAGTTTGTGGTGTCAAGGAACTTCCACTCAACCTGCTGGGAGCGAACCTACTGCAGAAGCTGAAGGCAACCACAGTGTTCCACGAAGATGGGACAGTGACACTTTCTTCATCCCTGACCCAAGAAGAGTCATGCTGGCGGCCCTACAAGAACATTAAGCAACCAATGAGGCCTACTCAAGGAGGTACTGGACGTAGTACCAGAAAGTCTATGGTCTAAGGGACCCCAGCACATGAGAAAACCTCAAGTTGCCCCAGTACGGGTGTCACTCAAGCCATGTACCCCGTACCCTCGTAAGGCCCAGGCCAGGCCTAGAGTCAAGCTGCCTCTGACCAACTGAAGGTCTACCTGGAAATAGGAATCATTGTTCCTCGCACATCGCCTTGCAATACCCCGCTTTTCCCCGTCAAGAAAAAGACTGTAAAAGGAGAGCCAGCCAAGTTCAGAATGGTATATAACCTGAGAGCTGAGAATGACGCCACAGTGTTTGAAACTGCAATTATGCCGAATCCGCACACTCTGCTCTCGAATGTGCCTGCCACAGCAAAAGTGTTCACAGTGACCGACCTGGCTAAGGTTTTCTTCAGTGTTCCCCCTCATCCGGAAGACCAGTTCCTGTTTGCCTTAATGCACCAGGGGGGACACCACACATGGACAGTGATGCCACAGTGGGCCCAGAACAGCCCTTCACAGTTCACCAAAGCAATGTCCACAGTTCTCACCAACTGAGTCACAGAACAAGCAGAAGTAACCCTGCTACAATACATGGACAATCTACTCCTTTGTGCAGTTGACTTTGACACGTGTAAAGCCCATTCCTTGTATCTCCTACTCTGCCTGGCGGAGCAGCACTGCAAGATCTCAAAGAACAAAGTCCAGTGGTGTCTGAAGCAAGTTACGTTCCAGAGACACTGTATTGCTCACCAGGCGAAACACCTGACAGATGACCGGAAGACCACAGTGGAGAAGATGGTCCCTCCGACAACTCCAAAGGTGCTACAGGCCTTCCTTGGTCTAGTTTCATATTGCAGAGCCTGGATCCCTGATGCTTCCGTCCTAATGCAGCCTCTGTGTGAATAAAACAGCGTGACCCCGTTCCTCCAGACAGATGTGGCCTTCAGTTCGTTCAAGAAGTTAAAAGGCTCTGTAGTCTCAGCGCCAGCACTAGGCCTATCTGACTACAAGAAGCCATTCCGTCTCTACTTGATGAGAAGAGAAGGCCTTGCTACTGGAGTCCTGACACAGCTTCAGGGGGGAAAACAGAGACTTTCGGACTACTTTTCAGCTTGCCTGGATCCAGTTGCAAGGGGAGCCTCTTCCTCCCGCATGAGAGCAGCAGTTGCAGCACACGCCCTCCTGGACAGGACTACTGACATCAGTGGAAAAAACCATTGGAAATCCTGGCTCTGCATGACATCTCAGCAATCCTCAACCAAACCCAGCTAAAACATCTCTCCACCGCCAGGCATCTTCGCCTCCAGTGCTCTCTACTCCTGCCCAACAATGTCACCATCTCCAAATGCACAGTCCTCAATTCGCCCACTCTACTCCCACTCCCAAGGGGGGATACAGATACGGATCCTCAGATAAAAAGTCTGATCAAAATCTGCATGATACCTTCTGCAGGGATCTGAATTTGCTCCGGACGGATGACCATGATTGCTTCAGCATCATGCAACAGGAAACAGCAGGACTACCCAAGGTGGCAGAAGAGCCACTGACCAACCCAGAGTTGATCCTCTATGTGGATGGCTCCAGATTTGCAGATGATGAAGGAAGATTCCACACGGGAGGTGCAGCGACCAGCAATCAAGAGATCCTGTGGTCCAGAAGTCTGCCGCCCAGTCTGTCAGCCCAGGAAGCAGAACTGATAGCGCTGATGAAGGCCTACCAGATGGCAGAAGACAAGACTGAGAAAATGTATACCGATTCAAGGTACTTGCATGGCATAGCACACGACTTCGGACCCATCTGGGCTGCAAGGGACTTCATAACAGCCAGCGGAACAACCGTGAAGCATCAATGGAGCCATTAAGGACCTGCTGAACACACTTCAACTTCCAAAAGTGGTGACAATGCTAAAAGTCAAAGCGCATGGAAAACTGAACACAGTAGGGGCACGAGGCAACAACATGGCGGATATGGCAGCCAAAGAAACAGTCAAGGAAAGACAATATGGACAAGTGGAAGAGGTCGTAGAGCCGGACGGCTACTACAGGACGGCTGAAGACAGGAAACCTGACAAGATGACATCCTGGGATCTGCTCAAAAAAGTTGCAAGAGCAAGCCCCAAAGGACAAGAAGGAATGCTGGATGCAGAAGTGAGCAACACATGAAGAAGGAAGGGTATACTAAATGGACTACAAACCCTGTTTACCCCGAAGCATGTACCCTATGGTGGTCCAGTGGGCACATGGGCCCACACACAGATTAAAGACACAGATGAATGATCCGATTGGTGCTTACTGGTTCACTCCAGAAATCTCCACCTTAACAGTCCAGTTCATAAACAGCTGTCTGACCTGTGGCAAATGCAACCCTGGAGGAATGAAGAAAGTTCCCACACATCAACTTGCCAGACCACTGTACCCCCTTCCAGAGGATCCAGATAGACCACATCAAGATGCCGCCAAGTGGAGGATTCGAATATGCCCTTGTGGCCATGGACATGTTCTCAGGATGACAGCCAGAAGCTTTCCCAGTGAAGAACCGGTCAGCAAAGACTACTGCAAAGAAGCTACTCTCAGATACGAGATATGCAGCTATGGGGTCCCAGAAGTGATAGAGAGTGACCAGGGACCTGCATTCACAGCAGACCTCACATGAGAGATCTAGTCAGCAGTAGGGTCAGACTTAGGCCTACACACTCCCAATCACACTACTCAGTGTTCAGGCACACTCCCAGAGGCCCAGAAAAGCTGTCACCATATGAAATTTTGTTTGTGTCTAGTCCCAGGTTAGGGGTATCCTTTCCCTTAGCAGCTGATTATGCAATATGATACTTTGTCTGCTCATGTAATTGAACTCACCAAGAAACTTGCTAACATCCATTCTCGAGGTTTTTTCTTCATTGCCAGATCCAGATTCAGTGTCCGGTATGCACTCCTAGAAGCCAGGAGACTGGGTGTTGGTGAAAAAGCTTGTAAGGAGAACACCACTCGATCCCAGATTTGATGATCCTGCTCAAGTGCTGCTGATGACACCAAACTCTGTGAAACTGGATGGAAGACTCGCTTGGATCCACTCATCGCATGGCAAGAAAGCTCCCCTACCAGAAGATGACACCCAAGCCAGAATGATGTCGTGGATGCCCTGCCTGACCGAAGAGATGACCTACCTGATAAAGACTGCACATCGCTCACTACACATGCTATTGACTAAGAGACTGATTGCAACGAACCCCCGTTAGGGACAGATCTCCTGACCGCCCATTTGCGAAAAGTCTGTATGGAGTGGGGCACAGGCGTTAGGCTTGTGTCAGTTCGCCAACAGCACAAAAGAGTTGCAGCGCTTTGGGACAGGAGGCTAGGATTAGGGCAAGTGATATCTAAGGGGGGCTTGTGATAGAAATATATATATCATGTAGATCTCACTTGCATGTATACTCCTCTATAATCAAATATATACTTATATGCTCACAGCTAATATATACATTATAATCAATGGTTTAAAATGGCTGACACAAACTGAACTGATATAAGCCTGATATAACCCAGACAGATCATATGGTGTTTTTCCATCTTAAAAACAGGAAATCGGGTCAGATGTCTGAGATAATGCCTAGAATCTAGCTGAATCTTGCTGAAACGGCAGACCAACAGTGTCAGGTGTCTCCACTTTGTCCTAGACAGAGAACTCGAGTTCAGTTGCTTGATCAGCAGTCATATGAGCATTAATCACAATATTCCATATATGTTTAGATAACCAATGACAGAGGAGCTAGACAATATGGTAATTAACTAACCACCCCTGACAACCCCTAACCACTCCTTTCTATGTGAAAATATAAAACTATGTATGTACAATAAAGTATCAGTATTGATGGAATGTTGTTCTGTCACAGTTGTGTACAGTCCATTCTTGATGAGCGCTCAAAATACTCAGTCTAATTGGGAGCGGCCACAGCACACACAGGGATATATTTATCCAACCCTAATATTTCCATAACACCGTCGTTTTATCGCTAACTTTTCTAGCGTTGTTAAACCTTTGACGGATATGACCAAGAAAGGTTCTGATGTTGCTAACTGGGCTCCTGCAGCCGTGGAAGCTTTCCAAGAGCTGAAGCGCTGGTTTACTTCGGCGCCTGTTTTGTGTCAGCCTGATGTCTCACTTCCCTTTCAGGTTGAAGTGGATGCTTCTGAGATCGGTGCAGGGGCCGTTTTGTCGCAGAGAGACCCTGGTTGCTCTATAATGAGACCATGTGCTTTTTTTTCTAGGAAGTTTTCGCCTGCTGAGCGGAACTATGATGTTGGCAATCGGGAGTTGTTGGCCATGAAGTGGGCATTTGAGGAGTGGCGTCATTGGCTCGAGGGTGCTAAGCATCGTGTGGTGGTCTTGACTGATCACAAAAATCTGATGTATCTCGAGTCTGCTAAACGCCTGAATCCTAGACAGGCCCGTTGGTCATTGTTTTTCTCCCGTTTTGACTTTGTGGTCTCGTACCTACCGGGTTCAAAGAATGTGAAGGCTGATGCTCTTTCTAGGAGCTTTGTGCCTGACTCTCCTGGAGTCTCAGAGCCAGCTGGTATTCTTAAAGAGGGAGTTATCTTGTCGGCCATTTCTCCGGATTTGCGACGTGTGTTGCAGAGATTTCAGGCTGGTAGACCTGACTCTTGTCCACCTGACAGACTGTTTGTTCCTGATAAATGGACCAGCAGAGTCATTTCCGAGGTTCATTCCTCGGTGTTGGCAGGGCATCCCAGGATTTTTGGCACCAGAGATTTGGTGGCTAGGTCCTTTTGGTGGCCTTCCTTGTCATGGGATGTGCGGTCGTTTGTGCAGTCCTGTGGGACTTGTGCTCGAGCTAAGCCTTGCTGTTCTCGTGCCAGCGGGTTTCTCTTGTCCTTGCCTGTCCCGAAGAGGCCTTGGACACACATTTCCATGGATTTCATTTCAGATCTTCCGGTGTCTCAGGGCATGTCTGTCATCTGGGTGGTATGTGATCGTTTTTCCAAGATGGTCCATTTGGTGTCCTTGCCTAAGCTGCCTTCCTCTTCCGATCTGGTTCCTTTATTCTTTCAGAATGTGGTTCGTTTGCACGGCATTCCTGAGAATATCGTGTCTGACAGAGGATCCCAGTTTGTTTCCAGGTTCTGGCGATCCTTTTGTGCTAAGATGGGCATTGATTTGTCGTTTTCATCTGCCTTTCATCCTCAGACTAATGGCCAAACTGAGCGAACAAATCAGACTCTAGAGGCTTATTTGAGGTGTTTTGTTTCTGCAGATCAGGATGATTGGGTGACCTTCTTGCCATTGGCTGAGTTTGCCCTTAATAATCGGGCTAGTTCCGCTACTTTGGTTTCGCCATTTTTCTGCAACTCTGGTTTTCATCCTCGTTTTTCCTCGGGACATGTTGAGCCCTCTGACTGTCCTGGGGTAGATTCTGTGGTGGATAGGTTGCAGCGGATTTGGAATCATGTGGTGGACAACTTAAAGTTGTCACAGGAGAAGGCTCAGCGTTTTGCCAACCGCCGCCGCGGTGTGGGTCCCCGACTTCGCGTTGGGGATTTGGTGTGGCTGTCTTCTCGGTTTGTTCCTATGAAGGTCTCCTCTCCTAAATTTAAGCCTCGCTTCATCGGTCCTTATAAGATTTTGGAAATCCTTAATCCAGTGTCCTTTCGCTTGGATCTTCCGGTGTCGTTTGCCATTCACAACGTGTTCCATAGGTCTTTGTTGCGGCGGTACGTTGTGCCGGTGGTTCCTTCTGTTGAGCCTCCTGCTCCGGTGTTGGTTGAGGGCGAGTTGGAGTACGTGGTGGAGAAGATCTTGGATTCTCGTCTCTCCAGATGGAGGCTTCAGTATCTGGTCAAGTGGAAGGGCTATGGTCAGGAGGATAATTACTGGGTGGTCGCCTCTGATGTTCATGTGGCCGATTTGGTTCGTGCCTTTCACGCTGCTCATCCTGATCGCCCTGGTGGTCTTGGTGAGGGTTCGGTGACCCCTCCTTAAGGGGGGGTACTGTTGTGAATTGAACTTTTTGGCTCCCTCTTGTGGTCACTAGCGACATGACACTTTGATTTTCTTTCCTCAGCTTGGTACCCACCTGGTTCGTTAGTCCAGGGGTGTTGCTATTTAAACTCCCTGGATTCTCAGTCTGGTGCCTGGCATCGTTGTAATCAGTTCCTTTCTGTTTGCTCCTGTCTGCTGGTCCTGGTTCTTTGCAAAATAAGCTAAGTCCTGCTTCCTTATTTTTTGGTTATTTGCATTGCTCTTATTTTTGTCCAGCTTGTACTAAATGTGATTCCTGATATTGCTGGAAGCTCTAGGGGGCTGATATTCTCCCCCCGTGCCGTTAGACAGTTCGGGAGTTCTTGAATATTCAGCGTGGAAATTTTGATAGGGTTTTTGCTGACCGTATAAGTCATCTTCCTATATTCTGCTATTAGTCAGTGGGCCTCTCTTTGCTAAAACCTAGTTCATTCTTACGTTTGTCTTTTCTTCTTACCTCACCGTTATTATTTGTTGGGGGCTTGTATCCAACATTTGGGGTCTTTTCTCTGGAGGCAAGAAAGGTCTATTGTTTCCCTTCTAGGGTTAGTTAGTTCTCCGGCTGGCGCGAGACGTCTAGAACCAACGTAGGTACGTTCCCCGGCTACTGCTATTTGTTGTGCTAGGATCAGTTATACGGTCAGCCTAGTTACCACTGCCCTATGAGCTGGTTTTTTGTGTGTGCAGACTTGGTAATAACCTCTGAGACCCTCTGCCATTGGGGTTATAACAGGTATGGATCTGGAGTCTCGGACGGATCCTGGTTGCCGATGATATGAATCGTTTCACCCATCGATGACTTGCTAGATCCCGGTCAAAGAAAGCACCAAGAGCTGACACCTGAACCTTTAGGGTACTTGGTGAAAGACCCAGCTCTAATCCCTTCTGTAGGAATTGAAGAATCTGCGCAATATTTGGGTTGAAAGGATCCGGACTGTTCGGGGCACACCATGATGAAAATTTCTTCCATATCTTGCCATAAATGGCGTTCGTTATTGGCTTCCTACTTTTCTGTAGGGTTTCGATTACTTCCAGCGAGAGTCCTCTGGCTCTCAGGATCTCGGCTTCAGTAACCAGGCTGTCAACTTTAGTTTGTGTAGGTCTGGATGGGTCAGGGGACCCTGTTGAAGAAGGTCGTGTCTCTGTGGTAGCGGAATCAGGCCTTCTAGACACATGCCAGTTAGTGCGCTGAACCAGCTCTTTCCTGGCCAAAATGGGGCCACCAAAATCGTTGTGACTTGATCCGTCCGGATCTTCTGCAACGTCCTGGGTAGCAATGGTATCAGTGGAAAAGCATATGCCAGGGTAAACTCCCAGGGGTGGGAGAACGCGTCCAGTCCTAGTGTCCCGTTTGAGGGGGTCAGGGAGAAGGTGTTTGATTTTGTGTTCTGAATGCTGGCAAATAGGTCCACATCGGGAGTTCCCCAC
Organism: Ranitomeya variabilis; assembly: GCF_051348905.1. Classification (NCBI taxonomy): domain Eukaryota; kingdom Metazoa; phylum Chordata; class Amphibia; order Anura; family Dendrobatidae; genus Ranitomeya; species Ranitomeya variabilis. Next base: position 389,281,083 of record NC_135232.1, read on the forward strand.
CTCTGGACCAGAGCTAGGAACACCCCCTGGTTTAGAGACCATTCCCCTGGATGGAAGTCTCTCCGGCTGAGATAATCCGCCTGGGAATTGTCCAATCCCCTTATATGAACTGCCGAGATTGACATCAGGTGGTTTTCTGCCCAGGAAAAAATCCTTCCAGCAGTCAGCTTCAGGTTCGAGTGTCCTGTGCCCCCTTGGTGTCGGAGATATGCCACGGTGGTCATATTGTCGGACATCACCCGGACATGGTAGCCCTGGATGATGACAGATGCGGCTTTTAGTGCCTCTTCCACCGCTTTCAATTCCCTCAGATTTGAGGAACTGCGTCTCACATCTGGGGCCCACAACCCCTGGAAGTGGAAGCCTTCTATCACGGCGCCCCAACCTCTCTGACTTGCGTCTGTTGTGAGAACTCTGAGGGGAAGCTGATCCCAGCTGACTCCTCGGTGTAGATTCTGGGGGTTCAGCCACCATAACAGAGAGGATCTCACATGCGAGGGAAGGGGAATCTTCCTGGTTAAGGCCATCTGATGTCCTCTTGAGTATGCCAGGATGTGTGATTGAAGTATTCTCGTATGGGCTTGCGCCCAGGAGACTGCTTGAATGCAGGATGTCAATGAGCCCAGGACTGACATAGAGTCTCTTAGAGTCGGGGCTCTTTGATCTCTGAACCTGGAGATCCTGCGGACAAGATCGGTCTGACGGTCCTCGGGTAGAAAGGACATTCTCTTCTCCGAATCCAGAAGGATTCCTAGGAATTTCTTCTGTGGCGAAGGCTGGAGGTCTGATTTCTCCAGGTTCGGGATCCACCCGAGAGATTCTAGAATGTCGAGGACTCTTGTCACATCCTGATTGAGACGTGAAGCGGATGGAGCGATGATAAGAAAATCGTCCAGGTATGGTATGACACAGATCCCCTGTTGACGAATAAAGATTACCGCTTCTGTCATGATCTTGGAGAAGACTCGTGGAGCCGACGAGACTCCGAACGGGAGGACGTTGAATTGGTAATGGCTGACCCGTTTGTTTTGGGAGATCGTGAACCTGAGGAATCTTCTGTGGTCTGGGTGTATTGGCACATGATAGTATGTGTCCCTCAGGTCCAGCGTCGCCATCACCCTGTCCTGACCGATCAGCGGGATTGCTGATCTGATCGATTCCATTTTGAATCTCCGGTATTTTATTACCTGATTTAGAGGTTTCAGGTTGATAATGATGCGATGTTTCCCTGAGGGTTTTTTCACCACGAAGAGGTGGGAATAGTGACCTTCTCCTATTTCCCGATGTGGTACCTGGGAGATCACCTTCGCTCAAAGCAGGTCTAGGATATCCGGCATCAAAATTTCCCGAAGTCCTGGGGATTGAAGGGAAGTGATAGACAGACGATGGGGAGGAGGACTCTCGAACTCCAAGCTTAGTCCCTCCCGTATGGTACGTAGGACCCACTGGTTTGTGGTAATCACCTGCCACTGGGAGAGGAATCCCGAGAGTCAACCCCCGACCGGAGGGCAGTCATTGTTTTTCAGAGGCCTGAGTCGGTTGGGGGACCAGGATGTTTCTGGCTTTTCCTCCCTTGGGGTAACTCCATCATCCTGATTTGCCCTTACCCCTGTAATTCTGCTGGGGGGTTTGGTCACGGGGGGGGACGAAAAAAACGCTTCTTAGGGTTCTTTTGTTCCGGAAGGACCTTCTTCTTATCCGAAGCTTTGTCCAAGATTTCGTCCAGGACTGGCCCAAATACATAATGACCCTGGAAAGGTATACCGCAAAGCTTAGACTTTGAGGTAATATCACCTTCCCAGGATTTGAGCCACAAAGCTCTTCTAGCGAAATTAGTGAGAACCACTGATTTAGCGGCAACCCGTACTGATTCTGCGGAGGCGTCTGCGAGGAATCCGGTTGCCCTTTGGAGCAGAGGAAGAGAATTAAGAATCTCTTCTCTGGGTGTACCCTGCACCAGGTGATTTTCCAATGTACGCAGCCAGAGGAACAGGGATCTGGCTACACATGTTGATGCCACGTTGGACCACAGTAGGTTAGTTGAAGTCTCCCAGGATTTTCTTAATAAACTCTCAGTTTTGCGATCCATGGGATCTTTTAGCTGGGAGGAATCTTCAAAAGGCAGGGCCGTTTTTTTGGTTACCCTTGAAACCTGGACATCGACCTTGGGCATTTCGAAAAGAGAACAGTCTCCCTCCAAGGGAAAACGGTTCTTGAGTTCTGATGGCACATTTAACCCTTTCTCTGGAAGGCCCCACTCATGGAGGATGAGACTTTCTATATTTTCGTGTATGGGGAATCCCTTTACCGATTTGGGCTTTAACCCCCCGAACATGTCATCCTGTACAGAATGGCCCTGCACCTCCTCCTCCACCCCCATGGTGCCCCTCACCATAGACACTAATTCCTCCAAATCCTCGGAGGAAAAGAGATACTTTTTGTTGTCTGATTTGGGAGCAGAGGTAGAGGCAGAACTCTCATTCTCCCAACGGTCCCCTAAGTCAGAAGTATGCACTTCTCCTGAGTCAGAGACTACAGGGGCTATTTTCCTTTTTTTAGCAGGAGGAGGCTGTGGTGTCGGGGGCTGGGAGAAGGCCACCATGGAAGATTGAACTTCCTGCCTGATGAGAGTCCTGATGCTGTCCATAAGAGAGGGCTGTTCAGCACGCAGAACCTCGTCTGTGCATGGCTGGCAGAGCTTCTTTTTATATGTGGAGGGAAGCTTGGATGCACATGCAGCACACTTGCGACTGGGAACCTTCTTAGAGGCAGAAGCCTTGTCTCCCTAAAGGAGAGAGAGAGAAGACGGACTAAGTCGCTTGATTTTAGAAAATGGACAGCAAGGGACATCATCCCACTACTTACGGCAGGGGGGTGAGCGCTGGGCTCTGCAGAAGCAGAGTGAAGGGATTTGTCGCCATCCATATCAGAGATCTGACTATAGAGGGTATAGACAGGAGGTCTTACCTGGAGGCTTCCTTAGCCAGGAATAAATAGGTTACCGAGGCTCCCAGCGAGATTGGTGGTGCTCCTCCCCCTTCGTGGTGTCCGTTTGATGGGGGGGGGTCAGGGACACCCCGTCCATGCCGCCACTGCATGTCCCGGCTCAGGACGCTGAACGGCGCGCGCGGGAGCTGCGGCGCAAGGAGCCGGCAAAAAAACCGGAAGTTCGGCTGAACGTCACTTCCGGTGCGCGCGCGCCAGCTCCAGCGTGGAGGGAGGAGGAAGCCGGGGAGCTTGAGAAGGACCCCAGAGCACCGCACCGCCCTGCTTTGCCTCCCAAAAGAGGCGCGGGTAGGGCGGGCAGGGGTCCCAAGTCGCGTGGAAGGTCACGGAGATGGGAGCAGTCTGGATGGAGGAGGAGAGCGGAGCCCCCGACCTCGACTGCCCGGCTAGAAAGGTAACAGTGCTCCCGATCGCCGGCCACGGCAGCACTATCAGAGAACCTCTTCATGCCCCATAGGGGACAGGAAAAACACTGGTGGTTGCAGGAAGGGGAGGGGTATTTAACCTCTTTATTTCCTGTCCCCTATTAGGGCGGGGAGACATCCTCCGATACTGCTGTCGTGGAAGGTGACTGGAGAAAGTAGTTGTGCAGGAAAGGAAGCTTATTGCATTTAGACAGTGGATTCCAGAGTGCACAATTAAAAGATGGAGATGAAGGAGTACAACTAATGTTAATCAGGTTTGTAAGGTTTCGATGTAAGGTGCGGGAGGGGTTCAGGTTGGGGGTTACGTGGTCCAGGGTTGGGGAGATATCCCCTGAAATCAGTAGCAGTAGAAAGAGCACGTAGTTCTTGGAATTGTGACAAGTTTTTTTGTGCGATGTGTTTAGGCAAGATGGGCTGAGGGTTTTCAGGAAGGTGAGAAGTGCATGGGAGCTATACATGGGAGAGGGAAGTAGAGAGGGGCTGATGTGGATGAGTGGTAATGGAGAGGGGATGGGGCAGTGAACGTGGATGGCAAGGGCGCACAGGAGGACAGAAATAAAGCTCATGGCTAAAATGGAGTACAAAGTGTGGGTTACCTGTCTCTTACTCTGACTAACTGTCCTTGATTAACTGCTTCTTCTGGATACTTAGCTACTGGGATACTTTGCTGAAGGGATGCGTGCATGCACCCCATACGTGTGCACCCCTTAGAATGCTTCCAAATTTATAGGGCTCACTAGAGGGTCAGGTGAGAGGTATTGTGGGAGCTGGTTTGTGATAAATTAGCAGATGCTCAACACACCAGGGCGTGAATACAGGGTCGGACTGGCCCACGACGAAACCAGAGAATCCTCCATTGGGCCCGCCCCCTGGCCAGCAACACAACATCCGCCTCATTCATTTGCCTGCTCTGCTCTGTATTCTGATCACGTGCACTGAGTGCGTTATTCTATTCCACTGCCGGCGGGCCGACTGCACTGTTCAGCAACACAAGTGATGTGAAGTGAGTGACTTCTCTTCACCTGCTGCTGTTGCTTCTGTTGTTCTCATTGCACTCACCGCTCTCTCAGCTGTGGAGTGCTCGATGAGATCAATAGAAGCCACAGCAGCAGGTGATGAGAAAGCGCTCACCTCACATAACTAGTTACTGAGCAGTGCAGTTGGCGGCCGTCACAGTGTATGGAATAATGCATTTACAACACAGCCGGCTCCATCACAGACTGTGAGACTGCGCACACAGCACGGGGGTGTCTAGAACGGAGTTGATTTTTGGAGGGAATTATATCACGGGAAGGGGCGGGCCTTCTTCAGTCTAGTGAAGACCCGATAGCAGGAAGCAGCGCTGTGCTCAGGCTGCTGGAGAGGAGGGAAATGACAGGCTGCACCATGGAGCTGTGTGAGAAGAATGAGGGGCTGCCCAATGGACCCTTCGACAAATGGGAATGAGGACCCAGTGTGAGTACTCTGAGGATGTGTTTTGGAAAGGGTTGATGTAACTTGAGTGGGTCTTCATAGGGAAAATGATGATAAGGGGCTGTGTGGAGAAGGGGGAGTGAGAAAAAGCCTCTCTGTGCAGCAGTGAGTTCACCTGGAAATTTCTCAAGCTCAGCGCTGCACCGTGTGACCTGTGTCACCGCAGTTCAGCCCGGCTGAGAACGCAGCCTCAGTGACCTGCGGTAACCTCGATGATGTCAACACTGCTCACTGATGCTGCGCTCACAGCAGCTCATTCATCAGTGGTTTTCAGCTGGGACGGTCGCATCTGGGCACCGTCCAGGTTGAAAACTGTTTATCCCCCAGACATAGATTACGGCGTGGGACAGAATGACGGACAGGTGAGAGATATTGTTGTTTTTTATTTTAGTTTTATTACAGGAGACGGTGGCTTCTATGGAATGGGCGATGACGTGAGTATGGTTTAATTTAGATTCATTAAAGGAGTCTGTGTCATTCTTTCAATTAAAGGACTTTATTCTGGGTGTGTGTTTATTTGCCATGTAACTATAGGATTAGTAATGGATAGGTGTCTTATACACGCTTCTCCATTACTAATCCGTGGGCTTGATGTCACCAGACAATACAAAGGTTACATCAACCCCACAAATATTAACCCCACTTGCCACCGCTACAGGGCAAGCGGGAAGAAATGGGCAAAGGGACAGAATAGGCAGAACTAGTAGATGCACCTTTTCTGGGTGGCTGTGGTCTGCTGTTTTTAGGCTGGGGGAGCTTATGTCGCTTTTTTACAATTATTTAAATAATTTTTAAAAAGTGTCGGGAAACCTCTATTCTTGATATCCAACCTTGCTAACAATGACAGCTGAGGGTTGCAGCCCCTAGCTGTCAGTTTTGCCTGGCCGGTTATCAAAAATACAGAGGAACCCATGTTTTTTTTTTCTAATTGTTTATTTAGAGCGCAGGCTGATGAATTCTCCCATCAGCTGCTCCTGCTCTTGCTGTTATTAGAAGCAGCAGGCGTAGGCTGATGGGAGCAGTAGTCCCATTAGCCGACGCCAGCAGCCGAAGGTAAACTTTATACCTACGATCACTGCTGCGGGCTCACGCTGCCATTTGACAGCGTGGGAATCTGACCGGAGGCAATGATTTTACTGCCGATCAGAAGCGGTGTTTGCTGTGCCGTCATGCACATGACAGCATGGCAAACACTTGATGTTCGGGGCCCCCCATTCAAGTGAATGGAGTCCGGGTACTTTTCTGGTACCCGGACTCAAAAATTTTTTTTTAACTGTTTGGCCGGACCCAAATACACAGAGGTCTGCACATCTTTAATCCTGTGTCTAGCGTTTGACTGGTGTATGTGTATCCTGTGTTTAGCGTGTGACTGGTGTGTGTATTTTCCTATAGCAATATTGTATTTCCAATTTTTCAAAAGTTCTATGGCAGTAATGCAGCTCAAATTTTTTAGATTTACCATTCTAAACAATCCAAAGTGCAGCTTTATAATTTCTTAGTACTGGTGTGTATGCGTCCTGTGTCTAGCATGTGACTGGTATGTATGTGTCATGTGTTTGATGTGTGTATGTGGCACATGTCTAATTAACACAATCTTTCTGTGCTTATAAAATCTAATTGTTCTCGGCAGCACTTGACTTGTTTACACAAACTTATAAGCTGCCGATAAGGATGTTTTTAAATCAAGCATAAAAATCATTGCACCCAACATATGAGCGTTTTGCTGGCTTGTCAGGTGATGATTTGGACAGATACAGTTATATGAAAAAGTTTGGGCACCCCTATTAATCTTAAGCTTAATGTTTTATAAAAATTGTTTTTTTTGCAACAGCTATTTCAGTTTCATATATCTAATAACTGTTGGACACAGTAATGTTTCTGCCTTGAAATGAGGTTAATTGTACTAACAGAAAATGTGCAATCTGCATTCAAACAAAATTTGACAGGTGCATAAGTATGGGCACCTCACCAGAAAAGTGACATTAATATTTAGTAGATCCTCCTTTTGCAAAAATAAGTTGCTTCCTGTAGCTTTTAATGAGTTCCTGGATCTTGGATGAAGGTATTTTTGACCATTCCTCTTTACAAAACAATTCCAGTTCAGTTAAGTTTGATGGTTGCCGAGCATGGACAGCCCTCTTCAAATGATCCCACAGATGTTCAATGATATTCAGGTCTGGAGACTGGGATGGCCATTCCAGAACAGTGTAATTGTTCCTCTGCATGAATGCCTGAGTAGATTTGGAGCGGTGTTTTGGATCATTGTCTTGCTGAAAGATCCATCTCCTGCGTAACTTCAACTTTGTCACTGATTCATGAACATTATTGTCAAGAATCTGCTGATACTGAGAGGAATCCATGCGTCCCTCAACTTTAACATGATTCCCGGTGCCAGCATTGGCCACACAGCCCCAAAGCATGATGGAACCTCCACCAAATTTTACTGTGGGTAGCAAGTGTTTTTCTTGGAATGCTGTGTTTTTTTGCCGCCATGCATAACGCTTTTTTGTATGACCAAACAACTCAATCTTGGTTTCATCAGTCCACAGGACCTTCTTCCAAAAAGAAATTGGCTTCTCCAAATGTGCTTTTGCATACCTCAGCTGACTCTGTTTGTGGCGTGCTTGCAGAAACGGCTTCTTTAGCATCACTCTCCCATGCAGCTTCTCCTTATGCAAAGTGCGTTGTATAGTTGACCGATGCACAGTGACACCATCTGCAGCAAGTTGATGCTGCAGATCTCTGGAGGTGGTCTGAGGATTGTCCTTGACTGATCTCACCATTCTTCTTCTCTGCCTTTCTGATGTTTTTCTTGGCCTGCCACTTCTGGCCTTAACAAGAACTGTACCTGTGTTCTTCCATTTCCTTACTGTGTTCCTCACAGTGGAAAGTGACAGGCTAAATCTCTGAGACAGCTTTTTGTATCCTTCCCCTGAACAACTATGTTGAATAATCTTTGTTTTCAGATCATTTGACAGTTGTTTTGAGGAGCCCATGATGCCACTCTTCAGAGGAGATTCAAACAGGAGAACAACTTGCAAGTGGCCACTTTAAGTAGCTTTTCTCATGATTGCATACACCTGGCTATGAAGTTCAAAGCTCAATGAGGTTACAAAACAAAAAAAAAGTGCTTTAGTAAGTCAGTAAAAAGTAGGTAGGAGTATTTAAAACAAGAAAATGATAAGGGTGCCCATACTTATGCACCTGTCAAATTTTGTTTGAATGCAGATTGCACATTTTCTGTTAGTACAATAAACCTCATTTCAAGGCAGAAACATTACTGTGTCCAACAGTTATTAGATATATGAAACTGAAATAGCTGTTGCAAAAAAAACAATTGTTATAAAACATTAAGCTTAAGATTAATAGGGGTGCCCAAACTTTTTCATATAACTGTATATAGTTGGAAACAAATCCCTGATTATTAGCTTCACAAGATGGAAGCTAAGGGAAGACTGTGCAGCTAGTACTTCTTAGACATGGTGGGCCCCAAGAATGATTTTCCCTGGTGGGCCCAAACTACTCCAGTCCAACGCTGGGTGGATAGATGATCAAAGACACTAGGCCTGGCTCAATCTCTATGCTATAACACCTTTCACCAGATAATATCTACAATGACACAACCATGGATATACAGCAGTGAGTGTTGAGTACAATGCAACAGATGACTTATAGCAAAGATTCAGCAAGCAGTGTCAAATACCATTAAAATTGTTGCAGGATGACAAGGCAGTATGTATTCTATATGTATATATCCTAACCTGTTACTCTGTGATTATACTGTACGCAGCAGATGAATTGCCGGCTTTTATTCTATATGTTTGTGTGTTTTGACGAATATATCCTTTGACAACAATGAGTAAATGACAGATAATTGCTGTATGTAAAAGCTCATGTTGAAATCGCATTGTAATCGGATAGCAATCACACTGAATTCGGATGTAAATCGGATTGTACTCGCATTAAAAAACGCATGACACTCGCATGGCACATTACACTCATGTGATTCTCGGCAGGGTGACTCGGACCGATTTTTCACGTTTGACCCTTAGTGTGACTCCAGCCTACACTTAAAAAACATCAGTTGCTCACTTGAAAATTGGCTAGCTGACACTGTCCGTTTTTATGCCCAGAACCAGTTCAAACCAGTCTATAGTGAACTGACTCTGCCACAGGACATCTCTGTCTGGTGTTTCTTTTGTGGCCCAAAGATGATTAACCCTTTACAAACACCACTTGGCAGCTGGCACCACAGCAACACAGCTGGCAGCAACACAGCTGGCAGCAACCAGTGTTAACGGATTAGAATATCCGTAAACACTGGTTGCTGCCAGCTGTTATGGCCAGAACTTGCTGCAGGGAGTCCTCCTCTGTGCCAGCAGTGTGAGATCGGTGGCCTACAGTCATTCATCCCTTTATAATCACCAGTTACTTAATTAGTAAAAGGTGGCTGTGTGCCAACCGTGATGCCCAGAGCCCATGTGGGCAGCAGGAAGTAGGCTGACTGGTGAGGGGAAGCTTCTGTGCCGCCGGAGTGAGCTCAAGCCCCGTTTGATCTCACCCTTCGGTGCCAGCTTCCATGCCCATGTTTGCGCCACCTATGTACTTTACCCTCAGGACTCCTCACTGCATTGGGCTTTGTTACTGGGATTTCAATGTAGCTTATTACTAAATTTTTAAAACTAAAATAATAAAAAAGAGAGTTTTGTAAGACCCAAGACCAGCACCGTACACTGAGGCTTTATGGTCAGTGCGGCAGGACGGGATCTACAGAACTTGGTCTCCCTTATTGTGTGAGCGCCCTCTGGCGGCCCCTGAGGTGACTGCCCTGTGTCCTCATACATAACGTCTGCAGCCGTCAGGGCCTGACCCCGAGTGTAGCCCTATGCAGCAGCAGCAGCACACGTCCCACAGCGCTACCCTCGGCAGCACGCACGGTCACCGAGGACGGCGCTGTGTGCACCCGGCACCGGAGGAGTGGCACGCTGACCCGGAAGCGCATGAGTCTCCGCCTGTAGCCGCGGACATGGCGGAGTGGAAGGAGGAGGTGGAGGTGCTCGTCCAGCGGGTGGTGAAGGACATCACTGGCGCTTTCCGCAGGAACCCCAACATGTGAGTGGTGGGGGCGGTGACGTCACTGAGGGGTCGTGACGTGGCTTGTGTATTCCGTATGTGGCGGCGCCGCCGGAGTTTGGGAAGTTTGAGTCCTGTCCTGTAGTAGCTGTCCATACCTGAGCTGTGTGCAGTGTCGTGTCCATGGTAACGGCAGATGTAACGTGCCCCCTCCCCCGTCATTATTTATACTTAAAGGAGAACCCACATAGAAACTAGCGCAGCATGGCGGCATTCCCAGTGTCACCGGCACAAAGATCAGTGATGTCCTGATTACTGCACATGCAATGGAGCAGAACGTGGTGCTGTCAGCCGATCCATAGGGGGTTACACCTCCTGACCACTAATCCAGCATGTCTGTGCACTGCAGCAGCCTTCCTCCCAGAGATCGGCTGCAGCAGTGATGTTCTGTAGTCGTGGTGTCACTGCTGGCAACTAAACGGGACAGTGTCGGGATCGCTGGCCCCAGAGTGCTGTATAGAGTAAAAGAAAAGCGGAACTTGCCCCTCAGACCAGTCCCCCTTACTCCACCCTTGGGCCTGAGTCCCATCCCCCCCCGCTCCGCACTCTTGGGCCTCAGTCTCCCGTTCCCCCCCCCCCCGCTCCGCCCTCTTGGTCCTGAGTCCCCCGTTCCCGCCGCTCCACCCTCTTGGTCCTGAGTCTCCCGTCCCCGCCGCTCCGCCCTCTTGGTCCTGAGTCTCCCGTCCCCGCCGCTCCGCCCTCTTGGTCCTGAGTCTCCCGTCCCCGCCGCTCCGCCCTCTTGGTCCTGAGTCTCCCGTCCCCGCCGCTCCGCCCTCTTGGTCCTGAGTCTCCCGTCCCCGCCGCTCCGCCCTCTTGGTCCTGAGTCTCCCGTCCCCGCCGCTCCGCCCTCTTGGTCCTGAGTCTCCCGTCCCCGCCGCTCCGCCCTCTTGGTCCTGAGTCTCCCGTCCCCGCCGCTCCGCCCTCTTGGTCCTGAGTCTCCCGTCCCCGCCGCTCCGCCCTCTTGGTCCTGAGTCTCCCGTCCCCGCCGCTCCGCCCTCTTGGTCCTGAGTCTCCCGTCCCCGCCGCTCCGCCCTCTTGGTCCTGAGTCTCCCGTCCCCGCCGCTCCGCCCTCTTGGTCCTGAGTCTCCCGTCCCCGCCGCTCCGCCCTCTTGGTCCTGAGTCTCCCGTCCCCGCCGCTCCGCCCTCTTGGTCCTGAGTCTCCCGTCCCCGCCGCTCCGCCCTCTTGGTCCTGAGTCTCCCGTCCCCGCCGCTCCGCCCTCTTGGTCCTGAGTCTCCCGCCGCTCCGCCCTCTTGGTCCTGAGTCTCCCGCCGCTCCGCCCTCTTGGTCCTGAGTCTCCCGCCGCTCCGCCCTCTTGGTCCTGAGTCCCAAACACTCTGAAAATGAAAATGGTGGAGGCCCACAAAGCAGGAGAAAGCTATAAAAAGATAGCAAAGCGTTTTCATGTTGTCCTTTCCTCAATTCGAAATGTAATTAAGAAGTAGCAGTTAACAGAAACAGTGGAGGTTAAGATAAAGTCTGGAAGACCAAGCAAATTTCAGTGAGAGCTGTTCATAGTATTGCTAGAGAGGCGAGTCAGTACCCTTGCTTGAATGCTTGCTTGAATGCAAAAGACCTTCAGAAAGATTTAGCAGACTCTGGAGTTGTGGTACATTGTTCTACTGTTCAGAGACACCTGCACAAATATGGCCTTCATGGAAGAGTCCTCAGAAGAAAACCTCTCCTTCGTCTTCACCCTAAAATTAAATCTCAGAAGTATGCAAAAGAATATCTAAACAAGTGTGATGCATTTTGCAAACCTGTCCTGTGGACCGATGAGGTTAAAATAGAACTCTCTGGCCACAATGATGAAAGCTATGTGTGAAGAATAAAGGGCACAGAATGTCAGGAGAAGAACAGCTCGCCAACCATTAACCCCTTTCTGACCTCGGACGGGATAGTACGTCTGAGGTCAGATCCCCTGCTTTGATGTGGGCTCTGGCGCTGAGCCCACATCAAAGCCGCAACATGTCAGCTGTTTTGAACAGCTGACATGTGCGCGCAATAGCGGCGAATGGAATCTCGATCCACACGCCGCTATTAACTGGTTAAATGCCGCTGTCAAACGCCGGAAATGCGTGCATCGCCCGACCCCCGTCACATGATCGGGTGTCAGCGATGCGTCAGGATGGTAGCCATAGAGGTCCTTGAGACCTCTATGGTTACTGATGCCGGCTTGCTGTGAACGCCACCCTGTGGTCGGCGCTCATAGCAAGCCTGTAATTAAGCTACATAGTAGCGATCTGATGATCGCTGCTATGTAGCAGAGCCGATCAGGCTATGCCAGCTTCTAGCCTCCCATGGAGGCTATTGAAGCATGGCAAAAGTAAAAAAAAATAAGAAAAAAGATATAAAAGTTTAAATCACCCCCCTTTGCCCCATTCAAAATAAAACAATAAAAATAAAATCAAATATACTCATATTTGGTATCACCGCGTTCAGAATCGCCCGATCTAGCAATAAAAAAAAATGGATTAACCTGATCGCTAAACGGCGTAGCGAGAAAAAAAATTAGAAACGCCAAAATTACATTTCAAAAGGCTCAAGCTGAAGGTTTTACAATGGCCCTCACAGTCCTTTGATCTTGTATCATAGAAAATCTGTGGCTAGACCTCAAAATAGCAGTTCATTCAAGACGACCCAGGAATCTCACAGAACTGGAAACATTTTACAAGGAAGAATGGATTAAAATCCCTCAAACAAGAAGTGAAAGATTCTAGGCTGGCTACAAAAAGCGCTTACAAGCTGTGATACTTGCAAAAAGGGGGTGTTACTAGGTTCTAACCATGCAGGGTACCCAAACTTTTTTTTGTATCTGCCCATTTTCCAATTTTCAAAATGTAAAAAATGAAAAAAATACATTTTTTTTTTCTTTTTTGCCTAAAATACAAAGGAAATGTGTCATCTTTAACTTTAGGCCTTTTAGAGACCATGTCATCTTCTACAGCGTTCAATCTGTGTTTCATCTGTTCTTCACTTATACATTGCTACTACTCATTGCTGTGCATATGTTGGTCTCCCGTTACCTACTTACACGCAACCTTCGATCATCTCATGATCTCCTTCTCTACTCCTCTCTCATCTCTTCCTCCCACAACCGCATCCAAGACTTCTCCCATGCTTCCCCCATACTCTGAAACTCTACCACAACACATCAGGTTCGCACCTACCACGGAAACCTTCAAAAGGAACCTGAAGACCCACCTCTTCTGACAAGCCTACAACCTGCAGTGATCCCCAGTCTACTGAACCGCCGCATGACCAGCTCTACCCTCTCCTAGTGTATCCTCACCCATCCCTTGTAGACTGTGAGCCCTCGCGGGCAGGGTCCTCTCTCCTCCTGTACTTGTGTGTGTGCCTTGTTTTACTCATGTTTATTGTACTTGTCTATATTTGCCCCGTTCACATGTAAAGCGCAATGGAATAAATGGCGCTATAAAAATGAATAATAATAATAATAATATGTTAATTCTTTTTGGCGGATTCAAGGTGGAATCCACTAAAAAGGGACCTTGTGTGCACATTCCCATAGAAAAACAGAGACAGGTTTTGCTGCAGTTACAAAATAATGCAGATGGTTATGGTTGGACTAAACACTGATGGTGGGCACAGGGTCTGATCAGTACATTGATTCCCATCACAAGATTATCTGCCGGGGATCACAGAGCCCAAGTCACTCTCCAGTCCTGAGCTGTCATCTCTGTTTATCCTGCCTATGCTATTCAGATGGGTCATGTGCCTCCCAAGGCTTGTGTAGGATTGATTGTTGCACTGAGCCATTTATTTTTTCTTGCGGTCAGAGACAGAAGCCACCTAGGGCACACGTCCTGTTATCGGCTGTACGTGTGTTAGCCGAGCGTTGCTCTCTGCTTTCACCGGCAGTCCCATAGAAAATGAATGGAGTGGAGGTTCTCGTATTCCAGAGCTCTATTCTTGGGATGGAAATGGGTCCTAGTGACTCCCAGCGATCAGTAAGTTATCACCAAAGTGTGTGCACTATATGTTACAATTAAGTGTTAAGGGCTTGTGTAGACAACCGTAGTTTCGCTCCAAGTGCAATCCGTCAAAACATCGGCCCACACTCTGACCAATGTTATTCTTTTGAGCCGTCTACATATTCGTAGTTTTCATTGGTCCGAGGAATAAAATTTACAACCTGCTTGACTTACCTTCTTCTATCAGATCTCACTCGACCATGCAAGTCTATTTTGTCCGTGTAAAAGTCGGACCGGATTCGGATGACGTCTGAGATGGAGAAATAGACTTTTTTATTTTCCACATGCAAGAAAAATGGATCCCATTCTGATGAGTGTGATTAGTATACACTGTGTGCAGAATTATTAGGCAAGTTATATTTTGATCACATGATACCTTTTATTCATGTTGTCCTACTCCAAGTTGTTCAGGCTTGAGTGCCAACTACCAATTAAGTAAAACGGGTGATGTGCATCTCTGTAATGAGGAGGGGTGTTGTCTAATGACATCAAAACCCTATACAAGGTGTGCTTAATTATTAGGCAACTTCCTTTCCTTTGGCAAAATGGGTCAGAAGAGAGATTTGACGGGCTCTGAAAAGTCCAAAATTGTGAGATGTCTTGCAGTTGCCAAACTTTTGAAGCGGGATCACCGAACAATCAAGCGTTTAATGGAAAATAGCCAACAGGGTCGCAAGAAGCGTGTTGGGCAAAAAAGGTGCCAAATAACTGCCCATGTGTTATGGTTCTCAATGGCAAGAGAACATAGCCCAGCAAACATACGAACTAGCTCTTGGAAGGATGGAAACTAAACTGACCATGAACTAAACCTGCCGCACAACTAACAGTAGCCGGGTAGCGTAGCCTGCGTTTTATCCCTAGACGCCCAGCGCCGGCCGGAGGACTAACTAATCCTGGCAGAGGAAAATATAGTCCTGGCTCACCTCTAGAGAAATTTCCCCGAAAGGCAGACAGAGGCCCCCACAAATATTGGCGGTGATTTTAGATGAAATGACAAACGTAGTATGAAAATAGCTTGTAAGAACGAATAATGAGGGCACTCACCCGTCTTCATTAAAATTATTCCTTTATTTGCAAAAATACATCCAGAGCACCGATATGGCCGGGGGAGAGAGAGGGGGCCTCAGCCCGTGTGAGCAGAGGAGAACGACGACGGCCGTTTCGCGCGGTCCTGCGCTTCTACGGGTCCTTCTTGGACCCGTAGAAGCGCAGGACCGCGCGAAACGGCCGTCGTCGTTCTCCTCTGCTCACACGGGCTGAGGCCCCCTCTCTCTCCCCCGGCCATATCGGTGCTCTGGATGTATTTTTGCAAATAAAGGAATAATTTTAATGAAGACGGGTGAGTGCCCTCATTATTCGTTCTTACAAGATATTTTGGATTAAGTGACTGTTTTCCTTGAAGGAGCACCTGAAATCTTCTAAAGTATGGCATAGTAGGACATATGTTCTTGATCTCCACTGAGGAGCCAGAATACAATAGGACAGTGCCGCCTGATTTTTTGTTTTTTTTTGGCTGTAGTATGAAAATAGGTTTAGCAAAATTGAGGTCCGCTTACTAGATAGCAGGAAGACAGAAAGGGCACTTTCATGGTCAGCTGAAAACCCTATCAATACACCATCCTGAAATTACTTTAAGACTCTAGTATTAACTCATAACATCAGAGTGGCAATTTCAGATCACAAGAGCTTTCCAGACACAGAAACGAAACTACAGCTGTGAACTGGAACAAAATGCAAAAACAAACAAGGACTAAGTCCAACTTAGCTGGGAGTTGTCTAGCAGCAGGAACATGCACAGAAAGGCTTCTGATTACAATGTTGACCGGCATGGAAGTGACAGAGGAGCAAG
The DNA here is from genome assembly GCF_051348905.1 of Ranitomeya variabilis. Lineage (NCBI taxonomy): Eukaryota > Metazoa > Chordata > Amphibia > Anura > Dendrobatidae > Ranitomeya > Ranitomeya variabilis. The sequence goes on from NC_135232.1 coordinate 389,296,962, forward strand.
GCTAAATAGCGACTCCCACATCCTGATGGAAACAGGTGAACAGAGAGGATGATGCACACCAGTTCAATTCCACCAGTGGCCACCGGGGGAGCCCAAAATCCAATTTCACAACAGTACCCCCCCCTCAAGGAGGGGGCACCGAACCCTCACCAGAACCACCAGGGCGATCAGGATGAGCCCTATGAAAGGCACGGACCAAATCGGAGGCATGAACATCAGAGGCAGTCACCCAAGAATTATCCTCCTGACCGTATCCCTTCCATTTGACCAGATACTGGAGTTTCCGTCTGGAAACACGGGAGTCCAAGATTTTTTCCACAACGTACTCCAACTCGCCCTCAACCAACACCGGAGCAGGAGGCTCAACGGAAGGCACAACCGGTACCTCATACCTGCGCAATAATGACCGATGAAAAACATTATGAATAGAAAAAGATGCAGGGAGGTCCAAACGGAAGGACACAGGGTTAAGAATCTCCAATATCTTGTACGGGCCGATGAACCGAGGCTTAAACTTGGGAGAAGAAACCCTCATAGGGACAAAACGAGAAGACAACCACACCAAGTCCCCAACACAAAGCCGAGGACCAACCCGACGCCGGCGGTTGGCAAAAAGCTGAGTCTTCTCCTGGGACAACTTCAAATTGTCCACTACCTGCCCCCAAATCTGATGCAACCTCTCCACCACAGCATCCACTCCAGGACAATCCGAAGATTCCACCTGACCAGAAGAAAATCGAGGATGAAACCCCGAATTACAGAAAAAGGGAGACACCAAGGTGGCAGAACTGGCCCGATTATTGAGGGCAAACTCCGCTAAAGGCAAAAAAGCAACCCAATCATCCTGATCTGCAGACACAAAACACCTCAAATATGTCTCCAAGGTCTGATTCGTCCGCTCGGTCTGGCCATTAGTCTGAGGATGGAAAGCAGACGAGAAAGACAAATCTATGCCCATCCTAGCACAGAATGCTCGCCAAAATGTAGACACGAATTGGGTACCTCTGTGAGAAACGATATTCTCCGGAATACCATGCAAACGGACCACATTTTGAAAAAACAGAGGAACCAACTCGGAAGAAGAAGGCAACTTAGGCAGGGGAACCAAATGGACCATCTTAGAGAAACGATCACACACCACCCAGATGACAGACATCTTCTGAGAAACAGGAAGATCCGAAATAAAATCCATCGAGATGTGCGTCCAGGGCCTCTTCGGGATAGGCAAGGGCAACAACAATCCACTAGCCCGAGAACAACAAGGCTTGGCCCGAGCACAAACGTCACAAGACTGCACGAAGCCTCGCACATCTCGAGACAGGGAAGGCCACCAGAAGGACCTTGCCACCAAATCCCTGGTACCAAAGATTCCAGGATGACCTGCCAACGCAGAAGAATGAACCTCAGAAATGACTTTACTGGTCCAATCATCAGGAACAAACAGTCTACCAGGTGGGCAACGATCAGGTCTATCCGCCTGAAACTCCTGCAAGGCCCGCCGCAGGTCTGGAGAAACGGCAGACAATATCACTCCATCCTTAAGGATACCTGTAGGTTCAGAATTACCAGGGGAGTCAGGCTCAAAACTCCTAGAAAGGGCATCCGCCTTAACATTCTTAGAACCCGGCAGGTAGGACACCACAAAATTAAACCGAGAGAAAAACAACGACCAGCGCGCCTGTCTAGGATTCAGGCGTCTGGCGGACTCAAGATAAATTAGATTTTTGTGGTCAGTCAATACCACCACCTGATGTCTAGCCCCCTCAAGCCAATGACGCCACTCCTCAAAAGCCCACTTCATGGCCAAAAGCTCCCGATTCCCAACATCATAATTCCGCTCGGCGGGCGAAAATTTACGCGAGAAAAAAGCACAAGGTCTCATCACGGAGCAATCGGAACTTCTCTGCGACAAAACCGCCCCAGCTCCGATTTCAGAAGCGTCGACCTCAACCTGAAAAGGAAGAGCAACATCAGGCTGACGCAACACAGGGGCGGAAGAAAAGCGGCGCTTAAGCTCCCGAAAGGCCTCCACAGCAGCAGGGGACCAATCAGCAACATCAGCACCCTTCTTAGTCAAATCAGTCAATGGTTTAACAACATCAGAAAAACCAGCAATAAATCGACGATAAAAGTTAGCAAAGCCCAAAAATTTCTGAAGACTCTTAAGAGAAGAGGGTTGCGTCCAATCACAAATAGCCTGAACCTTGACAGGATCCATCTCGATGGAAGAGGGGGAAAAAATATATCCCAAAAAGGAAATCTTTTGAACCCCAAAAACGCACTTAGAACCCTTCACACACAAGGAATTAGACCGCAAAACCTGAAAAACCCTCCTGACCTGCTGGACATGAGAGTCCCAGTCATCCGAAAAAAATCAAAATATCATCCAGATACACAATCATAAATTTATCCAAATAATCACGGAAAATGTCATGCATAAAGGACTGAAAGACTGAAGGGGCATTTGAAAGACCAAAAGGCATCACCAAATACTCAAAGTGGCCCTCGGGCGTATTAAATGCGGTTTTCCACTCATCCCCCTGCTTAATTCGCACCAAATTATACGCCCCACGGAGATCTATCTTAGAGAACCACTTGGCCCCCTTTATGCGAGCAAACAAATCAGTCAGCAGTGGCAACGGATATTGATATTTAACCGTGATTTTATTCAAAAGCCGATAATCAATGCACGGCCTCAAAGAGCCATCTTTCTTAGCCACAAAGAAAAAACCGGCTCCTAAGGGAGATGACGAAGGACGAATATGTCCCTTTTCCAAGGACTCCTTTATATATTCTCGCATAGCAGCATGTTCAGGCACAGACAGATTAAATAAACGACCCTTAGGGTATTTACTACCCGGAATCAAATCTATGGCACAATCGCACTCCCGGTGCGGAGGTAATGAACCAAGCTTAGGTTCTTCAAAAACGTCACGATATTCAGTCAAGAATTCAGGAATCTCAGAGGGAATAGATGATGAAATGGAAACCACAGGTACGTCCCCATGCGTCCCCTTACATCCCCAGCTTAACACAGACATAGCTTTCCAGTCAAGGACTGGGTTATGAGATTGCAGCCATGGCAATCCAAGCACCAACACATCATGTAGGTTATACAGCACAAGAAAGCGAATAATCTCCTGGTGATCCGGATTAATCCGCATAGTTACTTGTGTCCAGTATTGTGGTTTATTGCTAGCCAATGGGGTGGAGTCAATCCCCTTCAGGGGTATAGGAGTTTCAAGAGGCTCCAAATCATACCCACAGCGTTTGGCAAAGGACCAATCCATAAGACTCAAAGCGGCGCCAGAGTCGACATAGGCATCCGCGGTAATAGATGATAAAGAACAAATCAGGGTCACAGATAGAATAAACTTAGACTGAAAAGTGCCAATTGAAACAGACTTATCAAGCTTCTTAGTACGCTTAGAGCATGCTGATATAACATGAGTTGAATCACCGCAATAGAAGCACAACCCATTTTTTCGTCTAAAATTCTGCCGTTCACTTCTGGACAGAATTCTATCACATTGCATATTCTCTGGCGTCTTCTCAGTAGACACCGCCAAATGGTGCACAGGTTTGCGCTCCCGCAGACGCCTATCGATCTGGATAGCCATTGTCATGGACTCATTCAGACCCGCAGGCACAGGGAACCCCACCATAACATCCTTAATGGCATCAGAGAGACCCTCTCTGAAATTCGCCGCCAGGGCGCACTCATTCCACTGAGTAAGCACAGCCCATTTACGGAATTTCTGGCAGTATATTTCAGCTTCGTCTTGCCCCTGAGATAGGGACATCAAGGCCTTTTCCGCCTGAAGTTCTAACTGAGGTTCCTCATAAAGCAACCCCAAGGCCAGAAAAAACGCATCCACATTGAGCAACGCAGGATCCCCTGGAGCCAATGCAAAAGCCCAATCCTGAGGGTCGCCCCGGAGCAAAGAAATCACAATCCTGACCTGCTGAGCAGGATCTCCAGCAGAGCGAGATTTCAGGGACAAAAACAACTTGCAATTATTTTTGAAATTTTGAAAGCAAGATCTATTCCCCGAGAAAAATTCAGGCAAAGGAATTCTAGGGTCAGATATAGGAACATGAACAACAAAATCTTGTAAGTTTTGAACTTTCGTGGTGAGATTATTCAAACCTGCAGCTAAACTCTGAATATCCATTTTAAACAGGTGAACACAGAGCCATTCCAGGATTAGAAGGAGAGAGAGAGAGAAAGGCTGCAATATAGGCAGACTTGCAAGAGATTCAATTACAAGCACACTCAGAACTGAGAAAAAAAAAAAAAATCTTCAGCAGACTTCTCTTTTCTCTCCTTTCTCTGTCAATTAATTTAACCCTTTAAGGCCGGTCAAACTGTTATGGTTCTCAATGGCAAGAGAACATAGCCCAGCAAACATACGAACTAGCTCTTGGAAGGATGGAAACTAAACTGACCATGAACTAAACCTGCCGCACAACTAACAGTAGCCGGGTAGCGTAGCCTGCGTTTTATCCCTAGACGCCCAGCGCCGGCCGGAGGACTAACTAATCCTGGCAGAGGAAAATATAGTCCTGGCTCACCTCTAGAGAAATTTCCCCGAAAGGCAGACAGAGGCCCCCACAAATATTGGCGGTGATTTTAGATGAAATGACAAACGTAGTATGAAAATAGGTTTAGCAAAATTGAGGTCCGCTTACTAGATAGCAGGAAGACAGAAAGGGCACTTTCATGGTCAGCTGAAAACCCTATCAAAATACCATCCTGAAATTACTTTAAGACTCTAGTATTAACTCATAACATCAGAGTGGCAATTTCAGATCACAAGAGCTTTCCAGACACAGAAACGAAACTACAGCTGTGAACTGGAACAAAATGCAAAAACAAACAAGGACTAAGTCCAACTTAGCTGGGAGTTGTCTAGCAGCAGGAACATGCACAGAAAGGCTTCTGATTACAATGTTGACCGGCATGGAAGTGACAGAGGAGCAAGGCTAAATAGCGACTCCCACATCCTGATGGAAACAGGTGAACAGAGAGGATGATGCACACCAGTTCAATTCCACCAGTGGCCACCGGGGGAGCCCAAAATCCAATTTCACAACACCCATGCCCATGAATTGAGGAAAATCAAGCGTGAAGCTGCCAAGATGCCATTTGCCACCAGTTTTGCCATATTTCAGAGCTGCAACGTTACTGGAGTAACAAAAAACACAAGGTGTGCGATACTCGGGGACATGGCCAAGGTAAGGAAGGCTGAAAAACGACCACTTTTGAACAAGAAACATAAGATAAAACGTCAAGACTGGGCTAAGAAATATCTTACGACTGACTTTTCAAAGGTTTTATGGACTGATGAAATGAGTGACTCTTGATGGGCCAGATGGATGGGCCAGAGGCTGATCAGTAAAGGGCAGAGAGCTCCACTCCGACTCAGATACCAGCAAGGTGGAGGCAGGGTACTGGTATGGGCTGGTATCATCAAAGATGAACTTGTGGGACCTTTTCAGGTTGAGGATGGAGTGAAGCTCAACTCCCAGACCTACTTCCAGTTTCTGGAAGACAACTTCTTCAAGCAGTGGTACAGGAAGAATTCGGTATCGTTCAAGAAAAACATAATTTTCATGCAGGACAATGCTCATCACATGCCTCCAACTACTCCACAGCGTGGCTGGCCAGTAAAGGTCTCAAAGAAGAAAAAATAATGACATGGCCCCCTTGTTCACCTGATCTGAACCCCATAGAGAACCTGTGGTCCCTCATAAAATGTGAGATCTACAGGGAGGGAAAACAGTACACCTCTCGGAACAGTGTCTGGGAGGCTGTGGTGGTTGCTGCACACAATGTTGATCGTAAACAGATCAAGCAACTGACAGAATCTATGGATGGAAGGCTGTTGAGTGTCATCATAAAGAAAGGTGGCTATATTGGTCACTAATTTTTGGGGGTTTTGTTTTTGCATGTCAGAAATGTTTATTTCTACATTTTGTGCAGTGATATTGGTTTACCGGGTGAAAATAAACAAGTGAGATGGGATTATATTTGGTTTTTATTAAGTTGCCTAATAATTCTGCACAGTAATAGTTACCTGCACAAACAGATATCCTCCTAAGATAGCCAAATCTAAAAAAAAAAATACCAACTTCTGAAAATATTAAGCTTTGATATTTGAGTCTTTTTGGTTGATTGAGAACATAGTTGTTGATCAATAATAAAAATAATCCTCTAAAATACAACTTGCCTAATAATTCTGCACACAGTGTAATGGGACTGTTTTTCTCAGATGTGGAGAATAAAGTCGTGTGACCATTGCCTAGCAATAAGTACTAATTACTGTATTTTTCGGACTATAAGACACACTGGACCATAAGACGCACCCCCCATTTTCCTCCCCATTTTTGGAGGAAAAAAGTGAGTCTTATAGTCCGAAAAATACGGTAGTCTTCACCCCACTTATGATTTAACTTCTAACTTGGTCTCTGTTCACACAATGGCTTTACACTCGGACTTGTATGGTCCAATGGTGACAATTTTTGTTCTTTAAAACCCTTTCAGATCTGGCCATTTTTTCATTTTTGAGATTTCACTTTTTTTTTTCCTTCCCTTCTTTCAAGAGCCATATAAGATTACTCTCTCAACACAAACCTTCGTGATGACGCGTGTTGTGTTTGGTGGGACAAGTTGTAGCTTTGAATGAGATTTGTTTTGTTGTATCATGTACTGAAAAACGGAAACAAATGCAAGTGGCGTGATACTGTGAAAAAATTGCAATTTTGTCATTGTCTTTATGGAGCTCATTGTACAGTAAAACACCTGGCAGCACAGTTCACCAGGTCAGTACGATTAAGACGTTACCAAATGTGTCCTGTTTCCGTTTATTTGATTCATGATCTAATAGTAAAATAAAATTATGAAATTGAAAAAAAAAATTGTTGCTATTTTCTTGTTTTTTTTCAATTGATGGAGCAGTATAATGCTTATTTTCTCTGTGCCGAGCTGTAGTTTTCATTGATACAATTTTTGAGGAGATATTGGTTATTTACCGTATTTATTTTTTGTGGGGGGGGGGAGGGGGGGAAACTGCAGTGACTGGAAAAACAATGTTTTTTGTTATATTTTCGGTGTTCATTGTATGCTTTAAATAATTTTATGGACCTGGCAATGACAATTTGTTTTCTTCACTTTTTATTAGAACTAGGAAAAGGCGTGATTTGAATTTTTTTTTTTTTTTTTTTTTTTTTTTACATTTTTTGGGTCTTGACAGGGAACGTTAACCTGCAATCATTTTTCAGTGTTGCGGTGTATCGTATAAAACGAGGTCTCCTATGAAAATAAGCCTATATGGGCAAGTTCATGCAAGTGAATTTTCAGTCCAAGCGCAAGGACAGCAGTAGGATCAATGTTAATCAATGGGCAGTGCTTATGAGAGGTTTTTTTTTTTTTTTTACCGTGTGAAAAAAAAAATTGTTGCCTCGATCACGGCTAGCGCTAATTGGTGCTATTATGGGTAAGTTCCTTCTATGTATTACAGCTGGAATCTGCCCTATACTAAGTAGGCACAGCGCCTGAAATCCACATCAAATCCATCACGCATTGTCGGCAGCAAAATAATCCGTTACAAACAATTATAATCTTATGAAGTATCTAGCTTTCTAAATAGCTTTTTCACCACACTAAGGTTTTGTATTTTTATTCTATAAGGCCAGAAGTGAGCGATGACCTTGGGCACTGTGGAAGTAAACCGCTAATGTTAGGGCTTATTGACAATGTAGGTTTTTTTTTTATTGCTCAGTGGCCAACATTACGGAGTCAAAAACAATTCCTCGTCATTTTAGAACCCACCATAACTTTAATCCCAAAACCTTTTAACCCCTTAACGTCCAATGACTGGCATAGTCCCCAAACTGACAGTGGCATTTAACATGCACGATCAGGAAGCGGGTCATTACCTCCTCCCATCGGTGCCTGTGTCACATGACCGCAAGTCGCCGATGAGTCGGCATGACAACCAGAGGTCTCCAGGAGACCTCTGTAGTTGTCACTGCCGGATTGCTATGAGCGCTGCCCGGTGGTCGGCGCTCATAGCAATTGAGTAATTCTGCTACATACAGGCAATCTGATCGCCTGTATGCAGCAGAGCTCATCGGGTTATGGCAGCTTCTAGCCTGCCATAACTAGCGCGGTGTGCAAAAAAAAAAAGCCCTCACCCAACCCGCGATCATGAAAAATGAAGAAACTACAGGTATCAGAAAATTGCACTTTTTTTTTTTTTTTTTAACAAACTTTGGAATTTTTTTTCACCACTTAGATAAAAAAAGAACCTAGACATGTTTGGTGTCTAGGAACTCGTCATGACCTGGAGAATCATAATGGCAGGTCAGTTTTGGCATTTACTGAATTCAGTAAAAGCACAAAGAAAAAACAAGTGTGAGATTGTACTTTTTTTTGCATTTTATCGCACTTGGAATTTTTTCCCATTTTCAAGTACAAGACATGGTAAAACCAATGGTGTCATTCAAAAGTACAACTCGTCCCACAAAAAACAAGCCTCACATGACCATACTGACCAAAAAATATATAAGTTATGGCTCTGGGAAGGGGAGCAAAAAATGGAAATGCAAAAACGAAAATACCCCTGGTTGTTAAGGCGTTAAAGTGCGAGGAATTGATTTCATACATACTGGTTTTAGAGGAGCAGCTGTAAAGAGACTTGGCGCAGTGTGAGGTAAGATGGGTTGTCTCTCTTGGTACCCCGACCCCCTCTGGTTTAGATGAAATACTGAGCTTTTCATCTTTCTTGTAGCAAGAAATTGCCACCATCTTCTCGTCTTTTAAATCTTTTACTTTTTTTCTTACATTTTCATATGTGTTTTTGATATTGATACTTTAGTTTACCTGCAGTTCTGCATCAGACCTGATACACCAGTTATTGCCCCTTTTGGACTGAGTCACACCTATTCATAACAACTTGGGGTGGGGGGGAGCCTGATACAATCCTTGGGTTATGTATGTTATACATCCAGGGGAGATTGATTCAACCAATAATCTAGATTTACAGTTACTATATGTATGACATTGGTTGTAGTGTTGAATACAAGCGTAGTACTTGCTGTATGTAATGTTTGGCTTTCTCCTTAGTACTTCGTCTACCATGGATGGAGAATGATTGTGTTTTCATCTTTGGTGTCCTGCTCCCTCTGGGATCGGTGTGCACTGCTCTGTACTTCCGTCTATGTCCTGGCATCTATATGTTTCTTTGCCCATGTCTGGGACGCATGACAACACGTCCTCGCTCCTGGGAGGCACCTTGATGGCTGGGAGTAGATTAGGGGTGCACGCGTCCATCTTCACAATGTGCCGACAGACCAATCCCATTGGGTGGCCATGTGATCAGGGTTTCGGGTTTATAAGGTCCTGCAGGGCACCTATTTAGTTATATTCCTTTTGAGAAAGCAATGATTTAAGAAGCAAAATGCGCGTTGGGGATATATGTGTATATTTTCTGGTAATGTCTAGCAGAATGGGTAAAAATTGGCAAAAAAAACCTTTTGACCATATTTGGATGTTTTGGGGAGACAGGTTTTGTGAGGAGTTTCAATTGCTACTGTGGTTCATATGGATATTTTTTTGTTGATTCTCTCTTCCCTCCCTCCCTCCCTACCTATTCACCCTTAGGACCGCTGTCACGACACAGCTGTCAGGTGACCCAGGACCAGGGGCTCCTTCCCTGTCCTTAACACTAGAGGGCACCCTAGCTCGCCCTGCTCCACGGGATAGTTCATATGGTGAAAATGCCGGGCTCTCCGCCCTTGTGTGAACCCGACCTTACAAAGAGTGACTATATATTTGCTGATACATTTAGGGTCTATTTTGCAGGGGCTGTGGAGTCGGTAAGCCAAACCTCCAACTCCGACTCCTCAATTTCCATGACACAGACTCCAACTCCGACTCCCACATACATGGCTTATGTTTGTGATAAATTTACTGTAGTAAAATGGTAACATCAGGCTTTTAATCTTTATTATGATACAATAATCAAGCCATTTAGATAGAACATAAAATATATTTATTGGAATACAACTTTAGAACAATTTTTTTCTTGAATTTTTACAATTTATTATACACTAGATGGCAGCCCGATTCTAAAGAATCGGGAGTCTAGAATCCATATATACTTTGTTTATTCAAATGTAAGACTAATACAATTAATAAATAATAGTAAGAAAGAACAAAAAATGGCTGCACTCACCAGCTCTTGACAATTCTTGACAGTACGGCACATTTCTGATTGGTCGCTCGCGGCAGGCGGCAACCAATCAGAAAAGTGCCGCGCACCACGAAGGCATATATCTTTGTCCACCCTGAGCGGGTGTAGGACGCTGGTGACATCACTTATCTCCGGACATTATCTCCGGACAAAGCCACGGAAGTTGGCACAAATTGCCGGAAGTAGTATTCTAGGCAATTATATATTAGATTTTAATGTTATCAGTGTTTACCTTTGAACGTTTATATTGTATTGTCCTGTCACCAGCCATGTGTACGATTATCGGCCGAAAGCCTCTCTGGAACCAATCACCCCATGTAAAGGTATCTTTATAAGTTAAAGATTCAGAATACTATGACTTTTATCATATCCTGAACAGTCAAGTTTTTTATGAACCGTTAAGGTTTTCTGGTTGAAGTAAAAAAAACTCTGAGTGTTTACAGTTTGAAACCATAAAATGTTGAAAAATTGTCATTCTTGAGTATATCACTCAATGGTGCTCATAAACTTGTCAAATTTGATCTATAATATACTTTAATATACGTTACTTTAATCTTTAATATACTTAAGAACAGGGCCCCAGACATCACACAGGGGGTCTGAAACACCGCACAGTGGTCCAAAATATCGCTGTGCTCTGCCTGGGGCCCCATATGCTGCCTGGGGCCCCATATGCTGCCTGGGGCCCCTGTGCTCTGCCTGGGGCCCCTGTGCTCTGCCTGGGGCCCCTGTGCTCTGCCTGGGGCCCCTGTGCTCTGCCTGGGGCCCCATGTTCTGCCTGGGGCCCCTGTGCTCTGCCTGAGGCCACTGTGCTCTGCCTGGGGCCCCATATGCTGCCTGGGGCCCCTGTGCTCTGCCTGGGGCCCCATATGCTGCCTGGGGCCCCTGTGCTCTGCCTGGGGCCCCTGTGCTCTGCCTGGGGCCCCATGTTCTGCCTGGGGCCCCTGTGCTCTGCCTGGGGCCACTGTGCTCTGCCTGGGGCCCCATGTTCTGCCTGGGGCCCCTGTGCTCTGCCTGGGGCCACTGTGCTCTGCCTGGGGCCCCATGTTCTGCCTGGGGCCACTGTGCTCTGCCTGGGGCCCCATAGGCTGCCTGGGTCCCCTGTGCTCTGCCTGGGACCACTGTGCTCTGCCTGGGGCCCCATATGCTGCCTGGGGCCCCTGTGCTCTGCCTGGGGCCACTGTGCTCTGCCTGGGGCCCCATATGCTGCCTGGGGCCCCTGTGCTCTGCCTGGGTGTAGGACACTGGTGACGTCACTTATCTCCGGACATTAGCTCCGGACATTAGCTCCGGACAAAGCCACGGAAGTTGGCACAAATTGCAGGAAGTAGTATTCTAGGCAATTATATATTAGACTCTGCAGTAAGTGAGGAAAAAAAAAAGTTTTCAACAAAAATGTACTGAATAACATTTGTGCAGTCTATGAATTTGTTCTGAGAAATAGTATCGCCTCCATCAGATCCTCCTTCATAGCTGACCTCAAATATGACCTAATTATTTTAAGGCTAGAGAACAACCTCTCTACACTAACTTGGGTCGGTGGCAAAGCGGTAACCACATGGGCGACATCTCTAACAATTTCAGGGTATAAGGGAAGGGTTTCAGCTCAAGCAATCGCTCAATCATTAAATAGGTGCTGCCCCACCGAGTGCCTTGTTCCACAATTGCCCCTTTTCCAGCATGTCTCTTCAAGATGGAATCAATTTTAGGGGTTCTGACAGCAATAGCCAATTTCCTCACTTTGCTAATCAGAGTTCCAGCATGTCCCTCTTGCATACTATCTTATTGCCAGCTGCAGCGTGTGCACAACACAGAGCATGTGATGAATAGGAAAGTTGTGTGAAGCAGCTTCAACAAGATCATTTAACTGTAAAGAATCATTTTGCTGTTCTTTTGTAGTAATATCTGTTTGTTCCTCCGTTATGGGAACAGGACTGTGGCCTTCCATCTCCAACTTACTGCATGTTAAATGTTCTTCTAGCTGCTGTTCACCTTTTATTATTCTCATTCATCAGTTTAATTGTACTTATATTTGACGCATTATCAGTTACAATAGCAAGAGCCTGTTCTTTTTTTTTGAGTTCATAATCTTGCAGAACTTTTTCCACTAAGGTCTGGAGAAACTGGCTGCTATGATGAGCTTTAGTATCTTTTACTGTCAGTGTCTTAGTAACAATTTTTTTGTTGTCACAAACATCTCGAACATTGATAGCAAAATGGTTCACTCTGTGATGTGTGCAGGCTTCCATTTTAAGAAAAACAAAGCATCTCTTGAGTCTTTTTAAGATCTTCCTTTTGGTTAAAGGCCTCTTCAATCACTAAAACTTTCTTTTTCCAGAGAGACACCAAGTTTGTGAGCCATTTCTCCATTAAGAGCTGTAAAAAGCTGATAATGCATTGGGAAAGCTCCGGAAAAAACGCGCAGAAAATGCATAAAAAATGTGAAAAAAAACGCATGCGGATTTCTGGCAGAAATGTCCGTTTTTTGTCGGGAAATATCTGCAAGAAATCCTGAATGTGTGCACATACCCTGACTCTGAACTTTCAATGTCAAGGCTTGTCTCAGCAGGGTACAGCTCACTAAATGCCTCACATCATTTCTTCACAGTCTATGAAGAGGGGAGGAGGGAGGGAGCATGTTTGTGCTGAATCATATTCCAGAACACATAACACACACACACACACACACACACACACACACACACACACACACACACACACACACACACACACACACACACACACACGTCCTCATCGATCCTGTTATTGTATTTCTGAATTTGAGATGTTAGAAAAAATGTTTTCCCCTTATATTCTATGTATAGTGTATACTATATAGTGTGTACTCCAGAAGTTCTGAGATGAATGTAGGCTTTCTTTTCCTGTGTGTTTATTTTTTTTCCCCTTACCTGTAGAGGAGGAGCTTCACTACTTATCATGAACATAAACTGCAGCACAGATTCATCTGAGCTAAAAGTCTAGACCTTAGATCAGGAATAGGACAGACATTTATAGGACATTTCTTAACTTTCCCAAATTCTTATGAAAAAAATATTCCCCACAAACTGCAGTGAACTACTGTACCCAATTTATTATATATTTTAAGAGTCTGAGTCGGTCCATTTTATACCAACTCCACCAAAATGGGCTCTGACTCCGACTCCACGATTGACTCCACAGCCCTGCTATTTTGGCCTGATACTCCTTTACTAAAATCTTCCTGGTATTTGTTTAATTTCATTAATCAAATCTGTCATGCATGATCAGCAGCAAAATAATCCATTGCAAACAACTACAATCTTGTGGAGTATCTAGCTTTTTTTTTTTTTTTAATAATAGCTTTTTCGCCACACTTAGGTTTTGTAGTTTTGGTCTATAAGGCCAGAAGTGAGGGATGACCTTGGGCACTGTAGAAGTGCACAGTTAGGCCATGTTCACACTTTGCGGCGTGCTCTGCAGGTTTATCCTGCAGCGGAATTGATAAATCTGCAGGGCAAAACCGCTGCGGTTATCCCTGCAGATTTATCGCGGTTTGTTCCGCGGTTTTCGCTGCGGGATTACTCCTGTAATATTGATGCTGCATATGCAGCAATATGCAGCATCAATAGTAATGATAAAAATAATAAAAATTGGTTATACTCACCCTCTGATGTCCGGATCTCCTGGGCTTTGCACCCGGCGGTCCGGTTCCAAAGATGCTGTGCCGAGAAGGACCTTCGTGACGTCACGGTCATGTGACCGAGGCGTCATCACGGTCATGTGACCGCGACGTCACCACAGGTCCTGCTCGCACAGCAAACCGAAGACCGGGCGGCCGCGTGCAGCGCTGAGAGGTGAGTATAACATCATTTTTTATTTTAATTCTTTTTTTTTTACACTATTTATGCTTCCCAGGGCCTGGAGGAGAGTCTCCTCTCCTCCACCCCGGGTACCACCCGCACATTATCCGCTTACTTCCCGCAACGTGGGCACAGCCCCATGCGGGAAGTAAGCGGTTCAATGCATTCCTATGGGTGCAGAATCGCAGCGATTCTGCACAAAGAAGTGACATGCTGCGGGTTTTAAACCGCTGCGTTTCTGCGCGGTTTTTCCCGCAGCATGTGCACAGCGGTTTGCGGTTTCCATAGGGTTTACATGTTAATGTAAACGCTATGGAAACTGCTGCGGACCCGCAGCATCAAAATCGCCGCGGATCCGCGGTAAAAACCGCAAAGTGTGAACATGGCCTTAATGTTCGGGCTTATTGACATTTTGGGTTTTCTTTTGCTCAAATGTTTTTCACAAAATTGAAGTAAAATGAAACTGTGATGTAAAAATAAAAAGTGCTACTCCAGCACAAGCATGAGGTTGTCGAGCATAAAATGTTTTCTACTACTACATCAAGGAAGAGGACTAAAACTTTAGTGTCACCTATTGGAAGCCGTTTCGGGGTTTTGCCCTTCATCACTGCAAAGTATGAGATCTGATTTGTCTAGGTGAGAGGCTCTGGACTGATGACTGTGTTCAGGTGCCGTTATTCTATTGCGAGTTTTCTTGTTTTCTACATATCCCATTCATATTTTGGCCAGTCTAAAGACCTTAGAGTTGTGACTGATGTGTAATGTTTCTTCCACAGAGATGAAATTGGCTTAATTCCGTGTCCAGAAGCAAAATTTAATCGCAGCCCCATTGTACTGGTGGAAAATAAATTGGGAGTGGAGAGCTGGTGTATCAAGTTTCTGCTCCCTTATGTACACAACAAGCTCTTGCTTTACCGGCAGAAGAAGCTGTGGCTTAATAGAGATGGTGAGTCATTTTTTTGTTTTGTCTGTTTTTTTTAACCCCTTAGTGACGGAGGCAAATTTTTGAAATCTGACCAGTGTCACTTTATGTGGTAATAACTCTGCAACGCTTCAACAAATCCCAGTGATTTTGAGATTGTTTTTTCGTGACACATTATACTTTATGGTAATGGTAAATTTTGGTCAATATGTTTTGTTTATTTATCAAAAATTTGAGAAAAATGTTAAAAAGTTAGCAATTTTCAAAATTTGAATGATTATCCCTTTAATCCAGATAGTCATACCATAGCAAGCCATTAATAAATAACATTTCCCACATGTCTGCTTTACATCAGCACCATTTGTAAAATGTTATTTTATTTTGCTAGCATTTTAGGAGGATTAACCCCTTCATGACCCAGCCTATTTTGGCCTTAATGACCTTGCCATTATTTGCAATTCTGACCAGTGTCCCTTTATGAGGTAATAACTCAGGAACGCTTCAACGGATCCTTGCGGTTCTGAGATTGTTTTTTCGTGACATATTGGGCTTCATGTTAGTGGTAAATTTAGGTCGATAATTTCTGAGTTTATTTGTGAAAAAAACGGAAATTTGGCGAAAATTTTGAAAATTTCGCAATTTTCACATTTTGAATTTTTATTCTGTTAAACCAGAGAGTTATGTGACACAAAATAGTTAATAAATAACATTCCCCACATGTCTACTTTACATCAGCACAATTTTGGAAACAAATTTTTTTTTTGCTAGGAAGTTATAAGGGTTAAAATTTGACCAGTGATTTCTCATTTTTACAACAAAATTTACAAAACCATTTTTTTTAGGGACCACCTCACATTTGAAGTCAGTTTGAGGGTTCTATATGGCTGAAAATACCCAAAAGTGACACCATTCTAAAAACTGAACCCCTCAAGGTGCTCAAAACCACATTCAAGAAGTTTATTAACCCTTCAGGTGTTTCACAACAGCAGAAGCAACATGGAAGGAAAAAGTGAACATTTAACTTTTTAGTCACAAAAATGATCTTTTAGCAACAATTTTTTTATTTTCCCAAGGGTAAAAGGAGAAACTGGACCACAAAAGTTGTTGTCCAATTTGTCCTGAGTACGTTGATACCTCATATGTGGGGGTAAACCACTGTTTGTGGGCACGGCAGGGCTCGGAAGCGAAGGAGCGCCATTTGACTTTTTCAATGAAAAATTGGCTCCAATCTTTAGCGGACACCATGTCGCGTTTGGAGAGCCCCCGTGTGCCTAAACATTGGAGCTCCCCCACAAGTGACCCCATTTTGGAAACTAGACCCCCCAAGGAACTTATCTAGATGCATAGTGAGCACTTTAAACTCTCAGGTGTTTCACAAATTGATCCGTAAAAAATGAAAAAGTACTTTTTTTTCACAAAAAAATTTTTTTAGCCTCAATTTTTTCATTTTCACATGGGCAACAGGATAAAATGGATCCTAAAATTTGTTGGGCAATTTCTCTTGAGTACGCCGATACCTCATATGTGGGGGTAAACCACTGTTTGGGTGCACGGCAAGGCTTGGAAGGGAAGGCGCGCCATTTGACTTTTTCAATGGAAAATTAGCTCCAATCGTTAGTGGACACCATGTTGCGTTCGGAGAGCCCCTGTGTGCCTAAACATTAGAGCTCCCCTACAAGTGACCCCATTTTGGAAACTAGACCCCCCCAGGAACTCATCTAGATGTATAGTGAGCACTTAAAACCCCCAGGTGCTTCACAGAAGTTTATAACGCAGAGCCATGAAAATAAAAAAATATTTTTCTTTCCTCAAAAATGATTTTTAGCCCGGAGTTTTTTATTTTCCCAAGGATAATAGGAGAAATTGGACCCCAAATGTTGTTGTCCAGTTTGTCCTGAGTACGATGATACCCCATATGTGGGGGTAAACCACTGTTTGGGCGCATGGCAGGGCTCGGAAGGGAAGGCACGCCATTTGGCTTTTTGAATGGAAAATTAGCTCCAATCATTAGCGGACACCATGTCGCGTTTGGAGAGCCCCTGTGTGCCTAAACATTGGAGCTCCCACACAAGTGACCCCATTTTGGAAACTAGACCTCCCAAGGAACTAATCTAGATGTGTGGTGAGCACTTTGAACCCTCAAGTGCTTCACAGAAGTTTATAACGCAGAGCCATGAAAATATAAAATTATTTTTCTTTCCTCAAAAATTATTTTTTAACCCACAATTTTTTATTTTCCCAAGGGTAACAGGAG
This sequence comes from Ranitomeya variabilis, assembly GCF_051348905.1. Lineage (NCBI taxonomy): Eukaryota > Metazoa > Chordata > Amphibia > Anura > Dendrobatidae > Ranitomeya > Ranitomeya variabilis. The sequence goes on from NC_135232.1 coordinate 389,314,236, forward strand.
AAATTGGACCCCAAAAGTCGTTGTGCAGTTTCTCCTGAGTACGCTGATACCCCATATGTGGGGGTAAACCACTGTTTTGGCACACGTCGGGGAGCGGAAGGGAAGTAGTGACGTTTTGAAATGCAGACTTTAATGGAATTCTCTGCGGGCGTCACGTTGCGTTTGCAGAGCCCCTGATGTGCCTAAACAGTAGGAACTCCCCACAATTGACCCCACTTTGGAAACTAGACCCCCAAGGGAACTTATCTAGATGTGTGGTGAGCACTTTGAACCCCCAAGTGCTTCACAGAAGTTTATAACGCAGAGACGTGAAAATAAAAAATGTGTTTTCTTTCCTCAAAAATATTTTTTTAGCCCAGAATTTTTTAATTTTCCCAAGGGTAACAGGAAAAATTTGACCCCAAAAGTTGTTGTCCAGTTTCTCCTGAGTACGCTGATACCCCATATGTGGGGGTAAACCACTGTTTGGGCGCACGTCGGGGCTTGGAAGGGAGGGCGCACCATTTGACTTTTTGAACGCAAGATTGGCTGGAATCATTGGTGGCGCCATGTTGCGTTTGGAGACCCCTGATGTGCCTAAACAGTGGAAACCCCTCAATTCTAACTTCAACACTAACCCCAACACACCCCTAACCCTAATCCCAACTGTAGCCATAACCCTAATCACAACCCTAACCCCAACACACCCCTAACCACAACCCTAACCCCAACACACCCGTAACCCTAAATCCAACCCTAATCCTAACCCTAATCCCAACCCTACCCACAACTGTAACCCCAACACAACCCTAACCCTATCCTTAACCCTAACCACAAGCCTAATCTTAACCCTATTTCCAACCCTAGCCCTAATTCCAACCCTAAGGGTACCGTCTCACATAACGATTTACCAACGATCACGACCAGCGATACGACCTGGCCGTGATCGTTGGAAAGTCATTGTGTGGTCGCTGGGGAGCTGTCACACAGACCGCTCTCCAGCGACCAACGATGCCAAGGTCCCGGGTAACCAGGGTAAACATCGGGTTACTAAGGCTACGTTCACATTTGCGTTGTGCGCCGCAGCGTCGGCGCCGCAGCGCACAACGCAAACAAAAACGCGGCAAAACGCATGCACAACGCTGCGTTTTGCGCCGCATGCGTCCTTTTTTCCATTGGTTTTGGACGCAGCAAAAATGCAACTTGCTGCGTCCTCTGCGCCCCGACGCGGGCGCCGCAGGGACGCATGCGGCGCCAAACGCAAGTGCACCGCATGTCCATGCGCCCCCATGTTAAATATAGGGGCGCATGATGCATGCGGCGCCGCTGCGGCGCCCGACGCTGCGGCGCTAGCCGCAAATGTGAACGTAGCCTAAGCGCAGGGCCGCGCTTAGTAACCCGATGTTTACCGTGGTTACCAGCGTAAAAGTAAAAAAAAAAAAACGTACATACTCACATTTTGGTGTCCTTCAGGTCCCTTGCCGTCTGCTTCCCGCTCTGACTGAGTGCCGCCGTACAGTGAGAGCACAGCACAGCGGTGACGTCACAGCTGCGCTCTGCTCTCACTTGCCGGCCGGCAGACAGTCAGAGCGGGAAGCAGACGGCAAGGGACCTGAAGGACACCGAAATGTGAGTATGTACGTTTTTTTTTTTTTTTTTTTACTTTTACGCTGGTAACCACGGTAAACATCGAGTTACTAAGCGCGGCCCTGCGCTTAGTAACCCGATGTTTACCCTGGTTACAAGTGAACGCATCGCTGGATAGCTGTCACACACAACGATCCAGCGATGACAGCGGGAGATCCAGCGACGAAAGAAAGTTCCAAACGATCTGCTACGACGTACGATTCTCAGCAGGGTCCCTGATCGCTGCTGCGTGTCAGACACAGCGATATCGTATGGATATCCCTGGAACGTCACAGATCGTACCGTCGTAGCGATCAAAGTGCCACTGTGAGACGGTACCCTAACTCTAATTCCAACCCTAACCCTAAGGCTATGTGCCCACTTTGCGGATTCGTGTGAGATTTTTCCGCACCATTTTTGAAAAATCCGCAGGTAAAAGGCACTGCGTTTTACCTACGGATTTACAGCGGATTTCCAGTGTTTTTTTGTGCGGATTTCACCTGCGGATTCCTATTGAGGAACAGGTGTAAAACGCTGCGGAATCCGCACAAAATTGACATGCTGCGGAAAATACACAGCGTTTCCGCACGGTATTTTCCGCACCATGGGCACAGCAGATTTGGTTTTCCATAGGTGTACATGGTACTGTAAACCTGATGGAAAACTGCTACGAATTCGCAGCGGCCAATCCGCTGCGGATCCGCGGCCAATCCGCTGCGGATCCGCTGCGAATCCGCGGCCGATCCGCTGCGGATCCGCGGCCGATCCGCTGCGGATCCGCGGCCGATCCGCTGCGGATTCGCAGCCAAATCCGCACTGTGTGCACATGCCCTAACCCTAACCCTAACCCTACCCCTAATTCTAACCCTAATTCTAACCCTAGTTCTAACCCTAACCCTAGCAGAAAAAAAAAAATATATATTTTATTTATTTTTATTATTGTCCCTATGGGGGTGATAAAGGGGGGTCATTTACTTTTTTTTCATTTTGATCACTGCGATAGGCTATATCGCAGTGATCAAAATACTTCTGAAATGAATCTGCCAGCCGGCAGACTCTGCGGGCGCAGTGCGCATGCGCCCGCCATGTTGGAAGATGGCGGCGCCCATGGAGAAGCCGGACGGACATCGGGAGGCCCGGTAAGTATGAAGGGGGGGTGATCGGATCACGGGGGGGGGGGGACCGGAGCACAGGGGGGGGGACCGGAGCACAGGGAGGGGGCACCGGAGCACGGGGGCAGCGGACAGAACGAATTAGGGGGGCGGACCGCGCACCGGAGCACTGGGGGGGCGATCGGTGGGGTGGGGTGGGGGCAGATTAGGTTTTCCAGCCATGGCCGATGATATTGCAGCATCGGCCATGGCTGGATTGTAATATTTCACCGTTTTTTTGGGTGAAATATTACAAATCGCTCTGATTGGCAGTTTCACTTTCAACAGCCAATCAGAGCGATCGTAGCCATGGGGGGGTGAAGCCACCCCCCCTGGGCTGAAGCACCACTCCCCCTGTTCCTGGAGATCGGGTGAAATTGGAGTTAACCCTTTCACCCGATCTGCAGGAGCGCGATCCCTCCATGACGCATACGCTGCGTCACAGGTCGGGAAGGCACCGACTTTCATGACGCAGCGTATGCGTCAAAGGTCGGGAAGGGGTTAAAAATGTAGCAGTAATTTTTCATTTTTTCAAGGAAATTTACAAAATTTATTTTTTTAGAGACTTATTAATGTTTGATGTGACTTTAGGGGTCTTATATATTGGGAAACCCCCAAACGTGATACAGTTTTTAAATCAGCACCCCCTGACGTATTGAAAACTGCAGTCAGGTAGTTTATTAACTCTTCAGGTGCTTTACAGGAATTAATGCAAAGTGGCATGACAGAAATGAAAATGTGTATTTTTATCACCTAAATGTCTCTAACTTCTGAACAGATTACTACAGCCGTCAGACTATTAGGCTGGTATTTGATCGTGAATTGCCATGGCAAACATCAGGACCACAAAATCATGATCCTAGAGCACCAATTTGGATAAAGAGGAAGCCCCCACACTCTGATAACCATTTATAATGATGTAGTCTCTATTGACAGCAGCATCTAAGGGGTTAAACAGATATGGATGGTGCAAACACTGATCGTGGCTGATACAGCAAGTTGTCAGCTATAGTGCACAGCCGACAGCTGCTGGATTGTTACCAGTATGGGGATGCTATTCTCTTATCTCAGGTCAGTTAAAAGACGTATTGGCTGTCATTAAGGGGTTAAATCTTCTGCAATCATACTTTTTTTTTTTCCTCTCCCAACATAAGGACGAAACTATTAATGGAGGTCTCCTTACACCTCATTAGTTGATACTTTTATATCGAATTCACTTCGACCCTTTCTATCTGGACCATTGCCACTGATCCATGTATCTCCATACTACATCATACAGTAATGGCTTACAGATAAAATAGAAATAGTTAAAGGGAATCTGTCAGCAGGTAATGTGAGGGCAGCATGATTTAGGGGCAGAGAGCCTGATTACAACGGTAGATCATTTACTGAACTGCTTGGTATTTTATCTGTTATAGATGTAGCAGTGGTCATATTGCTCAGCTGTGTATAACCCTGCTCACACCCCTGATTGACAGCTTCCTGCGTACACTGTGCATTGTCAGTAAGCTGCTAATCAGTGGTGGGGGCGAGGTTACATGGATTAGCTGGACTGGATTACACATGAGATGTAGTTAGGCATTGATAATCTCCTGCTGATAAAACACTGATTGTAATGAAACTACAAAACATCTAGAAAGTGACACTTCCTTGGAATCAGGCTCTCAGATTAAATAGCAAAAATTTGGTAACAAATTCCCTTATTACTAAAAATGTATAATACGTTAAAAATATTTTTGCATGTGAGATAAATGTAACTAAGCACAAAGGATAAATACAAATCTTATTTAATCAATGGGTGTACGCAGAGCCAGTACAGAAAATACAAAAATGATCATCTGTATTCTCTTATAGAAATGTACTCCTAGTACAGGTTAAAAAGTGAGTCAGTAAGTGGATGGAGCTACGCGCAGCAGGAGGCATAATAATAGAGCAATAGTACATCTAATTGATATCTATTTATATAATTACGTTAAATTCTGTCATCCACTTCCGTCTAGACGTCCTCGATTCCCACAATCCACTGCGCCGCACAGGAAGTACTTCGACCGCCATATTGGAATACCCAAGTGATGGGTATTCCAATATGGCACCTGCTGGTGGTACCAGGCCCTTGCGCAGTACCACCAGCGGGTCATCGCCGGACCCCCCGCAGCTGGGACTCCTCCGCCGCAAGGACCCCTCCCCACCACTGAGATCCAGGCCGCCGCTGAGATCCAGGCCACCGGAGCACCCTCCCTGCCGGGCAGCCGTAGGAAAATGATTCACTGCGCAGCTGTGACCTTGTAGTCAGAAATGCTTCCAGGGGCGATCCCCATGATGATGTTGTCTCAATGTGGAAACTGCTGCTGGTACCAACCTATTGCACGGTACCACCAGTGGAACACCGTCGCACCACACCATATGCCGTATGCACCACACACTCACATTCACACTCTCCTCACATTCACACTCTCCTCACATTCACACTCACCTCACATTCACACTCACCTCACATTCACACTCACCTCACATTCACACTCACCTCACATTCACACTCACCTCACATTCACACTCACCTCACCTTCACACTCACCTCACCTTCACACTCACCTCACCTTCACACTCACCTCACCTTCACACTCACCTCACATTCACACTCACCTCACATTCACACTCTCCTCACATTCACACTCTCCTCACATTCACACTCTCCTCACATTCACACTCTCCTCACATTCACACTCTCCTCACATTCACACTCTCCTCACATTCACACTCTCCTCACATTCACACTCTCCTCACATTCACACTCTCCTCACATTCACACTCTCCTCACACTCACCTCACATTCACACACTCACCTCACACACTCACACGCTCACATTCACACATACACACACATTCACACGCACACACACACATTCACACTCGCACACACACTCACGCTCACGTTCACATTCACATGCATGCTAGTACAGGTTAAAAAGTGAGTCAGCAAGTGGATGGAGCTACGCGCAGCAGGAGGCATAATAATAGAGCAATAGTACATCTAATTGATATCTATTTATATAATTACGTTAAATTCTGTCATCCCCTTCCGTCTGGACGTCCTCGAATCCCACAATCCACTGCGCCGCACAGGAAGTACTCCGACCGCCATATTGGAATACCCAAGTGATGGGTATTCCAATATGGCACCTGCTGGTGGTACCAGGACCTTGCGCAGTACCACCAGCGGGTCATCGCCGGACCCCCCGCAGCTGGGACTCCTCCGCCGCAAGGACCCCTCCCCGCTGAGATCCAGGCCGCCGCTGAGATCCAGGCCACCGGGGCAGCCGTAGGAAAATGATTCACTGCGCAGTCCCAACAGACTATCTGTATTGTGTTCCTTTTACAGTGTCTCTTTATCATCTAACACTGTGTTATTTATTCTTTGCTGCCTGTATTATTTAAAGGGAACCTATCACCCCGTTTTTTTCGGTATGAGATAAAAATACTGTTAAATAGGGCCTGAGCTGTGCATTACAATAGTGTAGTTTGTGGACCCCGATTCCCCACCTATGCTGCCGAAATACGTTACCAAAGTAGTCATTTTCGCCTGTCAATCAGGCTGGTCAGGTCGGATGGGCGTGGCTTCTTCCCCCAGATATTGCGTAGTTTTCCGTTGGTGGCGTAGTGGTGTGCGCATGTCCAAGGTCCCCAATCCTGCACGGGGGGGTGAAAATAGCAGCGATGTCCGTTATTCCATTGGTGGTCGGTGGGCGCGGCCATCTTCCTTTGGCCGCGCGTGCGCAGAAGCGGCGCTCTGCTGGCCGCGGCTTCAGGAAAATGGCCGCCGCGATCTCCATCTGCGCACGCGCGGCATCCAGCGGCCATTTTCCTGAAGCCGCGGCCAGCAGAGCACCGCTTCTGCGCACGCGCGGCCAAAGGAAGATGGCCGCGCCCACCGACCACCAATGGAATAACGGACATCGCTGCTATTTTCACCCCCCCGTGCAGGATTGGGGACCTTGGACATGCGCACACCACTACGCCACCAACGGAAAACTACGCAATATCTGGGGGAAGAAGCCACGCCCATCCGACCTGACCAGCCTGATTGACAGGCGAAAATGACTACTTTGGTAACGTATTTCGGCAGCATAGGTGGGGAATCGGGGTCCACAAACTACACTATTGTAATGCACAGCTCAGGCCATATTTAACAGTATTTTTATCTCATACCGAAAAAAACGGGGTGATAGGTTCCCTTTAATGTAAGCTGCTTGTCATTTGTTTATTGATTTGCTGGTTGCACAGGCACTTGTGCCAGTCACTGTACACATTGATGGCCATGCTGCTTACACAGGACATCTTTTGGTGGGCATGTTCACTGTGTACCCTGTAGGTTTGTGCGGGCTTTTCTGCCTTATTGGGGGCTGTTGTTTATATGGGGTTACTCTGTATTTCCCCTTCTTTTAAATGGTTTTAATTGTTTGTGCTTTGCCTTTTGTGTATTTTTGAAATAAAGCTGTGTTCCATTTTTTCATCTGTGTGGTGATCCCCGTTTGTAAGACCTACCTTTTCCTCTTCAAATTTCAGTATAAGTTTTCCAATAGGTCTTGGTGTGTATCCCACTGACCGTGGTGCCCCCATTTTTTTCTATATACACACTCACATTCACACTCTCCTCACATTCACACTCTCCTCACATTCACACTCTCCTCACATTCACACTCTCCTCACATTCACACTCTCCTCACATTCACACTCTCCTCACATTCACACTCTCCTCACATCCACACTCTCCTCACATTCGCACTCTCCTCACATTCGCACTCTCCTCACATTCACACTCTCCTCACATCCACACTCTCCTCACATCCACACTCTCCTCACATCCACACTCTCCTCACATCCACACTCGCCTCACATCCACACTCTCCTCACATCCACACTCTCCTCACATCCACACTCTCCTCACATCCACACTCTCCTCACATTCACACTCTCCTCACATTCACACTCTCCTCACATTCACACTCTCCTCACATTCACACTCTCCTCACATTCACACTCTCCTCACATTCACACACTCACCTCGCACACTCACATTCACACACTCACATTCACACTCACACGCTCACGTTCACACATACTCAAACACACATTCTCACACACACACACACACACACACACACACACACACACACACATTCACACTCGCACACACACTCACGTTCACATTCACATGCTCACATTCACACGCACGCTCACATTCACACGCACGCTCACATTCACACGCACGCTCACATTCACACGCACGCTCACATTCACACTCACACAGCTTCTTGCGCGGTACCATCAGCGGAACACCGTTGTGAACATGTGCCGCCGCCGGGATCAGCCGAATGATTCACTGACTGCCGCGATCTTTGTACAGGAGGAGTGCATGCGCAGTTTTAATGTGACCGCGACTATCTGCACAAAGATGGCAGCGGTCTGATTTACTGCACCTGCGCGAATTATGCGAGTCATTGGACTGATCCCGGCGGCAGATGCGCGACGTGTCTACAGGCAGAGGAAGCCGGTCACATTAAAGAGGTTTTCCCACGAACGAAAGTTAATTTTAAAAATTGACTGTGTCTGACCGTGTACGGCGCATACCACATCTCCTGGGCAGGGGAGGAAGCAAAAGACAATACTGACATTACAGCAGGGGATCACAGTGGATTCATTTTGTGAGGTAAAATATTTCACTGACAGTTTTTTTTTTTTAAATATTTTACCTCACAAAATGTATCCTCTGCAATCTCCTGCTGTAATGTCAGTATTGTCTTTTGCTTCCTCCCCTGCCCAGGAGCTGTGGTATATTCGGTACACGGTCAGACACAGACAATTTTTAAAATGAACTTTTGTTCGTGGGAAAACCCCTTTAAAAAGCAAATATCAATGCTAACATGGCTCTTCATAAAAAATACGCCAATGACAATGAAAGGAAAGCAGCAAAGGCACAATTGTCGAAGACAGCAAAGGGCAAATGAGACTTGAAGAGCAACAGCATCACTAGGACAAAAACAATGCATATAAGCGTAGCCGTCAAGCACATGAGTCCCCTGAGGCAAAAGTCATTAGATTATCACAGGATGCCATTAGGTAACAATAGCGCCGCATGCCAGCCCCCATCGTGATATTACCGCTGTCCCGCCTCTTGGCGTGTCTAGGGGACAGATCCACACCTGGGCCGGAACCATTACATGTTCCGCTTAGAACCGGCTGTCGTGCAGGTATCCAGTCTGTTTTTATTGGTTAGAAGGCTTCTTAAGAGAGATTCTTTGCCAGTGTGACGCCAGTCCCTAAAGTATGTGTGGAAATGCTTGTTAGAGCTGGCGCCATGCTAACAGGAGGATGGTTTTTTGCTTAATTAATATTATGCTCTTATACAATGTGAGCTTTGTCCAGTCCTGCCTCTTTGTGTACTATAAATCTCGTTGTATATTTTCAGCTATTTTACCGTTACATATTTGTGAGCCTTGTAACATATATTACTCATTCTGAATTTCCTCCCTCCTTTATATAATACTATTGATCTTTGTTATCCCTCCTGGTGCGGCGTGTCGCCATCCACTGGGTGACTCGCTTTTTAACCTGTTCAATGTGTATTTTTCTGCATTTTCCTGTATACTGGCTCAGCGTGCACTCTTTGTTTGTAATGGAATTATACTAACTAAATGTCACGTTTATTTGCTTTAATTTATACTTGCTAGAAGAGAAATTGGAGAAAGGCTGTTTGTGTACATTGAAAATGTGAAAATATTATGTTATGTAATGCATTACGTTACTAATACTGTAGTATTAAAAATTATTTTCTTGCAGTGAAGTGACCAGTGCTCATTGGAAACCAGTTGGCTGAACCCACAGACTATCTGAGGGCTCTTTCACCCGTCTCTGTCTCCGGTATGTGTGGTGAGTTTTCACATGTACTGGAGACACATAGACACATTGAAATCTACGTTGCTGTGCACATACCCATGTGTTTCCAAGGACCATGTGTCCGTGTGACCCACACAAAGACATGTCTTTTTTACTGGCACCATGGGCCGCAAAATGTCATGCACACGGATGACACACAGGGATGTCATCTGTGTGACTTGTCCCGTCGTCTGAGAAGAAGCTGTACAGTAAGCTCTGTTCCCCGGCTCCGGGTGCTGAAGACTGCTATCATCATTCTCCCCTGCTCTGCTGTTGATCAGTGCGAGCAGGGGAGAATGATCAGCGTTGTATTCAAGTGATAACAATGACAGCAGGCGGCAGCTGATGAGACTATTACTCCTGCTGCCGCTAATAACAGTGACAGCAGGAGTGGCAGATAGAAGTATTCATCACCTGCCGCCTGCACTACAAATAAATAAATAATCCTGGCGTGGGTTCCCCTGTATTATCTATAATCAGCCAGGCAAAACTCACAGCTGGGGGTTGGAACCCTCAGCTTCAGCAAGGCTGGTTATCAAAAATAGAAGGGTCCCCACGTCTTATTTTTTTAATTATTTAAATTTAAAAAAAACGTTATGGGGTCCCCCCCATTTTTTGACAACCAGCCATGCAAAAGCAGACAGCGGTATTCTCAGGCTGGTAAGGGCCATGGATATGGACTCCCCAAAGCCTAGAAATAGCATCCCGCAGCTGCCCAGTAGCGGTGACAAGTGGGGTTCATATTTGTGGAGTTAATGTCACCTTTGTATTGTCAGGTGACATCAGGCCCGCGGCTTAGTAATGGAGAAGCATCTATAAGACACCTATCCATTACTAATCCTATGGTTACATGGTAAATAAAGACATCCATAATAAAGTCTTTTATTAGACACGATGGATTCGGTGGATTCAGGACGGGAGGGATTCAGTGGAATTAGGCATTAGGTGAGTATAAAAGGAGGCGACTGAAACAGGGGGAGACACCATACCTCTGGGACTCAATACAGATATGGGGTGCAATTTATAAAAGTCAATATTTCAGTGTTACTAGGGATCAGAAACATAATAGCCACCTTCACAGAATGCAGCCTTAGTGCTGCTGAAGGTGGCTCTTTTACTTTTTTTGTCACTGAATGATGCCGACCAATCATAAACAGGCAACAACATTCAAAGGAGGCAGTACCTGGGCACAGCAGACATAAGTGTGATTACATCTCGCACACTGAGAAACCTGCTCTAGGCTATTTTGAAGGATTGCTCTTTTTTTTTTTTTTTTTTTCTCCAGTGTGTTGATACCTGCTTATGATTGGCCAGCAACATACAGGCAGAAGAAGTAAGAATTTATCATTGAATTAATTTGCGATTTAGGCAAAGTGGAACCTTGAAGTGAATAGGAACCATATCATGAATCAGTGCAGCACAAACATGTAATGTGATACCTAACTCCTATTATCTTTAGAAAAAAAAATTCTAATTAAAAGCCCCATCATCTCAAATAACTTAATTGACGTCAACTTCTGAATTACTTTTTCAGTATTGAAAGTTTACAATAACTTTCCCGTTTATCTTGTAAAAATCTGATTGTAGATTCTTAAGGTTCGTGTCTACTTCCTTTAAAATAACATTAAAAGCAATATATTAAGACAAAAAATTCTTTAGAAGATCAAAGATAAACCCAGCTAAACTGCGGCAGTGCGTGGCTCTTCAGATGTTCTATATTTAAGAATCCCTGTGGAGCGTCAATTCTACCATGCCCCTAACCTCCTTAGTAATAGTAATTTAAAGGAAAATCTGCTTTGCAAAATCATCCATTCCATTATGGAAATAAGTGCTTACCTCACTTAAAAACCTTTTAGCTGCATACTAAGCATATCAATGCAATACAGATAAACCAATTTTATGGTATTATGATGCTCAATATTTTTCTGAAGAACAAATGTATGCATTAATACTGTATTGGTTTCGGTGTTTATACGGTCCAAAATTGCACTCAATGTTTGGTTTTTTTTCTTTGGCCCGATTTTCTCGCTGGTCTTGATGCGGGGGTGTGGTAGCGGCAGATACCCTCTTCATGAATCTTGAGCAAGGGCCACATCAGAAATCTTGTAAGGGACTGAAGTGAGTTTGCCACAGATTGTCATGAATTAGACGAGCTTCCCACCTCAGCTTGGCCCATTTTGGAATTGGCATGAAAATGTCAAAAGTTGCAAAATTTTGGCACCAGTGTGATCATGCCATTTAATGAATTAGATGCTTACAAATGCAGTGTGCCTCTGACAGAAATATCATCCAGTCACATGCTGGAGTACATTTCTGGAGTACGTTGTGCCACTAGAGTAGCTTAACTTTTCATGAATTATATGAGCATTCTTGGCCACGTTCTGTGCCATCCATGCTCCGACCATATTGGCATAGCTGTCCAGGACTGGCGTGAAAACTTTTGCTCAACTAATGAATTGCGCACACACAAAAAATGGATTTATTAAAGTATAATACACCAGAGTTCTGGATTAAATCACCTTAACGATTCAGCCCCTAAGGGTGCATTTACACTGGCCTGGTAGGAAACGAGTCTTCCTAGGAACATGCATTCGCAATAATTGGCCAGTCACCCCACAGACGAGCAATATGATCTTTTGTCTAATGTACATTTACATCAAAGGTTGCTTACAAGGTAAATAGCACTGGCTCGGGTTGGAACCCTTAATTGATGCTGAATAACCATTTCAATAAAACTTAAATCGGCCCCCATTGACATTGTTGTTTTTTTATGATTATTATTATTATTCTTTTCTGCATTTAGCATACATTTTAAATAATTTTATATTTTGTTAGATCACACCTTTATGGACACAACAATGTTAAATTTTTTACTTACGGTATGTTTTTTTTAACAGGAAAAAGAGGGGGTGACTTAACCTTCTACATTTAAGATTTATTACAATTTTATTTTTTAAATTTGTATTTATTTTTATATCTCTTAGGGAATTTTAAATGCTAAATCATTGTATGGTAGTTTGAGCACGACTTGTATAGTAGAAATGTCATTCTTCGTATGGCAGACATTGAGAAGGGATTATGCATTCTGGTATCGTTTTGTACTGTTGAAATCTGGTGCCAAGGTCTTTGGCGATAGTCTTATACCCTTCAGACTTCTTGTGCTTGGTGGTAATGGAATTTCAGGTCTGCTTAGATATTTTTGTTTTGTGTTTTTTTCCATTCTGAACAGAAACTGAGAGGAAGCTCTCCATATCTCAAAATTACTCAAAGTTGTTTTTCTACTTGGAAAATCATCAAAAAGACTGTGTGCCCATGCTGACTTTTTTTGAGCATCAAAACTACCATGCATAGGCTAATTAAAGGGAATCTGTCAGCAGGTTTGGCTATGTAATCTGAAGACAGCCGGAGATAGAGGCTGAAACACAGAATTCTGGGATGTGTCCCTTGTCAAAGTTTGTGCTGTTTACCAACTGTGGCAATGTTAATCTTAGTGATAAAACCTTCAGACTACTCTGGCAACGCCCCCTCCTGTGATAAGCCGCTCACTGTCTATAGACATTGCGCACAGGCTGCTGTGGGTGGGGGCAGCTTCCTCCGCTCTGCTTTATTTCTTAATCTAAACGCCCTGATTGTGCGAGAACGGCTGCACCCTGTAAACTAGGTGATACATCCTTGGATTCAGCTTCTTTCCCTACCGCCATGCTGCTCTCAGATGAGGTAGCAGATTCCCTTTAAAGTCATGAGAGCACAGACCAGATGGGTCCAGGTGAGCCTAGGTTCTAATTTATCACAGGATAGTTTTTGATTTTTTTTCATTTGGTTCCATTATGTCCTGGCATTGTTTTTGCATTCGGTATCCTTTTTTACTGATCTATTTTTTTTTTTGTGTGTGTGTCTTATTCTTCTCTGCATCAAACATAGATATACACATCTGATACATACATTCAAACTGTTTCACTAATCACTTTTTATTCTTGGAGACTTTTACATCGCGTGCTAAGTATTCAGGGGTGCCAATCATATTGTGTCTCAACTTTTTACAACATATTTGTGAAGGTTTTCCATGATGTAATATATTCTCCTTTCTTTTCTTTAGAGTTGATTGATGTAACCTGCACCCTGTTGTTGCTGAACCCAGATTTCACTACTGCATGGAATGTAAGGTATGTATCCTTCTTTTGCCTTTTCTTAAGAGACTCTGTCAGCGCAGAATGACTGTTGAAGCCAAATACAGGAGCTCGGTGCAACATTGGCGGGGCCAATCATTTTATATACTCCTTCCCACTTGTTTTCCCTCAATCTCCGTCCCCTTCTTCCTTGATTGACAGCTCTGGCTTCTTAGAGCCAGAAAAGGGTGGTGATAGATAGAAAACAAGTAGGTGTGATGGTGTATATCAATAATTGGCGTCATCATGATACATTTTTTAATTACCGTATATTTAAGCATCGGGCTTCGGTGACTCGCTTTTTCAACTGGGATTTTTGGAGATCTGTGTGTCACTCATACAGGCATCAGACTTTCTTATAAGTTAAAACTTCATAGGGTTTACAATGCTGGTTCGTCACCAGTTATTAATATTTGCACAGCTACAGGCACATGGTTATGGAGAATAATGACATTTTACGTTCTTGGACTTTATAATTATGGTCTCTCAGTTTAAGTAGGATAATATAGAAGCCAGCCAGATGCACAAGTAGCTGGTGCATTCAAATGTAGGGAAAAAATAACATGCATTGTAGAAGATCACTAAAATAATGTATTTTGGCAGATAATTATTATGAAGATTTTTTAAAGATATTTGTGATGCTGGTTTTGCTCGTTAGTGAGCCCCCTCCTTGCAGGGACGTTACATCACCGATTAGAGGTGTAACCTGCTCCCAGCTACATGTAACAGCCAGCTCTCTTACAACATTTCCTTCTCTGCAGTCCGAGATCGGGGAATGTGGCCAGTCCCTGCCAAGGCACAGGACTCGTGTATTTTGGCTTTGCTTTGGGTGCCCGAATAGGAGGGGGATACAGTAAGAGAAAGTTGCTTGTGTGTTGGGTGTAAAATCCCAATGGTTTCTTTGTTTAAAGGGAACCTGTCACCCCCAAAATGGAAGTTGAGCTAAAACCACTGGCATCAGGGGCTTATTCTGGAATGCTGTAGATAAGCCCCCGATGTATCCTGAAAGATGAGAAAGAGGTTAGATTATACTCACCCAGGGGCGGTCCCGGTGCGGTCCGGTCCAATCCAGGGCCTCCCATCTTCTTACGATCACGTCCTCTTCTTGTCTTCACGCCGCAGCTCTGGCGCAAGCGTACTTTGTCTGCCCTGTTGAGGGCAGAGCAAAGTACTGCAGTGCGCAGGCACCGGGAAAGGTCTACAGGGCAGACTAAGTACGCCTGCGCCGGAGCCGCAGTGTGAAGACAAAAAGAGGACGTCTTCCTATGAAGATGGGAGGCCCCGGACCGGACCGCGACACCCATCGGACCGGACAGCAGCGGGACAGCCCCTGGGTGAGTATAATCTAACCTCTTTTTCTCCTCTTTCAGGATACATCAGGGGCTTATCTACAGCATTCCAGAATGCTGTAGATGAGCCCCTGATGCCGGTGGGCTTAGCTCAACTTCCATTTTGGGGGTGACAGGTCCCCTTTAATAGAACACAAGTTGTCTGTGTAGATCTAAATCTTAGTATCTGATTTAGAAATGGAATATTCTGGAAAGGAGTATATGAGCACGTCTTTACGATCGTTTTGGTTATTACTAGTTTTAAAATTAATGATGAAACTCGGTATTTTTATGTAATGTTCTTGACCCTTGTGATTCCCTGTGCCTGTATATATTATTATAGGCCTATGACAAATGTCAGAGATCTGGCAGGGGTAGGAGTTTTTGTTCATCAATGATATAATAATGTGGTGTTTTGTTTCTCTCTGTTGGATGAAATGGTCTGTGACTTATTGTTAGGCCAGGGTCACACTTGTGAGTGTAATGCAAGAAAATCGTGCATCAATACCCGGGGCTGCCGCCGGCACTCAGGACCAGTGTGTGTGGCTGCATGTATTTCTAGGCTCTCGCATCACACTCGCAAGTGTGACCCCGGCCTTTCTCTGCGTAACTTTAAAAGGAAGCGCGTGTACCAGATGTGCCTATTTGTACTAACATTTAGTTAGATCAGTAACGTGCCTTCTATTTATCCAACAGGAAAGAGTTGATCCAGTCTGGGGCTCTTAACCCAGAAAAAGATTTGCAGCTTGGAAAACTGGCCTTGACGAAGTTCCCAAAAAGTCCTGAAACATGGATCCACAGGTCTAGTATTTAGTGGTTTTCATGCAATTTCTTATTGGTTTCCCCAATACTGTTCCATCAGAGTCCACCCCTCCCAGTTGTGGCGTGTCTTGTCTCCCACCTAACATTAGATCGTACACAAAGACAAGAATACTTTTTCATAGGCTGCAGAATCTAGAAAAGAGAAACAGAGTATCACATATACTTCCTGGATCCAGCGCCGGTTTTCCTCTGCTGCCCAGTCTCTTTATTGGCTGCAGCACTGTTAATGTGACACCAGCACTGCAACCAGTGACCGGGGCAGCGGTGTAGAGCCTGCGCTGGATCCACAGAGGTAAGCAATAGGCTATGTTCACATGTTGCATTTTTGCTTTTTTTTAATGCAAATTTTAAGCTGCATTTTTCAGTACCAGCAAATCTGAAATTTCAGAAATTTCATGCGCACAGTGTTTTTTTTTTCTTTTCCTGACTGATTTAGAAAACTGCAGCATGTCACTTTTCTGCATTTTTGCAGCGTTCTTTCACCTATAGAAAGCAATGACTCAGTGCAAAAACGCAGGTATCAGGTTTTTTTTTTCTGCGTTTTTTTGGTGGAGCTAAGCGTTTATTAGTATGCACAAGAGACAAGAAAAATGCACCAAAAAAAAAAAAACAGCAAAAACTGCAGCTTCCAGCAAGTTATGCCTGCAGTAAAAAAAAAATGCAGCAAAACCGGATCTTGTGAACATAGCCATACTCTGTTTTGTTTTTCTATAACTACTGCAGCCTATGAAATAAAGATTTCTCAAAGGGTTCAACTCCTTCTAAGGCCGGGGTCACAATTGCGAGTGCCATGTGAGAAACTCGCACGAGTCTCTCGCCTCAATACCTGGCACTGCCGCCGGCACTCGGGACAGGAGCGTTCAGCTTCATAGAAATACAAGCAGCCGAACACTCCGGTCCCGAGTGCCGGTGGCAGTGCCGGTATTGATGCGAGAGACTCGTGCGAGATTATCGCATTGCACTCACAAGTGTGACACCGGCCTTATACGCCCAGTTACTAGTTTATGATCATCCTGTCTTTGTAATGGAATTCAATGTAGCAAAAGAAGTGTTTGGGATTACTTTTCTGCTGCTAAGAATTATACACGTTTTCTAACCCTATGGGTATGTTCCCACGGTGTGGGTTGGATGTTGCGTTCATATTACAACATAGTGGATGGGATTTCAAAATTGAAATTATTGGCCATTATCAAGACACACTCAATAAAGGAGTGGTTCTGCGGGTGGGGACCACAGACCACATCTCAGTACCAATGCTTTCTGGCTGATGTTTTGGTCACTTTTGAATGTTGGTTGTGCTTTCACACTCGTGGTAGCATGAGATGGACTCTACAACCCACACAAGTGGCTCAGGTATTGCAGCTCATCCAGGATGGCACATCAATGCGAGCTGTGGCAAGAAGGTTTGCTGTCTGTCAGCGTAGTGTCCAGAGGCTGGAGGCTCTACCAGGAGACAGGCCAGTACACCAGTAGACGTGGAGGGGGCCTTAGGAGGGCAACAAACCAGCAGCAGGACCGCTACCTCAGCCTTTGTGCAAGGAGGAACAGGAGGAGCACTGCCAGTGCCCTGCAACATGACGGTTAGAAACCGACTCCATGAGGATGGTCTGAGTGCCCGACATCCACAAATAGGGGTTGTGCTCCCAGTCCAACACTGTGCAGGATGCTTGGCATTTGCCACAGAACACCAGGATTGGCAAATTCGCCCTGTGCTCTTCACAGATAAAAGCAGGTTCACAGTGAGCACATGTGACAGAGTCAGAAGACACCGTGGAGAGTGATCTGCTGCCTGCAACATCCTTCAGCATGACCGGTTTGGCAGTGGGCCACACAGCCCTCCATGTGCTTGCCAGAGGTAGCCTGACATACCGAGATGAGATCCTCAGACCCTTGTGAGACCATATGCTGGTGCGGTTGGCCCTGGGTTCCTCCTAATGCAGGACAGTGCCAGACCTCGTGTGTCTGGAGTGTGTCAGCAGTTCCTGCAAGATGAAGGCATTGAGGCTTTTGACTGGCCTGCCCGTTCCCCAGACCTGAATCCGATTGAACACATCTGAGACATCATGTCTCGCACCATCCACCAACATCACTTTGCCCCACAGACTGTCCAGGAGTTGACTGATGCTTTAGTCCAGGTCTGGGAGGAGATCCCTCTGGAGACCATCCGCCGTCTCATCAGGAGCAAGCCCAGGCATTGTAGGGAGATCATACAGGCACATGGAGGCCACACACACTACTGAGCATCACTTCCTTGTCTTGAGGCATTTCCATTGAAATTGGATCAGCCTGTAACTTCATTTTCCACTTTGGTTTTGAGCATCATTCCAACACCAGACCTCCGAGGGATATTAGTTGTGATTTACCTTGATCATTTTTCGGTTTTATTGTTCTCAGCACTATGTAATGAATAAAGATTTACAACTGGAATATTTCGTTCAGTGACATCTAAGTGGAATTTTAGTGTTCCCTTTATTTTTAAGAGCAGTGTATATGGTCTGCGCTGATTTCCGCCTTGTGAAGCCACATCCTTTGGTTGGTATAGCCTTCCTCTGTATGGCCCTTCTTTGCTCAACATGGATTCTTTTGCAGGGACATGTGATCAGACTTATTTGGAAATGTTATAGTCCAGAAGATGACTACCATATTTTTCGCTCTGTAAGACGCACCTGATTATAAGACGCACCCCCAAATTTGGTGACGAAAAAGAGAAAAAAATAATTTATATTAAATGGGGGTATGTCTTATAATGCCAGTGTCCGACTTAAAAATCATATATATGTCCCTCGTCCTGGTATCTATATAACCCCCAACCTGGCACATGGCCCCCTTGTGCTGGCTCACTGCCCCTTGTGCTGGCACGCTGCTTGCACACTGGCACATTGCCCCCTTGTGCTGCTGGCACACTGCCCCCCTATGCTACAGGCACACTGCCCCCCATCTTATCCTGGATATGGCCCCCCCCAGTCACTATATGCCCCCCTGCTGACACGCATATGGCCCCCCTGCTGGCACGCACATGGCCCCACAGTCACTTTTCCCCCCCCTGCTGGCACGCACATGGCCCCCCGTCTCTATATATGCCCCCTGCTGGCACGCAGATGGCCCCACGGTCACTTTATGCCCGCCTGCTGGCACGCACATGGCCCCCCTGTCTTTACATATGCCCCCTGCTGGCATGCACATGATAAAATAACAAACACTTAACTCACCTTCCGATGATGGCTCCATGCTCCCAGATCCTCGGCTGTGCTTCCTGTTTCCCTGGCATCGGATAATGTGACCTGGGAACACAGTGATGACCTCACTGTGCATGCCAGCAGGAGGCACATAGAGTGACCGGGGGGGGGGGGGGGGGAAGGCAGGCACACATGCAATATGCACCACTCTCCTGTTAACCTCGCGGCTTCAGTACCGATGTGATGGACAGCGGGTACGGTGAATATTACATGAGGTTAATGAGCGGGAGCGCTTGACCTCCCGCTGTCTCAGCAGCCAGCCCACTCCAGCCCCCTGACACAAGTCCAGAGTTCCCCCACCCCCTCTCTACAGCACAGCATACAGATTCGGATTATAAGATGCACCCCCCACTTTCCCCAAAAATTTGGGGGAACAAAGGTGCATATTATAGTCCGAAAAATACGGTATATCTTCAGTTCTCACTAGAATTGTCATGTCGAGAAATAAAATTAGGTTCTGCCCCAAGAAGTTACACAATGGGCAATAAAACTGGACAGACACATGGTTTAAATCATAGAAGTTGTCAAACACCAGAATTATTGTTGATGCTTTAGAGCAGGGCACTGAGGTTACACAATGCCTTTTGCAGTGTCTGTACGCTCAGATGGCAAGCCCTCCGTTCACCCGACATGGGCTTGAAGAGTGTCCTTTTGCCCTTTTTTCAGGCTAGTATGCATTTTAAAGCTAGTAACAACTCTTTAACGTTTGCCTTGACAGGAGATGGGTGTTGCAGCATCTTCTGCAGGAGCACATTCCTCCATCCGTTGTGAAAAAGGAAGCAAGTTGTCAGATGCTGACAGAGCAGCTCCAGGCTATTGTGCGAGAAGAGATGAATGTCTGTTGTGAAGCCGCAGGAAGGTACCCAAGCAACTACAATTCCTGGTCCCATCGCATTTGGGTTCTACAGCACCTGGGGAAACTAAATGCCAAGGTATTTGGAACTGGACAAGTAAAAGTTTTGAACATACTTAGTAAATTCGTTAGTCATTGTATATTTTTTTCAATATTCATTAAAAAAGAAAAATCAAGATGTTTGCACTGGTGAAATCTGTAAGAAATGGCAAGTTTTTATAGCTCTAAACTCTCACCTTCTCCCAAAGACTTCTTCTGGTTTTATGCATCAATCATAGATGTCTCTGGAAGCAGCCGATACCATTTCAGCCATTTAGATCTGTTACCTGCTCTATCATCAATGATCACTGCATGCACTTGTAAGAATAAATGTCTTTGTAGGGTCCCAGATTGTAGATGGGGGGGAAAAAAATATGAATAAAAATGTAGTCTTCAGTTGTCGATACATTTTAATGGCTACTAAAGGGAACTTGTCGCCAGAAAAAAAACGCTATTAGCCTGCAGATATGGGTTTAATGCCAGCACTTAGCCGGAAGCAGGAAGAAAATTAACTTTATTCTTCCCTTATTCTTCAGTCGCTGGGGCGGCACTGGTGCTGGTTTAGTCACTGAGTTTTATAGCACTTGTAATCACACACACCCCCCTCCCTTCCCGACATTGACTGACAGCCAATGCAGTGCCAGTGTCAGTCAGGGCCGGGGGTGCGGCTACAGCTGGCAAACTAGCGCCGTCACCATTCATTTTTTCCCTGCAGCGTTTGGCTAAGTGTGGCGCCATGCAGGTTTATAACGCTTTTTAACCTGCAAAAAAACCCCATGTCTGCAAGTTAATAGCGTTTTTCTCTCCGGTTCCCTTTTACCACTGAGTACTCCCAATTTTTATTTATAATAAATAGGACTGTCCCAATGGAAAACGTATCCCTGCTCATTTACCTCTAACCACCGAAATGTTGTTGTCAATTTTTGTTAGTGGCCTTTAAGATGTGCCACCCTTGAGTACTTTTGAGTTGCCAACTGAAGGCTCTTATTGCCAATTTTTGGTCATCGTGCCTTTCTTAAAAAAAAAAATGCAATTAAAATGTCAGATGTACCCTAAAATAATGCAAATAGGAAAACTTAGTTCGGCACACGTAAAAAAAACAAAACAAATAAAACCTTCAAATCACTCCACTCGATTGCATTGAGGTCTGGACTTTGACTTGGCCATTCTAACACATGGATACGTTTATTTGTGAACCATTCCATTGTAGATTTAGCTTTATGTTTGGGATCATTGTCTTGTTGGAATACAAATCTCTGTCCCAGTCTCGGGTCTTTTGCAGACTCCAACAGGTTTTCTTCAAGAATGGTCCTGTATTTGGCTCCATCCATCTTCCCAGCCCACGTAGTGTATAGCGCAGCCCACGTAGTGTATAGCGCAGCCCACGTAGTGTATAGCGCAGCCCACGTAGTGTATAGCAATGTGGGCATCATATCCCTGTTAAAAAAAAGAATTAAAATAAAAAATAGTAATATACTCTCCTTCCGTTGGCCCCCGGATCCAGCCGCGGCGTTTACCAATGCTCCTCGCGCACTCCGGTCCCAAGATTGCAGTGCGGTCTCACGAGATGATGACGTAGCGGTTTTGCGAGACCACTACGTCATCATCTCGCGAGACCGCAATGCATAGAGCGGTCATCGGGGCGTCGCGAGGAGCGGGAAAGGCCTGTTCTGGGGCCGACGGAGGGTGAGTATATAACTATTTTTTTAATTATTTTTAACATTAGATCTTTTTACTATTGATGCTGCATAGGCAGCATCAATAGTAAAAAGTTGGTCACACAGGGTTAATAGCAGCGTTAACGGAATGCGATACACCGCGGCATGACGCTGTCCGATAACGCTGCCATTAACCCTGTGTGAGCGCTGACTGGAGGGGATTATGGAGCGGGCACTGACTGCGGGGAGGAAGGAGCGGCCATTTTGCCGCCGGACTGTGCCCGTCGCTGATTGGTCGTGGCTGTTTTGCCGCGACCAAGCAGCGACTTGGGATTTCCGTGACAGAAAGATAGAAAGGCGGAAGTGACCCTTAGACAATTACCGTATATAGTAGATTAAATTCCAGATTTATATATTTTGTGTTTTACTACCTTTGCACAACAACAAAAATTTTTTTTAAATCATTTGTTGATTAATGTGTTAATTTTATAATGTATTGTTTGGTAGTAGCAATAGCGATTTAAATATACCATAATTGTTTATTTTTTTGTGAAGAATGTGGCTTCTTACTTGCATGACCTGCAATAAAGATGATTCCTGGTCTCTATTTCATTACCTCCCCCCAAAGTCCAAGCAGTTTACAGATTAATGGGAACAAATGGTTCATACAGGGTGCAATATTTTCTAGCGAAAAGTTAAAATTATCTTTTTAAAAGGGTTGGGTGTTGGGAGTCGAAAAAAGTTTTCTTTCTTTCAGAAACTGTACCACAAATTAAAGAAATTAAAAGACAGGGAACAAATAAACAAAAAATATATCACATTCATAATGACTTTTACTATGACATGTTTATATTTTTTGTCCTCCAGATTGAAGGCGTAAAGGGGTTGTCTGGTCAAAACCGATAAGTCTGCAATCACTCTGCGTACTGCAGACTTATGAAGTCCCCCATCGCACTCTGTGTGTGCTGCGGGGATGCACCAGTTTCTGAGCTGGGACTGAAGGGCATCTATACGTTATGCATACCCCCGGCCAGTGGGCACAGCCTCGCTCCATACATTTGTATCTCCCTGCAGGCCTCGGATCCAAAATGGCCACGGGGCTGCATCCGGGTCCTGCAGGGAGGTGTCTTACCAACGCCTGCTCAGAGCAAGCGCCGGGAAGCCTCCAGGAGTGCACGTCAGATCGCTGATCTGGCACAGTGCACAGCAAAGTGTCAGATCAGCGATCTTACACTATAGCATGATGCCCCCCCCCCCCGGGGCAATGTTATAGTGTAAAAAAAAAAATATTCAGATGTGTAAAAAATAAATAAAATAAAAATTCCTAAAAGGAAAAATTTATTGTTCCCATAAATAAATACATTACTTTATCTAAATAAAAACAAAAAACAAAAGTACACATATTTAGTATCGTCGCGTCCGTGACTACCCGACCTATAAAACTGTCCCACTAGTTAACCCCTTCAGTGAACACCGTAAAAAAAGAGGCAAAAAACAACGCTTTATTATCATACCGCCGAACAAAATGTGGAATAACACGCGATTATAAGACGGATATAAATAACCATGGTACCACTGAAAACGTCATCTTGTCCCGCAAAAAACGAGCCGCCATACAGCATCATCAGAGAAAAAAATAAAAGTTATAGTCCTCAGAATAAAGCGATGCAAAAATAATTATTTTCTCTATAAAATAGTTTTTATCGTATAAAAGCGCAAAACATAAATAAATGATATAAATGAGGTATCGCTGTAATCGTACTGACCCGAAGAATAAAACTGCTTTATCCATTTTACCAAACGCGGAATGGTATAAACGCCCCCCCCCCCCCCCCAAAAGAAATTCGTGAATAGCTAGTTTTTGATCATTCTGCCTCACAAAAATCTGAATCAAAAGCGATCAAAAAATGTCACGTGCCCGAAAATGTTACCAATAAAAACGTTCTCTCTTCCCGTAAAAAACAAGACCTCACATGACTCTGTGGACCAAAATGTGGTAACGCTAAAAATATTTTTTGCAATAAAAAGTGTCTTTTAGTGTTTGACGGCTGCCAATCATAAAAATCCACTAGAAAACCCACTATAAATAGTAAATTAAACCCCCTGTCATCACCCCCTTAGTTAGGGAAAAATTAAAAAAAGTATTTATTTCCATTTTATTCGGACTCCTATGACGGCACCACGAGAGAGGGGATCCGCCCATTAGGAACAGGAAACCTACAGATACAAAAGGGCGGAACCTCTCCCACGTATCAGTTGGTTTCCTGTTCTTACAGGGACTGGATCCTACAGGAAGACCTTAGGAATCCCAGGCCAGCCGGTTCAGGTAGCGGGGGAGTCTCCTACCTCGGCCGGTGCGGAGTTCCTGAAGTGCTCACGGTGGTCCTGGAAGGGCTGCACGGCGGTGGCACATCCAGCAGGGAGCGGTCACCAGGGGGTGTCCTGTCTCCAGGGCCAGCACGAGGTAAGTATTCTGATTCCCCTCTCTCATGCGATGCCGTACGGGGCTCTGTTGGGGCGGTGGTATTATGGTGGCGCCACCCGGGGGTGTAGCTGGCTCCGTCGGCGTCCCACGTTGCTCGCAGTGCTGACAGGGAAGTGCTGCGGGACGGGGTGACATCAGGAGGCGCAGCCGGCGGTTACTTCCGGACAGGGGTTCTGCGCATGCGCAGTAACTCCAAGATGGCGGCACCCACCGGAGAATAAAACGCCGCTCACCCTCAAGGGGCCATGGCGTCGTCTGGAGCGTCACTAGATCAGATATGTAAGGCGGCCACATGGTCATCCCCTTCCACCTTTTTTAAACATTATCGGTTGGACTTGGGGTTCTCTTCTGATCTCACCTTCGGGCTAAGGGTACTTCAGGCTGTAGTCCCTCCCTAAGATGGTTTACGTCACTGTAAAATCTCTCGTGGTGCCGTCATGGGAGTCCGAATAAAGCATTAAGCTACTCACCGGTAGCAGTTTTTTTCGGAGGCCCATGACGGCACCCTTAGTTCCCTCCCTTTGCACGTGGGGGGTTGCACGTCCTTTAAAGAGTTTTCTTTTACACCGGGAGATATCTGGATTAATAATTTATTTAAAATGTCATATTGTATATTATGCTTGTCACTAACCGCGGTAGTCCTCTCAGGCTCTGTAAAACAACTGATACGTGGGAGAGGTGCCGCCCTTTTGTATCTGTAGGGTTCCTGTTCCTAATGGGCGGATCCCCTCTCTCGTGGTGCCGTCATGGGCCTCCGAAAAAAACTACTACCGGTGAGTAGCTTAATGCTTTCCCAATAGGGTTGGGGCTACAGTTAGGGCTAGTGTTATGGTTGGGGTTAGGGTTTGGATTACATTTACGGTTGGGATTAAGGTTAGGGGTGTGTCAGGGTTAGGGGTGTGGTTAGGGTTATGGTTGGGATTAGGGCTAGGGGTGTGGTTAGGGTTGGGATTAGGGTTAGGGGTGTGTTGGGGTTAGGGGTGTAGTTGGGGTTAGGGGTGTAGTTGGGATTGGGGTTAGGGGTGTGTTTGGGATTAGGGTTAGGGGTGTTTTTGGGTTAGGGTTTCAGTTAGAATTGGGGGTTTCCACTGTTTAGGCACATCTCCAAACGCAACATGGTGTCCCATCTCAATTCCAGTCAATTTTGCATTGAAAAGTCAAACGGCGCTCCTTCCCTTCCGAGCTCTGCCATGCGCCCAAACAGTGGATTACCCCCACATATGTGGTATCAGCGTACTCAGGACAAATTGCAGAACAACTTTTGGGGTCCAATTTCTTCTTTTACCCTTGGGAAAATAAAAATTGGGGGCGAAAAATCATTTTTGTGAAAAAATATTATTTTTTATTTTTACGGCTCTGTATTATAAACTTCTGTGAAGCACTTGGTGGGTCAAAGTGCTCACCACACATCTAGATAAGTTCCTTATGGGGTCTAGTTTCCAAAATGGTGTCCCTTGTGGGAGGTTTCAATGTTTAGGCTCATCAGGGGCTTTCCAAACGCAACATGGCGTCCCATCTCAATTCCAGTCAATTTTGCATTGAAAAAGTCAAATGGCGCTCCTTCCCTTCCGAGCCCTGCCATGCGGCCAAACAGTGGTTTACCCCCACATATGGGGTATCGGTGTACTCAGGACAAATTGTACAACAACTTTTGGGGTCCAATTTTTCCTGTTACCCTCCCTTGGTAAAATAAAACAAATTGGAGCTGAAGTAAATTTTTTGTGAAAAAAAGTTAAATGTTAATTTTTGTTTTAAGCATTCCAAAAATTCCTGTTAAACACCTGAAGGGTTAATAAACTTCTTGAATGTGGTTTTGAGCACCGTGAGGAGTGCAGTTTTTAGAATGGTTTCACACTTGTTTATTTTCTATCATATAGACCCCTCAAAATGACTTCAAATCTGATGTGGTGCCTAAAAAACAAAAAAAAAATGGTATTGTAAAAATGAGAAATTGCTGGTCAACTTTTAACCCTTATAACTCCCTAACAAAAAAAAATGTTTGGCTCCAAAATGTTACTTATTAAGTATTTTGTGTTATATATCTCTGTGATTTAAGGGCACAAAAATTAAAATTTGGAAAATTGCAAAATTTTCAAAATTTTTGCCAAATTTCCGTTTTTTTTTTGTTTTTTTTACAAATAAACGCAGGTAATATCAAATAAATTTTACCACTATCATGAAGTACAATATGTCACGAGAAAACAATGTCAGAATTACCGTGATCCGTTGAAGCGTTCCAGAGTTATAACCTCATACAGGGACAGTGGTCAGAATTGTAAAAATTGGCCTGGTCATTAACATGCAAACCACCCTTGGGGGTAAAGGGGTTAAAGATAGGTCTGTGGAGTCAGTAAGCCAAATGTCCGACTCTTCAATTTCCCTGACTTCTGACTCCAGCTCCACAGCTCTGCCTCGCTACTGAGCATGTACATAAAGTGCAGCACGGATTTATCTCAACTAAAACCCTAAGTCTTTACATCAGGAACAGAACAGACATTTATAGGACATTTCATAACTTTCCCAAATTATTATGAAAACATTTACAGCACATCCTGCACTGAACTACTGTACCCAATTTATTATATATTTTAGGAGTCTGTCAGTCCATTTTATACTGACTCCATCAAAATGGACACAGACTCCGGCACCGACTACATTACTCAGACTCTATAGCCGTGCTTAAAGGGGTTCTGTTGTGAGGGGGTAGACAAAGGTTCTTGCATCCCCCTACAAATGGAGGTAGGGCACTGACTTAAAATAATAAAAAAAAATAATAATTTTGAACCAGGAGGCAGAGGTCCAAGTGAGGGATGGACGTGGTGATGGATGTGTAAGATTTGAAGTAGGAGGTAGCCAACACAGGCTTTTTTTATTTATTTATTTTTTTTAATTTTTAAGGGGAACTAATGAAAATAACAAATTAAACCCAAAAACCAAAGTATTATCTAGAACCAGGAGGCCGAGATCAGGCCTGATAAAAGTGTGAATGTTGCCTGTTCCTCCTGCTTCTCTTCCTCCTGTACTTCCACCTCATTCATAATCGCCTGAAGTGTTTTTTTTCAAGCAGACATACAGCCGCACAATACATGGAGCTGCACGCTCCGTTCTGGAGTGCCGGCACCAGAGCAGGGTTTTAACCTGCGAGACTCGGACGTATTTCTCGCAAGTGAGAAGCAGCCCTAACACTGATGATGGCGCCATCAGCGCTGGCCATGTGGGTGCAATATTTAAGCAGTCCAACACAGCATACACGTTCCGCATGGAGGTACTCATTTATGGTGAAGTGGTGTTTCGCTGAGCGACTCGTACGTGCGTGCTACGACTGAAGCTCCACTATTGCCTTCTGCTGCTCGCACAGACTCTCCAGCACATGAAAGTTGGAGATCCACCTTGTTGCTATGTGTTATATGAGGCGGTGAGCTGGAAGGAAAAAGTGACGCTGCAGCGCAGACAGGCGAGCAGCAGCAGCAGGAGAACACCGAAAGCGCACACGTACTTTCAGCAGCAAATTAGACATATTTGAGTAGTTCTTCGGGAAGCTCTGCACCACCAAGTACAGCACATGCGCCAGGCAAGGGATGTGAGTCAAACCGGCTAGGCCCAGAGCTGCTATAAGAATTCGCCTGTTATAGAAACCACCAGGCCTGGCTTGAGGTTCAAAGGTACCAATCACTCATCTGTCGGCTGTTTGATACCCATCCACTGTTTCTTCGCAGTGTGGAATCTGTCCCCCAAACAAATGATTTGACTTGCACAACAGCCTGTTGGCATTTCTTCTTGGCTGTGCTGAAATTGATGGTGCAGGGTTCACTATGACCGGATGATGAGGTGGTGAAGTAAGCGGAGTAGAAGGAGGAGGCAACATGTACTGAGAAGCGTCCAGCAATCCTTGGTGGTGGTAGGACATTTGTTGGAATTCCTTCCGTCTCTGTCCCAGCCGCCACTACATTGACCTAGTGGGCAGTTAGGGAGATATAATGTCTCTGGGTCATTCCATATCAAGTGATCCAAATATGAATATTTTTTTTACCTGACGTCTTTAGATTTTTTTAATTTTTTGTTTTTATGAAGTACAACTTTAGTTACGGTAATTACAAATTAAAAGTTTAGAATTTTTTTCTTCATCAGTTAATTTTTTACAGATTTTGGTCTGGTATGGCTTTACATTTTTTATCATATCTCGGGCTAGAATTAAGATATAGAGGTGGGAGAGGCATCATTTTTCTCAGAACGGTACCGGCTTTCATTTGATGTGTCACAAGACTATGTTTCTTTATATTTTGTTTTGGTGAAATCAAGTTAAACATTTTGATGCGCAATTCTGAAAAAAATGTTTTAAAATTGTGAAAACATGCATGTGTGTTACTTGTGTTCTTGTTTATATTTGTACAGGGATTCAACTTGGGACCTATCAAATTTGTATTTTTTTTTTAAGCCTTGAATCATCTGATTTTATGTTTGTGTGAGTTTCTTCCCTTTTTCTTTTCAAGTTACAACTTATTGCATTCAACATTTATATGTAACAATAAAGAAACGCAAAAACCAATACGAAAGTGCAGGAATAAATACATCTTAATCATCCTAACACAACTTGCTCAGCATTTTCAACCTGAATTCATTGAACAAGCCAAAAGAAAAAAGGTGATCATATCCTCAAGTGTGATTTTCTAAATTCAGTCTGATCCTAATTATATGTTAAAAACAAGATTAAAAGAACCAATATTGTTACCACCTATTTATACATGGAACAATTTTTTTTCTACTATATCACTAAACATGTCATTTCTGAAGTGTTTAAGAATAGTACGGTAGCTAAATCCTCGTACTATAAAATATGAACTAATCAAACAATTAATAGTAGGTTTTTACACTGGCCTGTTATCATCAATGTGTCCCTTCTAGAGGATGAAATGTCATCTGGTCCATAAGCGCTCGCTAGCAATGGCCGTCTCCTTTTGTGGCAGAGTATGTGCGGCTGTCATGGTGCTCTGCTCCACCTGAGTTAATATCTGTTTTTTGTTCACTTTTACAATGTCTGATTTTCTTGGATACACAAAGGACGGCACTGGACCAGAAGGTGCAGAAATCTTTGGAGAGTCCAGTAGCCGCCAGCGCTAATCATATTCACAGGTCACGTAACCAGTTGTGTCATCCATTGCCGATCTTGTGCCGCCTTCTACCACCTCATGGACGTCACTGTCTTTATTTCCACTAGATGGGATGACAGTCCGGTATTGCTGAGTCCCTGTGATGGGTTCTGCTTCCTGTAACCGATATAACAAACTCTCCTCCCCGTAGTCCTGGTTTGTACAATACATGGACTGGATGTTAAGAATATTTTTCTCCCTCCATTTGAGGAGTTGCCTGGGTGTTCAGATTTGGTATGAATATGGCCTCTGGAGGCTCGAGCTGCCGGCCTGTCATCCTCTCCTGCTTCTAAGCTGTAACATAATAAAATAATACAGGAATATCTAAAAATCATGGATTATTTCGTAAATCTAGACCCCACACTTTTACACCACAGGCTGAACAGACCTGAAATCAAGATTTTTGAACTGACACTGTAATAGTTTTATTTTTTAAAATATGATCCCATCACGATCCCAGCTTGTATTTTGGTGCAGAAGTGGCTAGGTGCATAACCGGCACATGTGCAGTTTTTGAAATTTTTAATTTAAACGTTTTTTTTGGAAATGCGTTTTAAAGTTTTGCGCTTGCGTTATTAAAGATACTCTTGTGACATATCTGGTGAAAGCCTGTACAGTTTAGAGTAGAGTGGTGTTTATTTTGTTTCCCTATCTCTTTTCTAGCCTGAGTTATGGGGAGAAATGTAAAGGCAGGCAACACCGAAATTTGCACTTTTTCCGAACTTTGAAAATCAATAAAAAATAAAAAAAAATCTAGAAATTTTTTTTCTTCACATTTTGCATTCTCTGGCACACTATTACCAAATAACAAAATCTCAAAAGAATTAAAAATATAGTGGTAAAAATCATTGGTTCACTTGATATGGAATGACCCCTCTGCATGTGCTTACTGGTCCACATATCTATTGTAACATGGACCTTGCCAGTAATGGCGTTGCACAGTGTGCATCTTATCTGGTCAGAAATGTATGTATGCAGGGCAGGGATGGCCCGCCTTGCAAAGTAGTGGCAGCTGGGAACAACGTACTGCGGGACAGCCACCGACATCATTTTTTTTTTTAAACTGGCGGTCTCCACCAGCTGGAATGGCAGCATTTTCATGAGGGCACATGACTCGTGGATGTTTAAGGTGGAATTCCCTCTTTTTCTCTAGGGTGGGTTTGGGGGATGGAAAGTTGTAAACTTCCATGGAATGGTGTAAGCATGGTCAGTGACCCTGGTGGTGGCTGTCACTTCCTCTCTTTGCGGGCAGTTATATGGCCCTGTTAAATGTGACAGAGGAAGAGGCCAAGAGCGTAGCAAAAGAGGGAGCAAGAGGAAGCTCAGATTTGTCATGCTTTTTAAGATGTGTACGCCTTGTGCTTGGATTTGAGATGCCTGATCATGCAGGTGGTGCCCAGGTTTAGAATATTTACGCCTTTGCTTGAGGCTCTGATGGCATAGTGTGCAGACGACCTGCCGCTTGTGTTCACTACACATTGGGTAAAGAAGTCCCACGCCAGGGAGCTCCTTTGAGCTGGCTTTTGTTGGCTCATTCCCTTGGTGCTGGGTAAAGTAGCAGATGACTTACTGGCTATGGGTTGGCTGCCCTACTTTTCTACCCTACTTCCTTTTTTGCTGTGCTGATCGGGAAGAGGAAAAATCATACAAATCTGGAATTATGCATAAGGCTGTGTTGTTTTTCAGTAACGGTGGCTTTTTTATTTATTATTGGCAACTTAAATTAATTTTCTCATTTCATCTATGGTCATCTGGAGAAAATATATTGCCGTAACATGGAAAATATATTAAAACACTTATTAAACGTGAATATGGTGGAATACCTAGTTTTAGAACTGTTAATTTTATCCTTTGCATTTCTTCTCAGCAGGTAAAATATAATCGGGAAGAAGCATGTTCCCCCTTTTTTACCAGTAGGAGTCCTAAAATGTCATAAATGGTCATGTTCATCCATCGTAATCCAAACGTTTTTCTCTTTGCTATTAAGACAAACAGAGGCTACTTTTTATGCCCTGGGATTAGTGGCAAAGGTGTAAATTGAATTCTCACATTGTATGCGCTTCACTGTTTCAATATCTTTTTTTTTTTCCTCCGCTCTTCTCCCAAGTCTATATAGTTTTATAGAAAGGTTACTTTTTATTTTACCGTAAGGGTATTCTTTTGTTATAAAAACGTCTTTTTATGGGCGTTGCAAAGTCTCTCGAGACCTCCAAAAGGTTTGCTATAAAGTAATTCTTAAGATTACCAATATTTTATTGAAAGAGAGAAAAAGTTTGACACTTAAAGATGAAAGTAATGGAAGCGGTTTTAGTTTCCTCCTCTGGGAAAAGATTTCTAGAATTCAAAGCATTGTATGTTTTCTCCGCTATCAAATCCCCATTGCACAGTGTGAGGGATGGCTACAAAGTTGTCTGTCTGCTTTCTTGCCTTCGCATTTTTCTTGTCAAATCAATATTTCATATTTGCCGCAAAATAACATGGAGCCATTTATCTTCTGTAATGATTAAAGGGATTGTCTTTGTTCCAGTAAATAACTTATTACGTACAATTAGAAAGATTACAAAATAACAACTTTGTAAAGAACACTGATCCAGATCTGCTCACTTTACTGTCACTATATGGGGTTTTTCAACCCAGTCAAACCTTGTCAGTATGTGATTTCCTAATGCTGGGTTTATCGCGGTTGTTAAATGACCGCCAGTCGGCAGTCCTTTTTTATCTTAAGGACTTTAGCCATAACTTTTTTTTTTTTCTTCAGTGACCTACTGTACTCACATCAGATATGTTTTTTCCTTTTTTGGGATGAGTTGTTTTTGCTAGTGGAATCATTTGAGTGTACATATATAATTTAATAAGAAATTTTATGAACTCTTTATGGGAAGGAGTATAAACAAAACTGTAATTCTGACCCTGCTTTTAAATGTTGTACTATTTACAGTGCTGTACAAAAAAAGCTGTTAAAGAACCCATCAAATGATGCATGAAGGGCAGCCTGGCTACATGATTGCAGACAGGAATGGTCCAGCATTTCAGAGATAATGGCCCCGAGTCATCCAGACTGGCGTTATTGGCTTGTTGGATTGAGACACGCCTGCTTCATTAAGAGATGCCACAAATTTTATTTCAATGATGCAAACAGAAAAACTGACCAGCACATCCCTACTAGTGTGAATAGGTGCCAGCTAACATAATTCTAAGAAAATACAAAGATGCACTCTGGATCCCAACATAACAAAATAAAATAGTTAAAGTGATTTCTAGAATTTTACAACACTTGGCCAAAGATTACAGATTATTATAAACTAAAGAAATAACAATTATATAGATGTTTCATTCCCCGCCTCCACCATTTTCATTGTTCACATGCACCAATCGCTGCTCTTGGCAGATGTGGAGACACAGCATTGTAGCTTAATTAACCAGACGTATATTTTGAGCAAACCAAAAAGACTAGGCTGTTATCTGTTTGTTGGCTTTTGAATTTAAGCATTTCTTTCTTGCTGATCAAGAAAACAAACTTTGGTTTGTGTAAGCCTGTAATAATGACTTGTATTGTGCGCTTTTCCTTGATGACTAGTCATGTTTACTGATATGCTAGTTAATCATTCTCGAGGCCTGGTAGTTTGTTGATTTTTAAAACAGAGGAGGAAAATCTATGCAAATAGATTATATAATCGAACAATGCGACTTGGTTGTCACCTTTCTTCCCCTTATCTGTGATGCTGGATTGATGGACACTTGTTAAATATAAAAAGAGGTGATATGCCTCTTTGACTGGCAGAGACTCAGAGACAGCCAGAGATTCTGCCAAGACAGCCATACATCAAAAGGACCAGAGACAGGACAGCAACCAATACATCATGGTTCCATCACAAGGGACGCGGATCTATCATTCTATAGGAAACAGCCTAGGAGTTCTCAGCCCCAGAAGAATACAGATCTGCTTCATTGACAATCGCTGAACCCTGGATATGTTTGGAGAAAGCCAGGATTGGGATCCGCCGGTCACCTGGCTCCATGGAGATGTTCAGAGAAGCCAGGTTGTGACCCTCATGTCAACTGGCCTTGTTCCTGAATGGACGGTCATCTCCCTATGCTTGTCATTACCTTATCTCTCTGTGCGTGCCACAGGTGGGGTAGCCGACCCTGGGAGCTGTGAAGTAACAGCTCCCATTATCCTGGCGAGTCAGCGGAATGGTGAGACTCTTTAATGTGCACCATCTTGTGGTATTTTGCTGGGACTGTTCGATGTGTTATTTGCCTGTTTTGTGGTTCAATAAAGCATTAACACACTGTTTTACCCTCACCCTGTGTTGTCTGAGTAGCGTTATGCCCACTTTAAAGGGAGAGCGGGCGTTCGGCAGGACGATCCTTGGTCCATGCGGTTTTGGCTAGCGGACCTGTGCGCCCTCCGACCCCCCCCCCCCCCCAACCCCCATGTCTCTACAGCACTCACATGCTGTTCTTGCAAATGTTAAGCTGAAACCAGTGATTGACTACAGCAGGCATGTGATTGCTGCAGGACAGTTGCCTACTCTAGACTGAGTATTGTAAGACACTGAGTAAAAAAAGAAAACCTTAACTGCATCAAAAGCACCCGAAGTGTGTTTTTGGCTGCATTCTTATTGTCAGTTTAAAAGTGTGTTTCTGACATTTCTCAAGTCCTATAGTGAAACCTAAATACAAAAATGTCATAGTTACAAAGTCCTGCATAGGCGTGAAGAAAACTATGTTTCATACTTCTGCATCTCTACAGTGAAACTGGTGGAACATATATGTTTTTGTAATTCCTCATTGTATGCCATACTCATTTTTGAATGTCCCAAGTGTATAAATTGTTATGGTATGCGCATTTTTGATAATTTGTTTTACAGCATAACCATACCTACACCAGTACAGTGTGTAGAATGGTGAACAGGTTTCTAAGTTCATTAACTTCCAATGCAAGTTCACACAGACTTAAACTTTACTTTTTAAGATTTATTATTTTTTATTTAATTCAGAGTCCTGAAAAGGGCCTTTTGAGTGCATCTTTAGCTTCTAATACTTTATTGGCCAGCCTTTGCTCTTTAGCACCAGCTTGCATCTCTGTGGCATTGAGTGAACAAGCTTCTGCAGATGTTCACGAGTGATGATGTGGTTCCAGGCCTGTATCAGAGCCTCAATCAACTCACTCTTGGTCCTTGGCTGTTTTCTAGATATCTCTAATGATACCTTGTGCCACAAATTTTCAATTGGATTGAGGTCCGGGGACTGAGCTGACCAGTCAATAGTAGCCACCTTGTTCTTCCAACACCATTGGCTACCATACAGCCCCAGACCGTTACTTTCATCGGATGTTTCACAGAGAAGCTCAAACACTCTGGCTTGTACTCTTCATGTGGGAACCTTCTCACATAAGACTTGCCATCATTTCCTAAAATGCAAAAAGTGCTTTCATCACTAAACAACACTTTTTCCCACTCCTCCTTCCTCCATTTTAAATATTTCAATGCCCACAGTTTTCACCTTTGTCTTTGTATGGCTGTCATCAATGGCTTCTTTCGGGCCTTGCACCCTCTCAATCCTGCTTCGAAACATCTTTTCCTAACAGTTGATGTTGCTACCTCAATATTGCACTTTTCTTGCCATTCTCGCAGAAGCTGAGGAGAGGTGAGCTTTCGATTGGCAAGGGATGTTCTTATCAGTACTCTATCTTCCCTTTTAGTTGACTTTCTGGGCCGACCAGATCTGGGCCTGTCCTGGGTAATTCCAAGCTGCTTATGTTTCTGCTAAATTCTTACGACTGTACTCTGATTACAGCCGACCTTCCTTGCGATCTGGGGGCCAGTATAACCCTCTTCATGTAGCACCACACACGATCCTCCGCTCACAAAAATCTGAAGGCTCCCATCATAAAACTCTACAGTGTGATTCACTAGATAGACCAACAGATAAAACAAACAAACAAAGCAGCAGATGTAATGCAATGTGATTGGCTGCCATATCCAGGTTATGATTGGTCACAAGAACCTCATCTGTGATTGGCTAATTTTGGATTTGAAGCTGTACAATATTTAGTTGTGCTTTCAATTCCCATATTGTTGCAATAATTTCAGGCAAAACTGCTTCAAAAGCTAAAAATATTACAGCGAGAGAATGCAAAATTGTATTCCGAACAAAACCATATATAATATGTCATATTAGCATCAAAGATATTCGACAGAAAACATTTAAAACTTGAAAAATCAATTTATCCTATGCAGGACTTTTGAACACCACTGTACATAGTTATGTAGGTTGAAAAAAGACCTAGGTCCATCAAGTTCAACCTTTCTTCCCCTTTGAAGAAGCGATCGAGCGAAACGCGTGTCAGGGGCAGCGGGTAGGCCACACACGTATCCTGATCTACTATGGGTAAGTCCCTATCGCCTCGGCGGTGTATACATGCTGGGACATAATGATGTACTATGTGACATAAGGCGTCGGTCCTGTATAGATTTTTTTCCCATGATAGGAGTACGGGTTACCACTCTGGACTGCTAATACTTACCAGGTCACATGTTAGATGTGTGTCCTATCCCTTAGTGTACTGGTTGGTTTTCCTCTCGTTTACATGTTGGAAATTGTTATGTATTCTGTCATGTATTTATTATAATTTTTTTGTATGGTTTTTTCTGTATTTCATTAATAAAATCTCTAGATTTTGATTTAGTGTCTATGCTCCCTTTTTTCGCTAGTATTTGATATGTCCTATCGGGAGTGATGCTCCTATAGATTTGTTTTGATATTGGGAGAGCAATATCTGATTTCTGAATATGCTCTCGGCCACTTATAATACATGCTTATCGATTATTGTGTGCATTTCTCCACCAAATGTACAATTTGCCACTAATTTAACTATAACCCGCAATGTTCTGTGTATCAAGGAAATCGTCCAGCCCTTTTTTAAAAGCTGTTATAGTGTCTGCCATTACTGACTCTTGTGGTAGAGCATTCCACAGTCTGACTGCTCTAACTACAGATTCCTTTCCTGTTTAGCTGCCGGAATCGTCTTTCTTCCACCTGTAATGAGTGCCCCCTAGTCCTCAGATAGGTCTTTGAATGGAATAATGATAACAAATGACTGGCACATCAAGATAGTGTGAAAAGGTGCATACCAAGAGGAGCTACCTTCATATACAATATACAAAAAAAGTTGCACTCTATCGTGCTAAAGCATGTGAAATATATGAAATATGAATAGCAATATGGCTTCCGAATACTAGGAAAAAATTAGACGCTTTGCACAAAATTTGGCCAAATCATGTCTGCCCATCAACCAATGTGAAGGTGGTTTAAAAAAAACTGATGGGTCCCCTACGTGTATGAATACCTTTTTCTAGGCTGTTGTCTGAATTCCTGGGTGAATGTGGTCACCTCTCTCAGTAACGCCTGCAATTATGGGTAGGTAGGAACCTGCTATAATTAAAATCACCACCCTTTTTTTTTTTTTTTTTTTTTTGAGACCATCTTGACCTTGGTTGATGGACGGATATGATTTGGCCAAAATTTTGTGCAAAGCGTCTCATTTTTTTTACTAGTATTCAGAAGCCATATTGCCATTCATATTTCATACATTTCACATTGACATGCTTTAGTGCGATAGCGTGCAACCTTTTTTTGTATATTTTAAATGGAATAAGTCTTGTGCCAGTGTTTTGTACTGGCCACACATATATTTATGCATGAAAATGAGATCCCCTATGAGGTGTCTCTTTTCTAAGCTTAACAAGCCCACTTTTCCAACCTCTCCTAATGTGAGAGGCCTTCCATCCCTTGTAATCTAGTTGCCCGTCGTTGAACTGATTCTAACTTCTGAATATCCTTTTTAAAATGTGGAGCCCAAAACTAGAACCTATATTCTAAATTTGGCCTCACCAGTGATTTATAAAGGGGTAATATAATACATTGGGATCGTGGGATTTTATCTCTGTTTTTATACATCCTAAAATCTTGTTTGCTTTTGCGGCTGCTGCTTGACATTGAGTACTGCTACTCAGCTTACTTGTAACCAGAATACCCAAGTCTTTCTCCTGTTCTGTAGACCCGAGTATATTACCATTTAATGTATATGAAGCAATAGGATTACTCCGTCCTAGGTGCATTACTCTACATTTATCTACATTAAATCTAATTTGTCAAATGTTTGCCCATTTGGTCATCTTATTCAAATCGTTTTGCAATATTGTAATATCAAGGTCAGATTTTAATATCCTACATAGTTTGGTGTCATCAGCAAAGACTGACACTTTAGGCCATGTGCACACGCTGCGGATTCCAATGCGGAATTTTCCGCAGCGGATTTGATACCTCTGCGGTTTTTACTGCGGATTTATCGCGGTTTCTTCTGCGGTTTCCTCTGCAGGTTTTCACCTGCAGATTCCTATTGGACCAGGGGTAAACCCACAGCGGATTCCGCAGAAAGAATTGACATGCTGCGGAAAATAAACCGCTGCGTTTCCGCGTGGTTTTTTCTGCAGCATGTGCACTGCGGATTTTGTTTCCCATAGGTTTACATTGTACTGTAAACTCATGGGAAACTGCTGTGGATCCGCAGCTGCCGAAACGCTGCGGATCCGCAGCAAAATCTGCAGCGTGTGCACATAGCCTAACTCTCAGTCCCATCCACATCATTTTTTGTATTGGTCTTTTTGTCCCTTCTACATGTACTTTGTTTTCCATACAAGGTGTAGCACCCTGACATTTCCTTGTCCCCTCCCTCTCAGCATTTTTACATCATAGGTGCACCCTAGTTTTCAATTTTCCTGTGTTTATCAGTGGTGATAAATGAAACCGCCTTGAAACAATATGATGGAAGCGTAAAATATGCAATTTTGTAATTAGTAATGAGACCTGCCCTAATTGAGGGTCCTTTTGTATCTGTGGTTTGGTACCATTGTAATCCTTTGTTGGCAATTTGAAGATAAACTAGATGTCATTGTGTGTGATTTCAGCTTTCTAATTGTTCTCAGCGTGCGCCTGATTTAGGCAACTATTTTCATTCCCATTAAGCTATGGAATCCTCTATTTAACTGTCACAATTAAGGGTCTGCGGGAAATAAACAATAATTTAATTTCTCTTCTTGTTTTCAGCTTCTCGTAGATGAGTTGTCTTCCACAAAACACTGGGTCTCCACGCACGTATCAGACCACAGTGGTTTCCATTATCGGCAGTTTTTGCTGAAGTCTTTACTCTTCAGAGCACAAATGGACTGCGAAAACCTAAGCAGTGTAAGTCTTCCCAGAGAAGAGGAGGCTCCACGGACGGATCTTCCCCTTTGGATAGAAGAAGAACTGGAACTTAGTAGAGATCTTATAGAGTCTTATCCAGGACATGAAGCTCTGTGGTGTCACAGGTGGGTTAGGTCCTGACTTTGAGGGGTTTCATTTAATTACGTTGATGGAAAACTTAGAGTAATGAGGAGTAGGTTAAGAGTTGTTTCAAGTTCTTAAGTTGCTTGTCTTTCAATTTTCTAATGAAAAAAAATTGTATTTTTCTTGTGTGCAGCTCATTGCCTAGGTTATTGGCCACCTGCAGATGTGGAAGTGGCCAATTACCTAGGGGAGGAGAGTGCCACAGGCTCTGTGCTGGAGCTGGCCAATTTGCTGGATCCTTCCAGCTTCATTCCACCACCTTCTCCAACGCTGCAGAGGCAAAACTACTGCTACAGTTTGGGCCAGTGACCGAAAAATGCCATTGGTCCAAACTGGCAATTTTCAGGATCACATCGCCCTCTGCGAAACAGAAAGCTGGGAACTAGTGAATGGTGCATTCTTTAAGAAAAAAAAAAAGCTGAGACAACCCCTTTTAAAGATGTTGTCCACTACTTGGACAACTTCTTCTCATGCCCCTCGCTTGGCCCCATAAAGTAATAAAGGTTCTACTCCCCTCCTGTGCTGGCGCTGTTCCCGCCGCGACAGCACTCGAGGTCCTGTACCTCCCATCCTGCTGTTATGACACTTAAAGCCAACGCCTAAACAGCACTGGCGTCACTGTCCCAGTCTCCTGTTGAACTGAACAGGAAGAGGAAGTCCGCGATCAGCTGCAGCCCGGACTTCCTCTTCATGTTCAATTTGTCCGAAGGTGGGCACAATTACCCCAGGACTGATTGGGCGCCAGCATGACGTGTCACAAAACCGCACGAGAGCCAAGAGCGGCTGCTGACACCGCAGAAACGGCGTCGGCACGGAAGGTGAGTATAGGTTTTATTTTACGGGGCCAAACATTTTGATCAAGAAAGGGTTGTCCTAGTAGTGGACAACTGCTTTATTTAACCTTTTGTGAATTATGTTAATATTCTAATTTTTTTTTGCGCAAGTATTCAATATATGCATACAGTGTTTTCTAATATACTTTAATTCACCACAAAACTCTTTTTATCACTTATTCAATGGATAAGTGACACCTTACTGATCAGTAGAATGGGAAATTTGGATTCCTGTTGCAAAACGGAATGGCTGTTTGGATACCCACCACCATTTAATTCATTCTCTGGGGCTGCCGGAAAAAGCTAAGCTCTGCTTTTGGCAGCTCAATAGGAAATTAATAGAGCAGTGGTTGAGCTTGCGCATTGCCGTTCCATTCTTATGGGGATAAAATTTCCCCGTTCTGCCAGTAGATGCAATAAATTATCACCCATCCTGTGGATAGATGATGATTTGTTTTCCACTATTCCAGCCAAGGATCAACAGAATTGGGTGGCAAGTATGAACTGAGCCTAAAACCAATCATTGCTGTACGAAGAAACAAAAGTAACTTTTAGATTAAAGTTTTGGCTGCTGGGCCCATTCACAGGAAAGCCCTATAGATCCTGCAGAGTCTTGCAACAACAAAGTGACAAGCCATGCAACATCTGTGGCAAGCCATTCTTTTCTGGGTGCCAGTTAGCCACATGAGCCACCACGAAGGCATAGTCCATCCTATGTAGATGCTTTTTAATTAAGAAATACAATGGGAAGCTTCATATGTGAAATCTACAGTAGTTTAGCGTCTTTTCGTCAGATTCAGGACTGGACAACAAGTTCTCGCTGATCTGTACCTCCTTATAAATGCTTGTGTAACTACATATCCAAAACCGTGTTGTGCTGAGAATGGAAACTCACATGTGTGCTGCGTCATGTCTGCCTTTTCAACAAACCAACCTGTAAATCTTTGTTTCTCCCAGGAAACTGTACTGTGTACTCCAGGAATGAAAGCGTTTCTAACCTTGCAATTTATTGTCCTGCCAATGTCCTCAGTGTTAGGCTGGCATTAACATAGAAAAGTTCTCGTTATCTGTGTAAGCAGATGGCTCCCCAGCAGCTCGCTGCTCTGACAATGCGACCAGCACAAGCCGTTGTTTCCGCTAGAACAGAACAGTGGACGTTCGTTCCTGGAAGAGGCCTCTGGCTTATGAGCCGCATGTAAAAACAACATGGCTCCAAGTATAAGATGTATTCTCTTGTGTACTGTATTTATTTTTATTTCCATCTATAGAAAAGTATTCTGGTCTCCATTAATGGCACATACGCCAGAGGCACTCCAAAATTAAATACTTTTAAATAGAATTATTAATTTATTTTTTTTTATAAGCGGTATTATTCCATTTGGAGTGTTTTTTTTGTTTGTTTGTTTTTTTTTTAATGGAACCTGGCACCAGATTTGTCCTGTGCCAACTAAAACTACGGCCTTAATCAGCGCATGTGCTGCAGTCCATCAATGGTTATAAAAACCCCTGACTCCCCCTGTACACCCCCCAAAAAGCCTTTTGAATTTCTCTCAGCATGTATGCGCACTTACGTTTTTGGCTCTGCCCACAATAGGGTGTGCGCAGGTGTGAGACTTCGTTATCTCAGCACAGGCGCGAGATTTCATCCTGCTCTGTAGATGACGCAGAAGGCGTCAATTACAGCAGGAGGACGGCTATCAGCAGCCGGGAAGAGGGATGGAAACCACTGAAACCAAAGCCCATCAGACCGGACCAACAGGGATAACATACAACGCTGAAGAACTTCATCTTTTTTGGGGGTGTACAGGGGGGTTAAATAGCAATTGATGGACTGCAGCACAGGCGCTGATTTAAGGTCATGGTTTTAGTAGACACAGGACAAACCTATTTTATTATTCCTCAAACCTTTTTTTTTAAACATCTTCTAACTTTATTGGGGATTGGATTTGAAGAAGCACTAAGAAGAAGAAGGGAAACTGGTTTTGGCTATGCCCAGATGAAGTTTTATTGTATATGTTAAAATATTTAAAAAAAAAAGGACATTCTTACATAGGGCAGCTATACTGCATTTTCCATCAGGGTGGTGAAAACGAAGTGTTTACAAGCAATTCTCATGGAAATATTGTATAGTAATTGCATGTAGAGCAGATGTTAAAGAGTTTTTTTGGGGGGGTAGACAGATGATTATTAAAACATTGTATGAGAAATGACAACTTCATAATTTATTTGCTGTTGAAATTCTGCTCTGATCTTGAGTTGTCACATGTGGTCAAGAGACGTCCAGCTTCTTGCTTTCTGCTGCAGTCCATTGAAAGCATAGCGTGCAGAGATTTCCTGGCTAAGCTTTGGAAGGGAATGTTACCAGTCAGTCTAACACAACTCTGAATGCAGGAGGCAAGGCTCAGTCACCAACTGTTAGGCTGGAGTCACACTAAACGTATGAAAAATCGGTCCAAGTCTCCCTGCCGAGAGTCACACAAGTATAATGCAAGTGTCATGCGAGTACAATCCGATTTTTCACACCTAGCATCCGGTTTACATCCGAATGCAGTGCAATTGCTATCCGATTGCAATGTGATTTCAACACAAGCTTTTACATATAGCAAATAAGCTATTTACACATCGTTTTCAAATGAAATATTCTTCAATATATACTGTATTTTTTGGATTATAAGACGCACCTTTTCCCCCAAATTTGAGGAGAAAGTGGGGGTGCGTCTTATAATGCGGATATACCTTACCAGCCGAAGGCTGGGATGAGGGGGGTGTCCAGTGGTGCTGCGGGGGCTCTGCTGACACCTTGTGAAAGGCCAGGGCCTCCCTCAGTGACCTGGTTTCCTATGCGGTGGACTGGACTCCGGGAAAATGGCTGCCAGCTGGGGGCAGGGCATGCACAGATGGAGACCTCGGCACCAAGATCTCAGGAGATGAGTCTCCGGAGATCTTGGTGCCAAGATCTCCATCTGCGCATGCGCTGCCCCAGGCCGGCAGCCATTTTCCTGGAGTCCAGTCCACCACATAGGAAACCATGTCACTGCGGGGGCCCTGGCCTTTCACAAGGTGTCAGCCGAGCACCCCCTCATCCCAGGCTGTGGCCTGCAGCAACGCTCCACTCTTGCCTCCTCCAGCAGCGACCCTGGGACCCCGTTTCACCGCAGCCACCATCCCCAGTAAGCAATAAGATGCATGGATTATAAGAAGCACCACCATTTTATTAAAAAAAGGGGTTTTTTTTCTCCTCAAAATTTGGGGTGCGTCTTAGTCAGGAGCATCTTATAATTCGAAAAATACGCTGTGTGTATATTAGATGGTGGCCCGATTCTAACGTATCGGGTATTCTAGAATATGTATAGTATATAACACAGCCCACGCAGTATATAACACAGGCCACATAGTATATTGCCCAGCCACGTAGTATATAGCACAGTCCACGTAGTATATAACACAGCCCACGTAGTATATTGCACAGCTACGTAGTATATTGCACAGCCACGTAGTATATAGCACAGAGACGTAGTATATAGCACAGCCCATGCAGTATATAACACAGCCCACGTAGTATCTAACACAGCCCACGTAGTATATAGCAATGTGGGCACCATATCCCTGTTAAAAAAAAGAATTAAAATAAAAAATAGTTATATACTCACCTTCCGTCGGCCCCCGGATCCAGCCCAGGCGTTTAGCCATGCTCCTCGCGATGCTCCGGTCCCAAGAATGCATTGTGGCAATAACACGTGATGATGTAGCGGTCACGCGAGACCGCGGGTCGTTGCCGCTATGCATTCTTGGGACCGGAGCGTCGCGAGGAGCAGGAAAGGCGCCGGAAGGTGAGAATGTAATGATTTTTTTATTTTTTTTATTATTTTTAACATTAGATCTTTTTACTATTGATGCTGCATAGGCAGCATCAATAGTAAAAAGTTGGTCACACAGGGTTAATAGCAGCGTTAACGGACTGCGTTACACCGCGTTTTGCTGCGGTGTAACGCAGTCCGTTTAATGGACTGCTAAAACGCTATGGGGGCACTGACTGTGACTGGAGGGGAGTAGGGAGGGGGCACTGACTGGAGGGGAGTAAGGAAGGGCGAATTCACGGCCAGACTGTGCCCGTTGCCAGCCGCGACCAATCAGCGACACAGGATTTCCATGACAGACAAACAGACGGAAGTACCCCTTAGCCGATTATATAGATAGATATGCAATTCATGAGCCACGTATAGTAAAATTAGAGTGACAGGTTAAAATAGATATAGACACATAGGATAGGTAGATATATAGATGTCAGTGACACATTTTTATATATACAGCTCTGGAAAAAATTAAGAGACCACTGCAAAATGTTCAGTTTGTCTGATTTTTCTCTTTATAGGTATATTTTGGAGTAAAATGTAAAATGTTCTTTTAGTCTATAAACGTCTGACAACATGTCTCCGAATTTCCAAGCAATACATTTTTTATTTTTTTCTGACGAAGAAAGTCAAAACTTAAAAAGAAAATACCCAGTGTTTTCAGACCTCAAATAATGCAAAGAAAACAAGTTCATATTCATTTAGAAACCACAATACTAATGTTTTAACTCAGGAAGAGTTCAGAAATCAATATTTTGTGAAATATGGCTTTGGCTTGGCTTGTGACTATAAGCCGGCAATTCAGCAGCCGTGTAGTGTAAGATCACAACAGGAGCCGACTGCATAGAGTAGATGGATTACATACAGTAAATACACATAGAATAGGTAAATATACAGATGTCGGTTACATATAGAATTAGTACGTGCAGCTTACTGTACATGTATTAATAATAGATTATTTTTATGAAAAAATGGTGTGGACTCCCACGTAATTTTCTTACCCAGCAGAGGGAAAGCCGACAGCTGGGGGCAGATGTTTATAGCCTGAGAAGGGGGTAATACCCATGGAGCTTCCCAGGCTATTATTATCAGCTCACAACTGTATACTTAGCCTTTACTGGCTATTAAAATGGGGGACCCTAAAAGAATGACGTAGGGTCCCCTATAATTAATAACCAGCAAAGGCTATGCAGAGAGCTG
Source organism: Ranitomeya variabilis (assembly GCF_051348905.1). Classification (NCBI taxonomy): domain Eukaryota; kingdom Metazoa; phylum Chordata; class Amphibia; order Anura; family Dendrobatidae; genus Ranitomeya; species Ranitomeya variabilis. The sequence goes on from NC_135232.1 coordinate 389,358,939, forward strand.
CGGCCTAATATTAATAGCCTAGCAAAGGGCCATGGATACTGCCCCCAGGCTAAAAACATTTGCTCTCAGCTGCCCCAGAAAAGACGCATCCATAAGATGTGCCAATTCTGGCACTTGTCACCGTTGCAGAACGAGACTAAGTGCCAGAAATGGATATTCTATCCTAACCCATCACTCTGATTTTACTGTATGCAGCAGATGAATTGCCAGCTTCTCAAAGGACACCTGTGGGTAAAAATCGGACAGCACTCGCATGGTGCGAGTGCTGTGCGGATTGTCTTCTTGCACCCATAGGCTTGCATTGTCAAGTCTCAGCCGAGTCTCTGTGACAATCTCCGCATGCTGCAATTTTACACGCACGCCGAATACGACTGAGAAAATAAATGCTGATGTGAGCTGCCCCATAGATTAGCACTGGGCCAAGTGCTATGCAATGTTTTCTTGCATAGTACTCCGCCGTATTGTACGGTATTGTGACTCCGGCCTTAGTGGTCATATCATATGGGGCATGGTCGTCAAGGTTTAAGGGAGGGAGAGCTGAAGCAGGACACAACCCCACAGAGAAGAATAGTTATAATCGCAGCTAGTGATTTTGGCCAGAGGGGATGTGATGTGAACAGGGAGGGTGAGAAGAAGCTGAACATGACTCTACAGAGAAGAGTAGTAGTAATATTTGCATCTAGTGATTTTGGCCAGAGGGCATGTGATGTGTGTACGGGGAGCTCGAGAAGAAGTAGGACATAGCTCCACAGAGTAGAGTAGTAATATTCGCAGCTAGTGATTTTGGCCAGAGTAGATGTGTTGTGTACAGGGAGAGTGAGCAGAACACACAGAAGCAAGACACAGCACCACAGCGAGGAATAGTCTAATCAACTAGTGATCACCTAATGATGTTGGCCAGGGAGGGTGAGAAGAAGCCACAGAAGCTGGTCACAGCTCCGCAGAGAAGAATAGTAATATTCTCAACTAGTATTTTTGGCCTGAGGGGATGGTGCTGGTTACATGAGAATACATTATATACCTCCTGGAACATTACTGACTACACAATATTTTGGACCTACTGTATTTTAAATAAAATAATAAAATGTACATGTATTGTTTTGTAGGCGACATGTACTCTGCTTGATTCACCAGCTGCACAATGAACAATCTCATGTGGAACCTCCACAAGTCACAAGTGTGGACACAGCTGCTGTAAGCACAGGAACCGAATCCCGGGATCTCTGCACTGATTTTCTGGGATATCACTCAAACACTATGGATGTCGATGGAGTATGTGACGCAAACAAGCAGAGCTACACCCAGGAAACTAAACGTCTAAAACGTGCTCCTGTGCAAGACTCTCTTATATACGAATCCGAGCTCGGCTTCATTGGTTGTGTTTTATCCAGCTGCCGAAATGCTGAGCAGTCCAGGTTTGCTGCTTCATATAGAAAATGGCTGCTGTCATTGCTAGGCCACTAACTGTGCTCTCTGCATTATGTATGGATTACTTACGGTGCAATATTTTCTTTAGCGGTCTGTGAGCTATGCTCCTCTGACTTAATAAGACTACGACAAGATTGATTTTTATTTATTTTTCCCGATTACATCTGCTAGGATTTTTTTTCCTGTTTTTTATTTAACTCACGATGATGGGAAGATGAGATTTCTTTTTAAACACTTTGTGACAAAGTCATTTCAACCTGTTACAAGTTAATATCTTCTTTTAGTGTATGAAGTCAAGCCCCCACTGTGGAGGTTAGGAATAGGGAAATGGTTACTTGAAGATTTCAGGAAAATGTTACTTTTCCAATTGGTCTGTTAAACAATGGAGGTTTGGATGAGACATTCAGTCCTCGTTTACTTCACTGTGTTATAAGCCTTTATTTTGCTAAAATAAAGACCATGGATGAACAAGGCATTTCAAACAAAAATTTTCTGGAGATGAATATTTGTATTGCAGGGTCTTCAGTACACCACCTAAAATGTCAGCCTGCATAAAGTGGCAAGGCTATCATGGGAAGCTGAACTTCTGGACATGAATTGTGTGAATGGAACAGTGCATGTTGTGATTTCCTTCTAGCAATGTATTTCTGAAAGATTGATCACTACATTCATCCTACAGGATCGGAGTAGTTAAAAATCTGGGGAGTCTTGTGGCTTTTCAAGACTTTTTTGTGCCCTCCCATCACTGCTAACACTCGTATACTGAGTTAATTGAACTCTTCTAAGACCCAGACATGTCCCACAAATACCAACATACAACCTTAGCAGATGTTGTCCTAGGATTATTATGTACATTTACATTTAGATAATAATGGTAGACAGACAACATGTAGCTTTCCAGCTGTCATGAAAATGCAGCTCCCATCATGGTGTGCAAGCCATTTTGAGAGCTTCAGTATTCCAACAGCTGGAAATCCATAGGGTGTCAGTGTCTCACTGCTCAGAAGCATTAAAAGCCAGTAATATACTGAAATGTTAGTACACATTTAAATATTGAACAGGGATTGGTGTGGATCATTTCCAGGTTGTATCTGTTACTTAAGAGGCTCTCCTGTATCTGTGCGCTGAATAATAAAACTGAGTTTCTTGATATATTAAGTCTATAGATCTTTACATGAATGACCTGCAAGTATGAGTCTTCATTCATGACCTTTAATAAATACTGCCTTGTTCCCTCAGAATTATAGCCATGCCGTACAAGAAACTATGGCTGTATATTAGTAATATTTGTCACTGGAATACTGTGACAGAGAGGGGCCAGAAGATCGCAGCATCCAGTCACACAAAACCCTTCACTTACTAGAATTGCTTCACCCTCCTATTAAGCAGTGCAGGTTTTTTCCTTGTTCTGTCATTGCAATGGTTAATCAGTTCATTCGATCTGGAGGTCTCAATCCTGAGTTGCCACAGCTTTTCTGTGTTGGCCACTCCCCTCTGGTATACAGCTCTGGCAAAAATTAAGAGACCGCTGCAAAATTTTCAGTTTGTCTGATTTTTCTCTTTATACGTATATTTTTGATTAAAATGTAAATTATTATTTTATTCTATAAAGTACTGACAACATGTCTCCGAAGTTCCAAGCAATACATTTTGTATTTTCTGAAAATGAGAAATGGTCAAAATAACAAAAAAATTCATTGCTTCCAGACCTAAAATAATGCAAAAAACAAAACAAGTTCGTAATCATTTAGAAACAACAATACTAATGTTTTCACTCAAGAAGACTTCATAAATCAATATTTTTTGGAATAACCATGGTTTTAATCACAGCTTTCATGTGTTTTGGCTTGCTTTTCACCAGTGTTTCAAACTGCTTTCGGGTGACCTTATGCCACTCCTGGTGCAAAAATGTAAGCAGTTCTTCTTTGATGGCTTTTGACAATCCATCTTCCTCTTGATTACATTCCAGAGGTTTTCATTGGGGTTCAGGTCTGGAGATTGGGCTGGCCATGACAGGGATTTGTTGTGGTGGTCCTTCATCCACATCTTGATTGACCTAGCTGTGTGGCATGGCGCATTGACCTGCTGGAAAAATCAGTTCTTAGAGTTGAGGGAACATTGCCTGAGCAGAAGGTATCAACTGTTTATTCGGTCGCCCTTGACAGCTCCAATGAGGGGATCCGCCCTTTAGGAACAGGAAACCTACAGATACAAAAGTGCGGCACCTCTCCCACGCATCAGTTGGTTTTCTGTAGAGGACAGTGTTTCTACAGATACCTGGAGAGAGGATTAATCAGGATCCCAGGCCTGGCCGGTCGATTTAGTTACTGGGGATCCCCTGCCTCGGCGGGGTCTTTGGAAGCGCCACGGTGAATCCGGGGAGGATTCCACAGCAGTGAGCTGGCAGGTGGAGCGGTGTCCGGGGGATTACCGACTGGGTCCTGACGGCTCCTGGCCTGCGCGCTACGGCATCTTCTGGGTTTGGGAGCGTGGTGGGTGAAGCAACGCGGTGTGGCGGGGTCGGTTCAGAGGCTTGGCTGATGACGTCCCTGGGTGGTCCTCTGACACGGTGCTGCAGCCTCATTGGGGGTCGCGGTGGTGCCGTGTCTGGTCCTAGGGGGCCGTCCCGGAAGCCTGGTGCCGGACAGCTTTTTGCTCTGGGATAACGCTGCCGTCACATGCGCGTGGTGGCTCCCAGGATGATGGCCGGGGGGGGCGTAGTGCTGGGGGGGGTCAGGTCAAAGGGGAGGAAACGCCCCTGGCCAGAAACCTGCTTTCCCAGATATCCTGGGGGGACACCTTTAAAAAGGTCCTGGACACCTGCTTCTGGGCTTCTGAGCCATTATCATAATGGATGTGAAGGAAGCCCCTTTTCATCAGCAGGTGGATCAGCAGCGGCGGTAGACTATGGAGAGGCCCCGTACGGTCCGACAAAAGACCTGGGAAGCAGGTAATAGCCGGGCAAGTGGTCAGTCCAGCCGCAGGAGCTCCTCCATGATGGAGGAATCAGCAGCATCGGCTGAGAGATGTCCCCCTTGTGATCCGGTACCTACTATCTGCAACACGGGTAAGAGATCTTCGTGACTGTACACGCGGTGATGCAGTCTTCCCTTATTTTCTGTCCCCCCACCAGACTCTTATCCAAAAAGATTGTCAGCCTTGTGTACAGCAGACAGTGAGGGTTTTAAGGGGGGCAGTTGGCCTCTAGATTAGATTGCAGTGCCTCATATTTCCACCTCCTACAGGTAGGAAAGAAACCCCTGACTTCACCACAAGCGTGAGGGAGATTATTAGGATGGAGGTGAAGGATTCCTTAACCCCTTTCTGACATTAGACGTACTATCCCGTTGAGGTGGTATGGGCCCGTATGACCACCGACGGGATAGTACGTCTAATGGGATCAGCCACGCTCACGGGGGGAGCGCGGCCGGGTGTCAGCTGACTATCGCACCTTACATCTGGCACATTAACCCCCAGAACACTGCGATGAAACATGATAGCAGCGTTCCGGCAGCATAGGGAAGCATCGAGCAGGGAAGGGGCTCCCTGCATGCTTCCCTGAGACCCTCAGAGTAACGCGATGTGATTGCGTTGCTCCGAGGGTCTCCTCCGTCCTCCCTGCAGGCCCCGGATCCAAAATGGCTACGGAGCTCCTTCTGGGTCCTGCAGTGGCTTGCAAGCGTCTGCTCAGAGCAGGCGCCAGCAAGCCTCCTGCAGTGCCTGTCAGATCGCTGATCTGACAAGGTGCATTGCAAAGTGTCAGATCAGCGATCTGACATTGTAACATGATGTCCCACCCTGGGACAAAGTAAAAAACAAAAATATTTACATGTGTAAAAAAAAAAACCTTACAAAAAAAGCTTACATCCGGCACTATGTGCCAGGAGCGGTCACGGACCGCTCCTGGCACATTAACCCCCGGAACACTGCGATCAAACATGATCACAGTGTTCCGGCAGCATAGGGAAGCATCGCGCAGGGAGGGGGCTCCCTGCGTGCTTCCCTGAGACCCTCGGAGCAACGCGATGTGATCACGTTGCTCCGAGGGTCTCCTACCTCCTCCTCCCTGCAGGCCCCAGATCCAAAATGGCCGCGGGGGCCTTCCGGGTCCTGCATGGAGGTGGCTTGCAAGCGCCTGCTCAGAGCAGGCGCCGGCAAGCCTCCCTGCAGTGCCTTTCAGATCGCTGATCTGACACACTGCATTGCAAAGTGTCAGATCAGCGATCTGTCACTATACTGTGATGTCCCTCCCTGGGGCAATGTAAAAAAGTAAAAAAAATGTTTACATGTATTAAAAAAATATATATATATTCCTAAATAAAGAAAAAAAAATTGTTCCAATAAATACATTTCTTTATATAAATAAAAAAAATAACCAATACAAGTACACATATTTAGTATCGCCGTGTCCGTAACGACCCGACCTATAAAACTGTCCCACTAGTTAACTCCTTCAGTGAACACCGTAAAAAAAGAGGCAAAAAACGACGCTTTATTATCATACCGCCAAACAAAAAGTGGAATAACACGCGATAAAAAAGACGGATATATAACCATGGTACCGCTGAAAACGTCATCTTGTGCCGCAAAAAACGAGCCACTATACAGCGTCATCAGCGAAAAAATAAGTTATAGTCCTCACTGTGCGTAATGCATAACACAGTGCGGGGCGGGGATTCAGTAATAGGGTGGCCGCACTACCCGCAGAGGCGCTGACCGAAACCCGGCATCAGAGCTAGGACGGCCAATGCTCTATGCGCCTGCTCCAGGCAGAAGAGCAGAGCGCAGGCGCCAGATTTCGGGCGGTGACAATCGCCCCAGAAGAGATGACTGACGGCAGTTGGGCGCTTCAAAGAGGAGGCTTCAGACCTGCCTCCAGGTACAAAGATAGGTATTTGAGCAAAATTATAAATACCTTTATTGTGGGAATATCAGCAACAAAAACTAAAAGAGTAACCTTGTTTGACTGCAGCATTACTGCTGCACAAGTTGGCTCTTTTAGTTTATAACGGCTGGAGGGGTTGACAGTGTACCTTTAACATGCAAACCACCCTTGGTAAAGGGGTTAAAGTCCCTATCTCAGGGAGAGAGTTTCAAGAGGAAGGGGAGTGGAAGTAGAGCAAGTTTTACTGATTCAGATTCCTCTGCTGGCCTTAGAAGGGATGAAGATTCCTCAGGGCCTTCTTCTTCAGAGGAGGACTCTGACCATTTCTGCTTTCCCTTAAACCACATTGACAAACTGATAAAAGCGGTCAGGTCTACTATGGGGGTGGCAGATTCCAGGCTGGAGCATTCTGTGCAGGACTTAATGTTTGGTGGATTGGATCCAAGGAAGCGCAGGTCCTTCCACTAAGTGAAATTCAGAGCCTGGTCAATCGAGAATGGCCGGAAAAAGGAGCTCCTTGCCTCTTGCATTTAAACGAAGGTATCCCTTTGAGGATCGCATGGTGAATGGATGGGATAAGGCCTCAATGCGGCAGTGGCTAAGGCTTCAAAAAAATCTTCCCTACCTTTTGAGGACCTGGGTTCCTTGAAGGACCCTCTAGACAAAAAAAAATGGACACTTTCCTTAAAAGGGGCTTGGGAAATGTCAGCTGGCTCCCGGCGGTGGCATCCATTTGTACAGCCAGGTCCATGATGGTCTAGCTGGATCAACTGGAGTCTTACCAATAATTCAGAAGGCTGCTGCTTTCCTAGCCAACGCTTCAGCAGACTCTGTAAGGATGGCGGCTAGGGCAGCAGGACTGTCCAACGTGACTCGGAGGGCATTGTGGTTAAAATGCTGGCCGGGGGCTATCCAGGCCAGGTCCAGACTCTGCTCTATCCCATGTGAGGGAGAGTAACTTTTTGGTCCAGTCCTAGACGAGCTTTTAGAGAAAGCAGGGGATAAGAAGTTCCCAAGCCCACTGACCCCTTCCTACCGACGTCCTTTCAGTAGAAGAAGGTTCAGTTGTAGGAGACCTTCCAGGGAACAAGTTAAGTGGGATGAAAGGAAGAGAAAAGGTATGGGGTTTATGTTTGGAGGCTCTTCACGGGAGCAAAAGAGGCAATCCCAATGACTAGTGGTGCCTGTGGGGAGTAGGTAGGCATCCTTTAACCAATCCTGGTCACAAATCTCTAACAGTAATTGGATTCTGAGTGTGATATCAGGGGGACTCCAGTTAGAATTTTCTTGTATCCCATGGGATAAATTCAGAATTATTCCCTTCTGGTCTTCTTCCTCAGAGCAGATTGCCCTGGAGTCGGAGGTCCGTGAGCTATGTCGTAAAGAGGTCCTGATGGAGGTTCCGGAGGCAGAGAAATGTGGGGGATTCTAATTCCCCCCCCTTATTTTTGGTTCGGAAGCCAGACCGTTCCTTCAGAACCATCATTAATCTGTCTCACCGCTATTCCCCAGCCTCTCCCCTATGCAAAGCCCTTCACTGGAGAAACCTTCAAAAAGAACCTGAAGACTCACCTCTTCTGACAAACCTACAGCCTGCAGTGATCCTCAACCTACTGTACCGCCACACAACCAGCTCTACCCTCTCCTAGTGTATCCTCACCCATCCCCTGCAGACTGCGAGCCCTTGCAGGCAGGGTCCTCCCTCCTTATGTACCTATGTACCTTGTTTTTTGCTCATGTTTAATGTATTTTGTCTATATTTGCCCCCTTTTTCACAAGTAAAGTGCCATGGAATAAATGACGCTATAAAAATGTATAATAATAATTAATCTTAAAGCCATCAATTTTCTAATATGTCCCTTTAAGATGGAATCAATTGGTTCAGCAATAAAATTGATGTTTGAAAACTTTTATGGTAGTATTAGATCTAGTGGATGCTTACTATCAATGTACCCATTCATGTAGCTCATCAGCGTTTTCTTAGAGTGGCAGTTTCCATGGGGCAGTTCAGTCCATCACTTCCAGTTTAGGGCCCTTCCCTTTGGCATTGCAGTTTCTCCTCGTGCGTTTACTAAAGTTATAGCTAAAGTTATGGCCCACCTATGTGAATCCGACATCCTCCTCATTCCCTACCTAGACGACTTCCTTATAGGTAGATCATCGAACCATTGTCTAGTTCAGTTAGAGAAGGCAATGTCCATTCTTGAATGCTTGGGGGGGCTACTGAATATTGAGAAATCGCTGTTGCAGCCCCTGAGAGTGCAGCATTTTTGGGGCCTTATTTTGGACTCAGAAAGACAGGAGTGTCGTCTTTGTCAACAGGTTCTGAATAGTGATGAGCGAGTGTACTCGTTGCTCGGGTTTTCATCTGCCAGGATGAAAATGAAATCTCCAAGCAGTCATAAATACTCGGAGGTCACCCAAACAACGAGTACACTCGCTCATCACTAGTTCTGAAGGCTTCTAATAACCTTTCTGAGGGACATGGTAGGGTTATGTCCCTGTTGGGTTCCCTATCATCTTGCATCCCTGAGGTCCAGTTGGCACGGTTTCATACAAGGACTCTACAAAGAGATGTCTTATTGAATGACAGAAGCCTTGGGGATTTTTTGCAGGGGCAACTGACTTTATCCCGGGCTTCTATAAAATCCCTTAAATGGTGGCTAGACCGGAGTAACCTGTCCAAGGGGGCTCCTTAGGAGAATAACATAACCTGTGTAGTCACCACGGACGCAAGCCCTTCTGCTCGGGGGGCTCATATGGGTGAAATCATGGTCCAGGGTCAATGGGAGCACCATTAGATAGAGGGGTCCTCTAGTATGAAAGAAGATAGCGTGCGAGTCCTTTCCGAGAATCAGGTGGCAGTGGCCTATATAAACCACCAAAGCGGGACTCATTCCAGACTTCTAATGGAAGCATCAGAGCGTCTGTTCCAGTTAGCAGAATAGCATTTTCTATCTATGACAACACTACATATAACAGGAAAAGACCATGCCAGAGCTGACTTTTTAAGCCGCAACCTGCTAAGGCAGGGGGAATGGTCACTAAAGAATACCATCTTCAACCAGATTGTGCAGAGGTGGGGTCGGCCGGATGTAAACCTCTTCGCTACCAGGAAAAACAGGAGAGTTAGACAATTCTGTTCTCGGGACCCCAGAGAAGGCCTGCTGGCAGTAGATGCCTTCCTGACAAAGTTGGACTTCAGTCTGGCTTATGCCTTTCCCCCTTATCTCTGTTACCTCTAGTGATGAAGCAAATCAGGAAGGCCAAAGCTAGAGTAATAGTGATCGCCCCCTTTTGGCCCAGGAGGGCATGGTTCTCATGTCTCAGGACCATGTCTGTGTCCGATCCATGGATGCTGCCGAACGTTCCAGATCTCCTCTCCCAGTGACGAGGAAGAGAAGGTCTGGCCAGATTTTATTAAGGAAATGATCAGGTGAGGAACAGCGGTGAGATGGAGCTGCAAGTTTCTAACCAGCATAGAAAGGGTCTTTATCTCTTCAGCACCAAAGGAAACTAAATCCATTTAATGTGAAACACAAACACACAGGCTAAATGGAAGATCTGCGATTCACAATACGTATTGATTTTCTAACCCCAGATCTCCCAGGAGGACTTGACCCACTCGTGACAATATGTATACACTGTGTTCCAAATT